>NC_090922.1:620335837-620652980 GCF_040938575.1 Ambystoma mexicanum
CGAGTGAGTGCTCTATTTTGTTAATCGATTCCGGTGTACCTGAATCTAGTCTGCGGGATAAGGTAAATAAACACCTACAAGTCTCCACGGGGGGGGGGTGACGAGGATTCAGGGTTGTCTCAGCCTCCCCCTCTAATTCCCCTGGTCCAGGATAATCTCAACAACTCCCTCCTGGCCCTATCACAATACCCTTTCAGCCAGGATGGCGAGTGGGAGATTTCTCCGGCTCAGTGTGAGGAATGAGACTGGGGCAGGGGGTGTGATGGGTCTGGAAGAATCACTGCAACCAAAAATCATGGCTGAATTAAAATTACACACGAGCTTGTTAGAAAAATTGATTATGGCCAAGGAAGCAGAAAGAGTTATAGATAGGCAGGGTCGAATTCAAAGTCTTCAGGAAAAGAGTCTGGTTAAGGGAACCTCAATAGGCATTGGGGTTTCCCTTTCAGATTTCACTGGAAAACACCATAACATCTCCACTCAGTTTGCTCTGGGGAAAAAACAAATTTGCTTGGCTGCTAATGCCCCCTTGAATCCTCAAGGGGATATTATTAGCTCCATACGACCACCTCAACTAAAAGCTAATGAACCACTGGTTAAAAGAAAAAATAGCAAATGTGTGTTTGGCAGAGGCCAAAAAAAGCCTACCAGGAATACTTAGCGTAACCCTATTAAAGAGGACTTGGTTAGTTCAGAAAGCACATCATGTCTAGATAAATCGGGCGAGGGGGAGGTTATCTGTATCGAGAAAGGCATTTTTTCAGACAATACTATTTCAGAAACCCTGAAAAACAAAAGCAACAATAAAAATCAAAAGGGCACAACAAAAGGGAGTACCTTTGAGAAAAATAATGGGCAAATAAAGGAGGACGTATTAAAATTATTTCCGAAAAAAATCAGAAATGAGTTAATGGGTAAGTCAGCTGGTATTCCTACTGTACCGGGTGCATTCCTCGAAGAAGAGGGTAGAGGTACGAAATAGTAATATCTCTGAAAAGGCAACAGTGGGCTCCATACCGAAAGGAATATCCTTCAATAAAGTTGATGTTGTCACAGTAGTCACGTTCATGAGATTTGTGGATCTGTGATATATCTCCTCAACAGCAGTGGGTCGTGATCTCAGTCCGTACCGTAAATCGTTCTTTGAGTCGGTAACGTCGCCTAAATATTTGGGGAGCAAAACTGGTCCTGCTGTTCTTTCAGTAACACCCGTTATGCCCAAGAGTAAGACTGGGTCCACAGTTTCGAAAACACATGAACAAACTAGGGATACAAATAAACCGGATAGAATAGAGGGAGGTTGACTCTCGTTTAGAAGACAATAAAGAGAGTTGTGAAAAAACTAATAGTGGAGTGCCCGCAAAAGCAAGATCTTTGTATGGCTCGGGTGAATGATACGGCCATGGGTGTGCCAGAAATAAAAAACATCTGATAAACAAATCCAAATGGAGGGTTCGGTGAAACTACAATTACCTTTGGATCAAGTGCCTCCTTTAGCCCCGGGCTTGCTTGGAACTCAGATTTCTGGTGTAGGAATTGATGTTGAGTCTTTAAAATCAAAACCAGATAACAGGGTGGGAGGATTATTCGATAGACCATTTGGTGGCTCTCAAAGATCTGCCGCAAGAAATCAGTTTGGGTAATAAACAGCAACACAGTTGGAATTGGTCAATGGGTCAACACTACTCCAATAGCACAAAGTGTGCAGTGGAGGGGAAGTCTGATGTTTACAAAACAGTTCAGAACAGTGATTTGAAGGGGGTACATTGGATACAACCATGTCACTTAGACTATCCAAGGGTTTTGCTGTACTACCTATTTGACCATGGGGGGGGCCTGACTACCTAAATAGATGGCGAATCCTAGTTTTCCTAAATGAAATACCTGCCTTGAGAATGTTGTCTTCTGCGGACATAAATCGGGATGATTTCCTACATCCAGAGCGCTATGACCATGTTTGGCTTGTATTTAATACAAGGTCGGTCTATGAAGCTTTTTTACAACAAGCAGAGGCATTTAACAAAATGGGCTATGAGATATTATCGTTCTCCCCCGGTTTCTCTAGAGCGGAAACTAAGACCACTGCTCCTGATAGATGGGGGCACCCAGGGGAGGGCAGTGGGCCTGTGGTCCCACAGAGCTCTACGGGCACGGGGGAGGATGAAACGAGCTGGCGTTGACTGGCATTAACACTCAGAGACTCTATCAGCTGAAAGAGTTGAAGGCAACATTTTAACAGTTGTGAAATCTCTAACCTCTCCTGGAAAACAAGGGGTTATGCTCATTTGGAAAACTCTGCTGATCTATGTTACCAAATAACTAGATATTCGTTTGTGTTTCCAGGAGACCTGGATGACATGTTCATATGCATAGGATGGTTATCACTGTTTCTGTGAATTAGCCACTCGGGGTCTGTTAGAGCGTCCTGCCAGAGGCCTTTTAATTGCTGTAAAACTGGAAAGAAGTATCAAAGTGGTTAAATGTGTTAATGTCCTAGAAGGTATCTTGGCACTTAAGATTGAAATGTACACCTCAAAATCTACTCTACATCTATTGGTCTCCAAAGAATGATCTGGCTTTATGTCTGGGACTTCTGAATAATTTTATCTTGGAAGAAATGTCACTGTATTGGGCTACAGGCAGTAGTTGCTGGTGACTTAAATGTACATATTGAAAAAGTTAGTATCTCACCCCCTTCACATATAACAATCCCCGGAACACATTTTGTTTCAAAGTGTTGGGAACCATTTTTGACTGGCAGTACAACCGGTGGTAGAAAAGTGGAGCAGATGAGAGAGTGGTGTAATTTCTTTCACGGTTGTGGCCTCTTGTCTGCCAGAGAGATGAAAGGCTCATACAGTAAAATTTCAACATGGACGGATGGAATTAGTTCATCTGTAATAGATTAGATTTTTATGACTCAACTTTTGTCTGACGTAGTATCATCATTTAAAATAATAATGTCTAGTCTGAGTGACCCTAGCATGCTGGAACTGATCTGAGATTTGGGGACGAAGCAAGAACCTAGCTATTGCCATGTATTCAATTTGAATGTTAACCAGGCCAAAACAAGACTTAAATGGCATCCTGGGAATATTGTGAAAGTAAACAATGCAAAAACCACAATTAATGAGAAGTGGTTACTGTATACTAATAATGCCTTTAGGATGTTTGATAGATTAATCGGGTCTATAGATTCCAAATAAGCGTGTCCAGGGAGCAAACCATAAACATGGTTTTGACAATCAAGTCAGACTTTAAAAAAATGAATTTAACAGGGCGATAAGACGATTAAAAAATTCTGGTCTAAACCGATTATTAGTTACATCTGAGATCAAAAAAAATAAAGCAGAGGCATATAAACTGGATGAAAAACCATAAGATGTTTCTTCTGCAAGAAGATAACGAAAACATGTTAGCAGCTATTAAAGATGGCTCAAGTAGAAACTTTTGGCTTGTAATTAATACATTAGAATCAAGCCAAAGTATCTCTCAAACAAATTCTATACCGGAACAAGTGTGGCGTGGACATTTTGGAACAATATATGTCTCAAATGTGATATCGAAGTGTTGGGAATCCACTCTGATACTGCCATGGGACATTAAACTGTCGGTAGACGAAATTGAGGCTCAAATAAAAAGTGCGAGTTCATCACGTGCTGCTGGTCCTAATAACCTCTCAAATGCATTGATGAAAGGGGCCAGTGGGCTTTGGGCTAAGGCTCTCTATTATTTGATGATATTATGAATACAAAAACTATACCATCCTCCTGGCACTTCTCCTATATTATCCCTATTTATAAACAAGGTGACAAAAAACAACCTAAGAACTATCGCCCAATAGCGATCTTGGATGCGGAAACCAAAATATTTGCGGGGCTAAGAAATAAAATCAAGGAGTGGTGCGACGAAAATAACATACTATCGGCTCAGCAATTTTGCTTTAGGAAGTAAATGGGAACAGATGCAGGAGGTCTTCTGTTGACAGTACTACAGCAGAGGCCATGGAGGGCTTGGTCATCTCCAATTTATTTGGAGTCTGTTGATCTCTCCATGGCCTTCCACTTGGTAGATAGGGATGTTTTATGGCAAAATTAAAAGCGTTGGGAATGCCAGGCAACATCTTATCAATTTTAATACATCTTCATGAGGACTTGCATGTTCATGTACGTCTGAATATGGAAGGTATGCTGACAACCACGATAAAATTGTAAATGGACTAAGACAGGGGTGCATATTTGCCCCGACACCATTTAATCTGTACGTGTCTGATGCAGGAAACTGCTTGGATGGGGCTTCCTTTGTCTATCTGCAAATTGGTGGTAGGAGGGTCGCCTGGTGTGCTTATGCTGACGACTTCCTCCTCATAGATCGAACTCCTAATGGACTGCAGTATATGATAACAGCCCTTTGTTTGTATGTTGCACTGAACTACTTAAGAATAAATGCGAGTAAGACCATTATTATGAAACTTACTAACTCTAAACCCGCGAAGGGTTACTCATGGTATATAAATAGGGAAAAAATAGAGGTAAAGAAAGCAGTGAAATACTTAGGATTCCCTATTTTTGATGAGTGTAAAAAATATCAATATCTAGAACATGTGCAACAGAAAATATTCTTATTAATCATACAAATGAAGAAGGTAGAGCAAATATGTGGAAGGTATTCCTTGATCCCACTGATATGATTTTATATTCTAAAGATTAATCCAAAAATTGTTTGCGGTCTGGAATTTTTCCCAGAGAGTATTATTATGGATTTTAGGAAGATTGAGGCCAAGATATGGAAGAGCACAATGTTCTGCTTATCGAATTCTGTCCCAATTGAGGCAAGACGGCATGATCTAGAGCTGCTAACGTTGGACTATCATGTATTGTGGCGTCAAATGTCATTGTATAGAAAGTTGGTTGTTGGTTCAGGTAACAATTTGTATAGAATTTTGGGTGAAGGACTAAAGGTGGGATATTCTGAGGTTGAAACATTACAAAAAATTGCAGGTTTTGTGTGTTAAAACGATTTAAAACCTGGATCTCAGCTGCAAAAACCTTACAGATAACCCAGTCCGACTAAAAAAGCTAATCCAATATGCAGATTGGGCCACAACAATGGACAAAGTAGCCTCCATTATACTTTTTGCCCACTTGGTTACACATCAAAAGAGGTTGGGGGAAGTGGAAACCTACTTGTTTAGTTTTCCTAATAAATAGTGGTGAAATGATTACATGAGATTTCGTTTTAATGTCTGCTTGACGGGAGAAATAATGGAAATAAAATCGGGTAAAAGGTCTCCCGTTACATTTAATGGAATCTTTTCTTGCCGTTTTTGCAAAGAAAAAGCGATGAAAGAAACACTTGGACATCTGCTCTTGAACAGTAAGGTACTACTCACGGAGCGTATTAATGTCTTTAAACAGTTTGTTCCCAACCTAGAATGGGTACATTCAGATGGTTTGTAGTGGAACATGTTGCATGGTCAGTCTGTGTCTCTGAAAATTGCTGTTGTTTATTTCCTGTCTCACATATGTGGAATTGTTAAAATTGGTTTTGATGGAAGCTATGCCTCAGAGGAATGTCTGAGGGAGGAATATAAGTGAGAATTTGAAATCAAAATCCCAAATCGAAACAGGTTTTGGCATTAGTCTGAGTAATACGATTCAAATTATTTAGCTGGGGACTGTTTCTGATTTCTACCCAAAAGTAATGATGATTGTAATGAAGAGGTTTTTTCAAAAGGTACTAGAATCGTACTGTCAGTTTTGCTAGTTGTTGTTTGATGTGATCTTGATGTAATTTAAAAAGCATGATTACAGAAATGAAAATGCTGATTCTGAAGGTCCTAGAATTATACTGTTAGTTATTCTTTATTTTTAACTGTAGAGTTTTTATGAAGTATTTCATGAAATGATTGTACCATCTAAGTGACGTTATGTTTTATTTTTGTAAAGGTTTGCTTTGTAAACCATAAACAAATAATAAAAAATAAACAAAGATATAGTCCTTTATCTAAAACACCTTTTAAACTAAGGACTTCTTTTCAATTCCCTAAAGGTTCACCTTGCCGTTCTCACTA
Source organism: Ambystoma mexicanum (assembly GCF_040938575.1). Taxonomy (NCBI): domain Eukaryota; kingdom Metazoa; phylum Chordata; class Amphibia; order Caudata; family Ambystomatidae; genus Ambystoma; species Ambystoma mexicanum. Next base: position 620,341,911 of record NC_090922.1, read on the forward strand.
CTTATATAGTTATACCGCATCTCGGATCAAGGTTTCATGGTGGTAGTTTCTTGTGATTAAAACCGTCATGGAAGGGTGAAGAGACTTCATCCTATTTCCGACCCAACTCCCAGGTGGGACTGGAATGTTGTTCTCACAGGATTAATGGGACCCCCTTTCAAACCCTTGTACAAGGCTATGCCCTCACCTATAAGACTGACTTTTTGGTGGCCATTACCTCAATAAGAAAGTTTGGTGAACTGCAAGCACTCTCAATTCAGGACCCATTTGTGATTATTCACAATGATATGGCGGTATTGCACACTCACCCACATTTTGTGCCTAAATTCATCTCAGAAGTCAATCGAATTTCCCACTGTCTTTCCAAACCCCACTGAGTCAGCAGAAAGAAGCCTCCATACACTAGTTGTTAGGGCAGCGATATACTACCTTGAAAAGACTAAGCCACTGAGAAAGGCAAACCAATTCTTTGTCTCTGTGGCAGCTGGTAGAGATGGGGACCCTGTCTCTAAATCAACTATTTCCAAATGGATTGTTAAATGCATCACACTGTGTTACTCTCTTGCCAAGAGAGACTTACCCTTTATGCTTAGAGCTCGCTCTACTCGGGGCACAGGGGCTACCATAGCATTCATTCCAAATGTTCCTCTAGATTCCATTTGCAAAGAAGAAACCTGGAGTTCTGTTCAGTTTCGCACAACACTCCTGATTAGACACAAACTCTAACTCTGATTCTCAGTTGGGACAAGCAATGCTAAGACATATCTTTACTACCATCCCACCATCATGTCCTCGTACTGCTTGCTAGTCTATGCACAGCATGTGATTCTAAGCAGATTCTCAAGCATTAGAAGACATACATTACTCACCATAATTGTATTTCTGATTATTGTATCTGCTTCGATTCAGATGCGCCCACCCCTTGCTCCCCTCTTGGAGTAGAAGAAACATAGACGTCTTACACCTTTTTTCTTCTGTACTCGCGCACTTTGTAAGACTCCTTCATGGCAGAACAAAAACAACCGATGGGACCTTGACGCATGAAGGATTTTGGGTAGATTACATATCACGTTGGAGATGGTGGTACAGCCACGCCCATGTTGACGTCCCTTTTTGATCTTTGAAAAAAAGATGCATTACTCTGCGATTACCACTAGATGTCGGACTATATGCACAGCATGTGAATCTAAGCAGATACAATCATCACAAATACGATTATGGTGAGGAATGTATGTCATTCCTATCTTTTAGATACAAGCTTTTAGCTGCGATGATCAAAAAGAGATGGAATGGGATAACCAACGTTTATTCTAGGTAGAACAGAGGGAGGTGAATGCATGGCTATTACTTAACCCTCGCCCCGGACTCTGACGCACCCTTGTAGGGAATCCCTAAGTTAGTGGAAAACCCCCCAGATAAACATTGTCCAGAAGATGCAGGTTTAAGGATTCTTTCCAGTCGGTTCCAGCAGTACAGTGCAGCCCTTTGCGAAGAAGAAATGCAGAAGACACTGATGCAGACCTCTTCAGGACATTTCACAATGGGGAAAGTAGAGTTCCAGTGACAGCTAAAGCACACGGGCAACAGCAGGCGTCTTTCCACTTGTGGTTGAAGAAAACCTTCCAGAGCAGGATCACTTGATGCTGGAACGCTGAGATTCAGCAGGTGTGCGGCTTATCCCGCAAGCTGGCGACAACCGAAGATCCAGCAACGAACACGGAACAGCGACTTTTCTACTCAGGTAGCCCAATGGAAAGCTGGTCAGTCGACTGGGTGGTCCAGGTACATTTCTGAAGGCTGTATCCTCAAATGTGTTGAGACTGGTTGGTCCCACCAGTGCAATGATTGAAGCACTGCAGATGCTCTACACAGATCGGGTATTTCAGCAGGGCTTCACCGGGCCAAACGCAGGGAAGGGATGCTGGCCCTCTTTGGGAGTCGTCCACGGATATTTAGTCGTCTGCTCTTCTACACAGAATACTTCTCTCCAACGCTGATCTGAAGAAATGGCTGAAGGAGTCCTTCATATCCTAAATCCTGTCTGGAAGCAAATCCAAGCTTATCAATGGTAGAGATGTGCACCATTCAAACAGCCAGCAGTGGTCCACTTAGGGACCACTGTGGGTTTCATTCATGTCCCACCCTGAGACTTTCTGATGGGAAAGTTGCCTAAAGAAAATTCTTTACTAGCAGAGAGTAAGAGGCTAGATGCCAGGGTAAGGAAAGTTTTTGGTTCAGGTAGCCTGGACCTGAGGGCCTTACATGCCTCCTGTGCCTTGGCCAAATTCTCTTTTGGACTCTGGTCCGCGGTTTTATGGGCTGAGAGCACCTTCCTGCAGGAGATATGAGAGTGGCCTTTAAGGCCCTGGCCAATGATGGCAAGAAGGCGACTGTCAAATTCTTCAGTCGGGCCTGGATATGTCCGACTGTGTAGGCTATACAATGGCTACTGGATCGGTGTTGAGGAGGTACTCCTGGATGAAGACCAAAACCTGTTTGGGGCTAAGGCCAGTGAGTTCTTCCAGAACAATCCTCAAAGATACCTGCCAAGTCTTAGGCCTCATGATTGAGCAGCAACAGTCTGTTGCCCCCATGGGTAGATAGGGGCTTTTCAAACCTTCACCTCTTAGGCTCCCAAGGACAGGGAACAGGCTTCCTCTTGCAAGCATATGCAGCACCGACTAAACAGGGGATGGGGCAGAGGTACTTCAAGAGGTGGCTTGTCAGCTTCCTCTCAGTTACCCCCGGTGTGAAGCCCCTGTGAAACAGACATCCTCCACACAACCCCTGTGGGGGGCGAGGGTGGCAGAAATTCCCTGTTCGGAGAGGAGTAGCATCTTACCCGTTCCGTTGCCTGTGCCTTAGTAATCATTTGCCAGGAATACTGCCTGCCCTTTGCTCTCCAAATCATCTCCTTGCCAATCGGTGCCTGCCTATGGACTCCCTTCTGTTGGAGGAAGTTCTTGAAATTCTGGCGAATGTTCTGCTCGGAAACAAGGCAAGGGCTGCAACTCAACCTATTTTCTGATGCTGAAGAAGGATGTGGGCTTCTGCCCAATATTAAATTTGCCACTCTTGAACCTGTACTGACTCAAATACAACTTCAAGATTGGTACTCAAGCTCAGCCCATGACCTACATGATATGCTAGTCTCACGGGATCACCAGGATGCATACTTCCATGTGTGCATTTACTGAAACGAGATGTATGTGAGGTTCATAGTGGGATATTGCCACTATCCGTTCAGGATCTTGCCATTCAGGCTCTCTTTGGCACTCAGGCTATGCACCAAGCTGCAGGCAGTGGTGGCGGCCCGCCTCAGGAGAGAAGGCATTCTCGTCTTTTCTTCCTGAACGACTGGCTAGTCAGAGTTCACTCCCCAGATCAGGCAGCAGCACACTTGTGCAGCCTGTTGCACAGAACTTTGGCTTTTCCCTGAACTTCAAGAAGTCTTAGGTTTCGCAGTCCCTCTAATTTATTGAGGTGGTCCTGGGTACTCGCCTGGGCCAGACCTTCCCGTCCGAGAACGTAATATCGAACATCTACAAGATGGTACACATCCTCTAATCACAGGAGAGAGTTTGGGCCTCAGCCTTCCTGCGCTTGCTGGGTCTTTATGGCCTCCTGCATTCTTGTAGTGCCAGAAGCCCGGCTTCACATGAGGTCTCTGTGACAAATTGACTTGCACCCTGCAGGAAAACAAGGCTGAGTAAAGGGTAAAGCGCCTACTCAGCCCTCACACTTCTACAAACCAAGAGTGAACCTGTGATAAATGGCCTAGTCACTGAGGAAACCACAGGATGTTATGAGGTTTTAATTGCAGTTGAAACACACTTCAATAATAACATGAAAGATATAAAGTATTACCTAATCCTGTAGGCAATCCAATAGGTACAAGAGTCAACCCAGTTAATCCAGGAAAAGCTAGGGAAAACCGCACGTAAGGCACGGGTACGTAAAAAGGAAATAAAGAAAAACTCAAATGCAGGGCCAACCCAATGGCACGCAGACGGTCCGGTCCGAAAACCAGGATACAGTTCCTAGGCCACAGTTCAGAATGACACCAGTTCACCCACGCAGAAGGGTATACAAAAGCATGTAGGGTAGACAAGAAAAAGAAAGGCCACAGTTCTTCACAGCTATGTCAGCAAGTAAGGGATGTTCAACAACATGTAGCATACCAGAGTGCAAGCAAGCCAAAGTTCATAACAGTCAAGTCAGTAAGGCAAAGTTAGTTCAGTTAGCAATACAATGGCTCTGTGCAGGCAAATTCAGGTCTCCCAAACAGTAAGGACAGATAAGGTGGTTACACAGGAGCCAGGGAGATGGATTGCACAGACAAGCAGAGGCAGAGACCTAAACCAACATGTACTCATGGTTGAGCGCTGCAGTCTGGAAGCAGCACTGTTTGTAAAGGCTCTCTGTGTCGGCTACTTCCTCCGCGTCCCGGAAGTGTGCAGCATTCTCACCTTCACAGACTCTTCCATCCACAACGTATGCAACTGCGGGTCGTAACTGGCAGCATAGTCTTTCGTCATTCCGCGATTCAGCAACTTGGACTGGAACACTGCCTGCTACATGGAGCACAGCAGTCCTGACAGAACAGGTAAACTGTCACTGTTAAGAGAGATGCCTCTATCGTCTTTTGTGGTAACATGGGCTAAAGGAAGGCTATACTCTCAAGAGGGTTGTGAATGTGATTCAGTAACATCCCAAATAGCAAAGTATAACAGTTAAAAATAAAGGAATGTCCAATTAAGGTTCTATAAAAATATTTCTGAGGCTTGTGGAATCTGCTTAGATCACATGCTATGCATAAACCGACATCTAGTGGAAGCTGCAGAGTATTACAGTTGTTGCTTTCAAAACTCGAAAAGGGACGTCGACAGAGCGCGCTGCAGTAATACTATCCATAGTGTGACGTCCACTGTACCCATGGTCCTTCATGCGTCGAGGTCCCTCAGATGAGGTTTTTTTTTGCCGCCATCGTGAGCGGACGCTTCTCGCAGATTTAAATTTTCGGCTAACGCCATTTGCTTATAAGTTTAAATATTGTTACTCTTTCTTTCCTTTTTCTTCCGTCATCGACAAATCTTTTCGATGCAGTGGAAAAGACAAGACAGTGCCGTCGGACGAAGTCCAGATTTGATGGACCCTTTCGGCCTTGGAAGGCCCACCGGGCCTAGGCCCTTACAGTAGGGAGAGTGGGGGGCGGTCATTGTACAGTGCATTTTCCCTCCCTTTCCCTTCATCGCCTGGCTGGCTTTCCCAGACATGGATAAAACACCCTTTAATTTCTTCCCCACATGTAATAAAAATTTTCTACTGATCGACAAACACAGTGTGCAACCTATGTCTGAACCGTGACCACGACTAAGGGCACTGTCGAGCTTGCAAGCTCTTTAAACCTAAGACCTTTAAAGATCACAGAACCAAGCGCTGGGCCCATCACGCCATGGAGGTCGAGGCAGTCATGGACGTGGACAGTGTTTCCAGTGACTGCCGTCTTTTCGGATGGCGAGTGCGACGGGGAACAGCCAAGTTCCCAAGTGCAAGCCCCCAACCCTGTAGACAGGACAGCAGCTCTGTTGCGGGGACGACACCCGGTGGCAAGAGCACTTCCACTTCACATGCCACTAAGCACACACCCCACAGCGATGTGTCAGCACTGCTTACCAAACGCCCAGATACGGCGTCTAGGGGGAGATCCGTAGATTCCCTGTCCTCTGGGCACTCAAGGTCCCCATCGCCCATGACAGGCTCCGTAAACCGAAAGACACTGCCCATAAAACTAAATTGAACGTCGGCAGACGAGGCAGAGGTCCTTTCCAATTCTGAAAGTCGACACATCTCGTCGAAATAGGTTGTAAAGCCTAAAAACACTGGGCTGTCGCACTTTGTTAAAAAACATGCCCCAGAATGCCTGTTAAAGGCTACTCATTCCAAGAAGTCTTCCTCATAGAGTTCTAATCACGAGGACAAGTCTTATTAAGACAAAGACAAGTCTCATAGGGACAAGTCCACCCCTTCTAAAGAAACTTTACCTGTCCCACAAGAAGAGGGTTCTTTGGCTGAGGCCTGACACAATAAGGGCCTACCCACACCTACACCTTCAGCACAAGTTCCTGCCATAACTTACTCTGGGGTCATCCCCAGTTCAGCCCTATGGACAGGAGAGGACATAGATAGGGTGATGTCGAGAATGACATTTTTTGCAAATTATTTTCGAGAAAAACTCTCAGGCTGTTAAAAATGTTCAGATTACACCTCCTACTGCTCAGGCTTCTAGCTCTTAGCCCGTGTCTTCCACTTCTCAGCCACAGTCTTCATCCCAGCCACCAGCAAAAAGGTCTTGCATTACTGCTGACCTTTATGAATGACATTCATACAGACACTGAATGGGTCAATGAGGACTAACAACACTCTGATCAATATTATGATGGTGAAGAGGTAGAGGTGTATACTATGTCTTCACCAATTCAACAGGATTCCCCAGTGCCTGATTCTCCGGTAGATAATCAGCACCTATGCAACGACATATTAATCAAAGCAGCTGAGCACTTCGGTATTCAAACACAGGAGACTCAGCAAGACAAAGATTTTGTCGAAGATATCCTGGGAGACAAAAAAAACGCCACCCAGTTCATCCCGATCTTAAAGTCTGTCCAGAGAAGATTCCAACCTTAACTGGAAACACCCAATCAAACACGGGCAGTAAACCCGCATGTAGAAAAACGTTTCCGTCCAGCGCCATCTGACCCTTTATATATCAGGGGACGGCATAAGCCGGATTTGCTCATTGTCACAACTACCCGAAAGAAGGCAGGTATACCACTAGCCCAGAGGTCTTCAAACTGTGGGGTGCACCCCCAGGGGGGCGCGGCCGCATCCCAGGGGGGGTGCCAGAGCCCAGCATGAAATGTGTAAAAAAAAAAAAAAATCTTTTTTTTTTCTCTTTTTTTTTTTAGATTGGATGAAATGTGAAGGGGCAGCTCACATGGCCAGACTGGACCATAAAACAGTCTTGGGCACCAATAAAAAAATGGCCAGCAGTTGCAAATGGATATTCAGTCCTTTAGTCACAGACTGTTGAATAGTACCCAAGGGGTTGTATTTTGTTCAAATGTAAACACATTGTGATATTTAAAGAATATTTATTCAGCAACAATGGTCAAAACTACTAGCTGCATAGTGAAGTAACTCCTCAAACTGGCCCACATTAGCCAATACAGTGGCCCATTTTGACTGGCCTACACTAGCATTTTGCATTTTTGGTACAGTCATCGCCCTATTGCCCTATAGGCCAGTCCAAGCCTGCCGGCTCATCCATAATGGGTGAGGGGCGTCCACCCACTGGCCACGTCACCCATTATGGAGGAGCTGAGGAGCCAGCCCAGTGAAACACTGAGCACTCCCTCAGCTGCTTTTTCCAGCTGAAGGAATGCTCCTGGGCTGGCTGAACTGTCAAAGGGAAACAATATTTCCCTTTGATAGTTCGGTTCAATTCCCCAGCCGCACATGATCACTCAGCCATGCAACGCTGGGGGTGTTTTGCTTCGCCAGCCTTGCATAGCTAATTAGAAATGCTGGCTGGGGCACATACGGGCAGAGCAACCTGGAGCGGGGCATTTTAACAACCACGCGCAGGCCCCCGCAGAAGGTACGTTTATGGTGATTTATTTTTTATTTAAATGTGTATGGATGTGTGTATGCTTGTGTTATGGGACTGTGGTGGGAGCAGAATAGGCGGCAGCACTGGGATAGTGGTGGGAGTAGGGTGGGGAGAGCCCAGGGTCTTTACTGGGAGTAGGGTGCAGTGACGGCACGCAAAAGTTCATAGCCATTTCTACATACTGTCCATCTGGCACTTTTGGGGGGGCCCGGTCTGCCCAAACTTTGCTCAGGGGTGGCCCAGGCCAGAAAAGTTTGAAGACCACTGCACTAGCCTCTTCAGAGGCTCCCCCAGATAAGGAGAGCAAGAAGCTCTGCACCATGGGAAGGAAAGTTGCGACTTCAGCAACGTTTCAAACTAGGATCGCCAACAATTCCACGCTGTTGGCAAGCTGATTGCCATAAACGGGATAGGATTACTGCCCTCATTGACTCTACTCCAGAGCCTTTAAAGTCTAGACTTGCCCTAGTCACAGCGGAAGGCAAAGCCAGTGCCAGCTGCATTCTCAAGAACAACCTCAACCCTGCAGATAATGTGGGCCATATTATTGCGGAAGGAACCATTATCAAACGCCCCGCTTGGCTACGCCAGTCTGGCTTTAAGCTTGAGACCCAGGCAACGTTACTCAACATGCCAGTGGAACCGACTGTGCTATTCGGCAAAGCGGTAGAGGATGCTCTGTAATCATCCAAAGAGGAATATAATACCCTCAAATCTCTTGGGCAACTGACTAATAAACAACCTAGCCAGAGGAGCGGGAATCATTTTTGCCGTTTTCTGGCCACAATTCCCAAAGAGGCTCCGGATACGAACAAAGTCAAAATTCATCATGGAACAACAACCGGGGTCAAGCATTCCAAGGTTACCCAGGTGGTCAGCACAGATCCCGCAGCCGGGGTAGAGCCTCCACATCTAGAGATGGAGAAACACCTCCCAAACAATGACAGCCCACTACAAGTCCCTTCCCATGCCTCCCCATTAGGGGGACGGATGTCACACTTCACCCATGGAGGGAATAACCACAGACAACTGGGTGCTATCAACAGTAGCGGGAGGTTGTGTGGAGCTCCTCAAACCATCGAACCATCCCCCGCGCCGAAGGAAGACAACAAAGGAAGAACAGCTCATCCTGATGGAAGAAGTCAGTGCGCTGCTTCTCATGGACGCATTGAGATTGTGCCGTCCACCGAGGTAAACCAGGGTATTTATTCAACATACTTCCTTGTGCCAAAAAAAATCTATGTGCCCAGTATTAGATTTACGCCCTGCAAACACTTATGTAAAGCCACAAAAATTCTGCATGACAACGCTACAAGAGGTAATCCCCCTGCTGAAGCGGGGGATTACATGGCAACACTGGATATGAAAATGCCTATTTTCATATTTCAATGTTCCCAGAGCAAAGAAAACTCTTGCGGTTTAAGGGAGCAAACCAGCACTACCAATTCAAGGTGCTACACTTCGGAATAGCTTCAGCTCCAAGGGTATTTGCCAAGGTACTGGCGGTGGTGGTGGCGCACCTGCGTAGGGAGGCAATCCCAGTGTACCCCTACCTGGACAACTGGCTGATCACAGGAGAAACACCCGATCTTTGCAAACAAAATACGCAAAGAACCATAAACCTTCTCTTCCAATTGGGCTTCTCAATAACCGAGAAAAAGTCAAGTCTTGTACCAAACACAACAAAAGAGTTCCTAGGAGCTGAATTAGATACAAGAACAGGCTTGGCCTTTCCATCCATGGAAAGAGTGCAGAACATGCTTCAGCAAATACCCCAGTATCATGCTGGTCTCCAGATAAGCGTATGCAAAGCAATGCGTTTGCTAGGCATGATGGCATCGTGCATATATCTAGTCCCATACGCACGTCTGCGCATGCGACCGATGAAGGCGTGGTTGGCGAAACAGTGGTCTCAGGCTGGCAGCCAGTGGGACGATCTAGCGGACGTTTCACCAACACTAGTTCAGAACCTACGCTGGTGGTCGAGAGAACCTGTTAAAGGGAAAACCCTTTCATGACCTGGAAGCGGAAGTGATCGTTACAACAGATGCATCGCTCTCCGGGTGGGGGCTCATTAACTTCACCACACAGCACATGGTCTGTGGACTCGCATCACGGCACAGAACCATATCAACCTTCTGGAACTACTAGCAGTATTCAAAGCACTTTAATCATTTGAAGTGCAACTGACGAAACAGTCGGTTCAAATTCTAACAGACGGCACCACTGCAATGTTCTATGTCAACAAACAGGGGGGGCACACACTCTCCAAGTCTGTCCATGTTTTCACAGAAAATATGGAATTGGTCACTCAGATGGGGGATATCCCTATCCTCTCAACACGTTCCGGGGGTACTCAACACTCTAGCAGACTCTCTGAGCAGAGATCCCTTACCAGAGGAACATGAGTGGCAACTAGACCGAAGTGTCGTAGATCACATCTTTTCTCAATGGGGTTACCCCACACTAGGCTTGTTCGCTACAGGAGAAAACAAGCAATGGCCAGACTTCACGTCCAGGTTCCCCCAGGTAGACTCCCAAGGGGAACTCCCTATGGATGAACTGGTCAGGGAAATTTGTTTACGCTTTCCCCCGCCCCTCGGCTCCATTAATGAGCAGAGTAGTGAACAAGATGCACAGAGAACAGATGACGCTCATCCTAGTTGCTCTCATGTGGGCGAGGCAGCCGTGGTTTCCACATCTGCGCAAGCTGGCGATGTGCAATCCCATCAAACTCCCGTGTCAAACATACCTGTTAACCCTACATGTGGGCGACAACAGTGCACCCTCAACCACTCTCAATGAACTTGGCAGCATGGCCCCTGAAGTCAGAGTTCAGACACCTTAATCTACCACAGCGGTGTATGGATATCCTCAAGGAGGCACGAAAACCAAACACTAGACACTGTTATTTCGACAAGTGGAGGAGATTTGTAATTTGGTGCCAGTCTAAACAAATAAACCCTATAGAATGTACTCCTTCACACATTTCTAAATTATATGCTCCATTTGTTAGATTCATGGTTAGTATTCAACTCCATAAAGGTCCACCTGGTGGCTTTATCAGCATATACTACCTCTCAAAGTAAAATATTGTGGTGGAAAATTCCAGTCATTAAGGCATTCATGGAGGGAGTAAAAAGACTCCACCCACCATTAAGATCCCATCCTGGCGGTGGGTTAGAAATTGTAGTACTCGCAAAGCTCATGGGGCCCCCATTCGAGCCTATGCATAAGTCAAGTCTTAAACACCTGACATACAAGACTGCATTCTTAGTGGCTATTACTTCCATAAGAAGAGTTAGTGAATTGCAAGCATCGTCAGTGCAGGACCCTTTCTTTATCATCCATGAAGATAAATTGGTTTTACATACTCGTCCTAGGTTCTCCCCTAAATTAATTTCCAAATTTGACATGAACCAATCCATTGAGCTTCTGGCTTTCTTTCAGAATCCAACTAGCTCGGCTGAGGTAAAATTCCACACACTGGATGTAAAGAGGGCGGTGCTTTACTACATAAACAAGACCAGGCTGCTTAGGAAAACAGACCAACTGTTTGTCTCCATAGCACCAGGCAGAGAAGGAGATTGCATTTCCAAGAATGCCATCTCCAGATAGTCAGATGTATACAGTTATGCTATTCATTATCAAACAAGACACTGCCTTGCTCCACACGGATCACAGGAGCTACTCTGGCTTTCATGGCAAATGTCCCCTTAGACAGCATTTACAAAGCAGCTACATGGAGCTCAGTACACACTTTCACTCAGCACTACTGCATTGACACCCATTCCAAAGCATTCAGGTGGGACAAGCGGTTCTAAAACATCTATTTGCTGCAGCTCCTTCTCACAAACCACCTTCTCCTAACACTGTTTGCTAATCTATGCATAGCATGTTATCTAAGCAAATTCCACAAGACTCAGAAGGGATATATTACTCACCGTAATCGTATTTCTGATAATTGTAACTGCTTAGATTCACATGCGCCCACCCTTCCTTCTCCGAGAGAAGGTGCATAGATGGTATGAGTTTTTCTGTTATCTATCGGCTTGGATACACCTGTACTCGCACTACACTTCATGCAACCTCGTGTCAGAACAAAAAAATCTGATGGATCTCAACGCGAGAAGGACCATGGGTACAGTGGACGTCACACTAGGGATAGTTTTACTGGCACGCCCTATCGACGTCCCTTTTTGAAGTTTCGAAAACAACTGTAATACTCTGCAGCTTCCTCTAGATGTCGGCCTATGCATAGCATGTGAATTCCACGCAGATACAAGCATCAGAAATACAATTGCGGTGAGTAATATATCCCATATACTTTAATTAAACACATGATATGCAATTATAACTAAATAAAAAACACTACGAAACCCCTTGCCCCTGTGTAGAAAGAACACTGAATATTCAAGGATAGTGTGATATACAGGAATAAGGAGAAAGACAGGGTGGCATGATGACTGAACGTGTTTCTTTATTACAAATCACAAAACCCAAGATATCCCCCACAAGGCATAAAATAAGCAGTGTAGCGTAGCAATTTGCTATGCAATTGTGTAGGTTTGATAATTAAATTGACACTTGTGTAGTAAACCTATCTATTTAAGTTACCCTGTCCAGTGAAAGCACAGATCGCTCTGCATTCCTCGCTTGCCTTCAGGGCTCCCTCCTCCCTCTTCTCTGTTCACAGCAAGGTCAAAAGGGCTAATGGAGAGAGTTTGCAGCAGTCTCCTCCACCCCTATGTGCCAAAGGCCTGCGTGAGTATGCAAGCACAAGTTTGTTTTTTTCTTTTTTTTTTAAAGAATTGCAAACCAGAATGAATCGGGATAAAACCTTTTATTAAGCCAACTGTATCCTGTCTGCCAAAGACAAGTGTGTTAACTTTTTTTAATGCAGTCATTCCATTCCATTTCTAAAAATGTTATTGGTTATACCATGCATAACTACAGTATTGCTACTGTAAAACAATGCATTGTCTCCCTGCTTTACAGCACAGTGTAGGTTAGTGTATCTAAATATCAGTGTCAACTATATTTAATTTTGTTGGCGGAAGATGCATCATATTGACGAGTGGAAACTTTTGGAAATGTACATGATCAAAGGGCCAAATGCTTTTGATGGAAAACCTAGTTCTGTAAGCTGTTGGCTACCTACAACTTTCTCTTCTTGACGGATCCTCGATACCTGGGATCCAGCAGCCCTCCTCTTGCACTATTGGAGCGTGTGCTTTGCCAGGGTAAGCCCTGCAATTTGTGCTGCGCATTCCGCCTGTTGCGCGATTGTCGCCATCTTTATTCAAAAGTATTCAGAATTTGCTGCTGGTGGCTGGGAATTGCTAGAAGAGCAATATTTTTCCCCACTTTCATCCCAATCTGTGTGTTTGGTGTTTCACTCTGTGTCTGCAAACTGGGCCTCACTGTTCTTTGGCCCTTCCAAGATGGCCGCAACTTTCTTGATTGAATTAGGCACCTTGCCTGCACTTCCTCCCCCATTGGTTGCCTGGGCCCAGATAGCCCAATGGGAGCAAACTGGACGCGGGACCCGGCACATCCACTAAGGCCCACGACGAAGGCCCCCGTCTTCTCGCTGTCCGCTACCAGAAAGCTACTTGAGGTATTTTCTTGTCACCCCTGCACTTGAACTTCCTTGATGCTGCGACTTTACTCTACTACGAAATCGGGACTTCTGTAATACTCCCCAATAACTCTGGGTACAATTCCCTCCTGGACACATTTCCAAGCACCACACCGTTCCCTGCCCCCGCCACCCCCCTCGGTTCCTTTTCTGTTTGTCCTCCGTCTGCATTTTGATTTACATTCTGCTAGCTTGTACATTATGGTTGCTATTCAAATTTGTCTGCGTTTTCTTGCATTTAGCTTAGTCTCAAATGTGACTGTGTTTTCATGCATTTAGCTTTGTCTCAAATGTGGCTGTGTTTTCATGCATTTAGCTCAGTTGCCATCACCTTTATTGTCTATCCTTACTTCTCTCTCTCTCCTCTTCTCTACCCACCCCTGTATGCGTGCCTGTTGTATACACCCCCCCCCCCCGTTTTCGTGAGATGTCTGTTTGCGCTCCTGTTGAACTTCTCCCCCTGTTGTTTTTCTGGGGTGTCTGTTTGCCTGCCTGTTGTGGTCCTCCCCCTCTTGCTTGCTTGAGATGTCTGCTTATTTGAATCCTTCTTCTTGCTGGCCCCACCTCTCTCCTCTCCGCCGTCCCCTCACTGTATCCTTAGCACTTCCTATCGTAATTGTCGCCTGACCTGTATGATAGCAGCTTGTTTGTTCTCCTCCCCCCCACCCCTCCCTCACTTGTTTTTTCCTCCCTCTCCCCCTCCAGCACTATCTGAAATGTTGTCAGGCCTAGTATTATAGTTGCTTGTTTTGTTCTTCTCCTGCCGCGCCCCCCCCCCCGCCATACCTCCCCCCCCTACCGTTTGTAAAATTCGGGCACTACCTGAAATGTCGCCAGGCCTAGTATGGTAGTCACTTGTTTGTTCTCGTTCTCGACCCCCCCCCCCCCCCCACCCCCATCATTGTCAAAGCTCTTGCACTATCTGAAATGTCACCAGGCCAAGTACGATAGTTAATTTCACAATGTTTATGCATCAAGGACTTAAGAATGTCACTGTATTCTCCTTTGTTCCCTCCCTGCATTGAAGCACTTTGAAACACATTGTGTATCGGCTCTATATAAATAATCAACTTGTGCTCAACTCAAGAGCTGATCCCGTACTACTTCACATTTTGTCTTCTCACTCTTTTGCTTTATACTAGCTACCTTGAAAGAGAAATGGCCACTAACTACAATATTCCACCTAGTTTGCCCAGTTCTCTGCCTGCTACACAATCCATTCTGCTTAGTTTCTTACTTTCGTTCCCCTTACCTAATGAATACACAGCTAACTAGTTGTTTACGCATAGCAGCGATCAAAAGTTCCATCCAGTCTGTATATCTATTAATCCACTGCACTGTCATCACTGTAGTTAGCCTCCAGAGTTCGCTTTGCTCGAGGATTATGATTACATTATATATTAGCAACTTCGTAAGAGAGCTGGCCAAACTGTTTTCAGAGCCTTATCGTATCTATTTGTGTCCATTCATGCAGTGAACCTTTTACAGACACTCATCCAGGGCTTGAAAAGTATTTTTAGCCCACTCACATAACCAAGTAGATTTTAAGAAGGACTAGTACCATTTGCAGGGGATGTTTGAAACGTTTATTTAAACTTTATTTCGTTTGCAAGAAATGTCAAATAGGTTTCACTGTGCAGAGTTGGCCTCTGGGTGGCAGCAGTGTGCCAAACTAACACTGGTTTGTAGTGACATACAACATTTTACAGAAAGCACATTTAAAGTTCTTCGACCTGCAGGTGTAGTGACATTTTAAAGAACTCGCAAGGTCTGCCTTATCTCACTAATGTCTGTCTTCAGTGGTTCAAAACACTGCTGCATTGTTGTGCGTTTGTAGGGTACATATAACTTCTTTTGGAATTAAAGATATTAGTACAACATTGCTAATCAAATGGGTTTGTCTGCTAATAAAGAACATTTTAAGTCTAAGATTCTGTGCCCTATTCTATGAAGGCAATAAACAATTGGGTACTCCCCTAATTTTTTGTTCACGGGGGGGTCGTGCCTGTGCTATGGGGAGACACTTACAGTGAAAGACAATACAGACAGATCTACTACCCCTCTCTAGAGGTCCCTATGGTACAGCCGGCAAGTGAATCAAAACCTACTAAGTAAATTGGTAGATTAACCACCTTTTGCCTCTTCTGACCCTGTTTTATAACACAAACATTTTTATTTCAAAACAATTCTCTTTATTTTCATACATCTCTGCGGATCTCTTAATTGGAACGTCGACAGTTTTGTTGGATGCTTTGTCCTGAAGATAGCCCAATATCCACACTGAGTGACAGCCCTTGAGAGGGAGCAGTACACGCAAGAAGGGCCGAAACATATGTCGACCTATTAGGAAACCGAAAATGTTTTTTCCTATTCTCTGTTACATAACTTATCGATTGTGTGATCCAAGAAAAGCAAAACGAAGTTACCCCATTAGAGATGTGTAATGTTTGTATGAAAGTGGTGTATGTTGAATATTTGACTCAATGATGAGATGTTTTTTATATTGTTTTTAAAAAAAGGGAAAATAAATAATAATTTGGGGACCCCTGATTTGTGTCTCTGCTCGGTATGGTCTCCTTACGTTTCTTGCAAGGTAAATTTGTGCCATTTTCACACTGCGGGTAGTTCCTTACATTTACCTCACCTTGGGGCCTGGTTTCTCTCATCCCGCCTTGGGGCCTGGTTTCTCTCATCCCGCCTTGGGGCCTGGTTTCTCTCATCCCGCCTTGGGGCCTGGTTACTCTCTTCCCGCCTTGGGGTCTGGTTACTCTCTTCCCGCCTTGGGGTCTGGTTTCTCTCTTCCCACCTTGGGGTCTGGTTTCTCTCATCCCGCCTTGGGGTCTGGTTTCTCTCATCCCGCCTTGGGGTCTGGTTTCTCTCATCCCGCCTTGGGGTCTGGTTTCTCTCATCCCGCCTTGGGGTCTGGTTTCTCTCATCCCGCCTTGGGGTCTGGTTTCTCTCATCCCGCCTTGGGGTCTGGTTTCTCTCATCCCGCCTTGGGGTCTGGTTTCTCTCATCCCGCCTTGGGGTCTGGTTTCTCTCATCCCGCCTTGGGGTCTGGTTTCTCTCATCCCGCCTTGGGGTCTGGTTTCTCTCATCCCGCCTTGGGGTCTGGTTTCTCTCATCCCGCCTTGGGGTCTGGTTTCTCTCATCCCGCCTTGGGGTCTGGTTTCTCTCATCCCGCCTTGGGGTCTGGTTTCTCTCATCCCGCCTTGGGGTCTGGTTTCTCTCATCCCGCCTTGGGGTCTGGTTTCTCTCATCCCGCCTTGGGGTCTGGTTTCTCTCATCCCGCCTTGGGGTCTGGTTTCTCTCATCCCGCCTTGGGGTCTGGTTTCTCTCATCCCGCATCCCGCCTTGGGGGTCTGGTTTCTCTCATCCCGCATCCCGCCTTGGGGGTCTGGTTTCTCTCATCCCGCATCCCGCCTTGGGGTCTGGTTTCTCTCATCCCGCATCCCGCCTTGGGGTCTGGTTTCTCTCATCCCGCATCCCGCCTTGGGGTCTGGTTTCTCTCATCCCGCATCCCGCCTTGGGGTCTGGTTTCTCTCATCCCGCATCCCGCCTTGGGGTCTGGTTTCTCTCATCCCGCATCCCGCCTTGGGGTCTGGTTTCTCTCATCCCGCATCCCGCCTTGGGGTCTGGTTTCTCTCATCCCGCATCCCGCCTCAAACCGCCTTGGGGTCTGGTTTCTCTCAAACCGCCTTGGGGTCTGGTTTCTCTCATCCCGCCTTGGGGTCTGGTTTCTCTCATCCCGCCTTGGGGTCTGGTTTCTCTCATCCCGCCTTGGGGTCCGGTTTCTCTCATCCCGCCTTGGGGTCCGGTTTCTCTCATCCCGCCTTGGGGTCCGGTTTCTCTCATCCCGCCTTGGGGTCTGGTTTCTCTCATCCCGCCTTGGGGTCTGGTTTCTCTCATCCCGCCTTTGTGTTTTGTTTCCTTCATGCCAGTTGCTGCCCTCCTTCCGGTTCGTTAGCCACTGCATACTTCTGGTTCCTGGGCAGTGCTCCTCTAAAGTGTCTGGGAGGTCGGCAGACATGGCATTGCCTCCTTGGCTTCTTCTGTGTTCCGTGTTGGGACATAGCTTTCCCCTTCTGCTGGCTTCCAACTGGACTGCAGCACCAGCTCTTTGGCATGCCGGTTGTTCGCTCCCTGAGCAGCATTCGCTCCTCAATATTCTTCTGGACCCAGAGCTTCCAGCTCCTGGCCTGGCACGGACCCTGGATGTTCCACGGGCTCGGCCACAGCTAGGTCCGCCATACCTGGCAATGCTCTCCCTCTCTTGCCATACCTCCCAGGAGGAAAGCTCGCTTCCTCCGCAGCTCTACGGGTTTCTAATTTCTTCCCACCATGCTCTGATTGGCTCTTCATCCTTCTCTCTGTTACGGGGTGGCACTATCCACTGTTCTCTCAGTTCAGGCGAGAACAGACTACACAGATGGTCAAAAACCATACCCGCCATTCATACAGACAGTACTCTTACGTCCCGTCCCTTTTCCTCCATACTGTATGAGCGTCCCTTCCAAGGGATGGGAGATGGAACCTTTTTCACCAGAAAAAACCTTTTTCCCCTTTAAATTTAGAGGCGCGCGGGTGTCCGACCCATGGAGTATGCACTGCCCTGACTCTGCCCTCCGGTACCACACCTCAGTCCCCTTTTCCGCGTCGATGGGAACGGGCTGAATTCACGAGCGCTCCCGGGTTTGGCTTCGGCCATATAATTCCACGCGCGGATACCACTTCTCCTTGTCTTTTTTGTCTTTATCATTCAGGTACTCAGTCCTCAGGTGTCACGCTCCTCCCCGGCGCATGTCGACTTCTACAGGGTTTAGGAGGTGACTATCCTGCAACAGGCTTTTCCCTACTTCAGACCCCCACGCCCTCTGTGTCATGATCTCTGCTTCCAAAAGGTCAAGGTTTTCCCAACTCCCTTGGAAGCAGATCCATAACCCAGGTTCCGAGTGCCAACCAGTCCCAATTGGGACCTTTTGGACCCAGTCCTGGCGCCAGTGGCACCAGGCTCATAAATATGCCCAGTCCCAGCGCTGGAAGCGCCAGGCTCATAATGCTTGGGTGGACTTACCTGCAGCAGACCATGCTGCTTACTTGCCTGCCAGTTGAGCCTCTGATCCTCTTCTGTTTGGAACTACGTTTCCTGTTGGGTGGGGGCAGGAGCCACTCCCTAAATTCAGAACACTGGAACTCTTCTGGAAAGCAGGAACTCTTTTCTTACCTAGGCGTGGCTGTGGAAGGAGACACCTAAGCACTACAGGAGGCTATTTAAACCACACCCGATGGATGAATCTTGCTTTGCGTTATTCTGCATCCTCTGCAGCAGAACGCTCATCGTGTCTTCTGCATCTGATCCTGGGCCTAAGGAAAAAGGCTTACCATTCTGAATCCAGTCTTCAGCAACACCTATAAAGACAAGAAACAACAGGTTAGCATTACGGTCTTCAGTGACAGCTCTTCACTTACCTGGTCCATCGGCTGTCACCAACGCCTCGCGCTGCATTCCGGCATCTGAAAGACAAAGGCTTACCTACTCTTCGTGCGCTCCGGAGGTCTTCACACTGCATTCCGGCATCTGAAAGACAAAAGCTTACCAACTCTTCGCACGCTCCGGAGGCCTTCGGCGCTGCATCCCGCATCTGAAAGACAAAACAAGGTGCGTTTAAAGACATTGGGGAACTTTAATACTCACGTGCCATTACTCCTTTCCACATCTAACCCAGTGGGTATTCCGGCACCCTGCAGCCGCTCCGAACTTGTACCTGCAAAATAAAAAGACAGTTAGAGCGCATCGTGAAGCAGGCAACAAGCGCTTACTTACGTGCTTCCAGGCGCTTCTATTCATCACACGGGCTCCATCTTCAACTCACTTCAGCCCGTCATCCGCCATCGCCGGAACCCTGCAAAACAAGAAACATCATTACTAAAGACTTTAAAGACATTAGAATTACTCGAAACTTACCGTTCGTGCAGTAAACGACGGACAGCAGTCCTCTGAAGTCAAGAGGCCTGCTCCCCTTATCCAGTGAAGAAACTGGTTACAGCACCCTGCCCCGAGGCAGATGGAGAGCACGGCGTTCACTTACCTAAGGTGAGAGCGTTAACCTTTGAGGTTCTACAGGAGAAGAGAAAGGGAAGAAGAGAGAGACATTCAATAACCCAGTTCCTTAATCCCATATTTTCTATCTACAGACATCTTACCCTTCAAGTCAGACATACAGTGCACAGAGAGGTCCAGCCCAAAGAGCCAGCCGTGTGTTACACATCACCTTTGAAGATACGGTATACGCCCAGTCAAGACCGGCGCCTCTACGGGAATCAGGTGAGCGTTACACTCTGCCTACGTTGCATTGGCCCAGACCACGGTTGGCATTCTTGTTCAGCGTGTGACTCGCTTTCCTCGAAAGGGCTGAAGAACAGACTAGTCTGGAGGAAGGAGCTCTTCCAGAAGTCCCCTCCAGAGGATCTCAAGACCTTTGTGAATCATCGAACCAGCCCCAAATTAGGGCCGATATTCTCCATTGCACCCTGCAAGGGAGACTCCTTCCAAGTGACTCTCCCTCGCAGGAGGGACCGTCAGGTCCTTCTACCAACGTTCGCCCCGAGCTGCTGCTGCAGCTACCAGCATCCGGGTCGAGGGATCCTCGGATCCTCCCGGTGACGGTGTTAAGAGACTGGAAGGTTATTTTACTGGGTCTTCACCCGAGGGGCTCCACCCTTGTACCGGCACCATGGCCGAGGGGCTACAACCTATTACCAGCAGTATGTCCAACGGGGCGCCAATAGCAGCTCTACCAACCCCCGGGTCGAGGGTGTCACACCTACCGGGCCTAGGCCCGAGTAGCAGGGTAGGCCTTAAGATCCACACACAAGAGTCCTGGAGGAGGCTGGGCCGAACGGGCGAGCAACACGTCGCAGGCACGTGGCAGGCAGCCTGACAAAATGGCCACCGCGCCAGAAAGAGGCACCCGTCCGACACCATTCAAGGAATTCTGCAAAGAACGAGTGTCAAGGTGGGACTGGCTTCAACCAGGTACGTGGCCTACAGCCTACCCCTCTCACGCACAGGGCAGTTTTCATTTGCGTCCGTATGGACAGGGGTTGCAGAGGCCTCAGCAGCTCCCCCGCTACCCCATCAGCACCCCCTGCCACTGCTTCTGTTGGTGAGGTCTTCTTTGAGTGGTTCCTCTGCCTCATGAAGTCACCACGGATGGGTGTTATCCCCAGAGATGCCATCAGAGAAGTAATTCCTGCCATGCTAGCAGCACCACAGATGCCTCCATCAGGTCCCCAGACCCCGGTGCAGCCACCTCCTCCAGCTCGAACTCCGCAACCTCCGACGCCTCTTCAGCCTCTGGCTGTGGTCCCTGTACCCCAGCCTCCGGCCCCATCTACTCCTCCTCCTCCACAAGATCCTCCAGATCCGCAGGATACAGATGAGGATCCGGACACGCCATCCTCAGCCAGGGCCTTCCACGAAAGTCTTGCTGGGCTGGCGGAGTCGAGCAGCTGACAGATGGGGTTCTGGCTGAAGTCCTCACACAACGCCCCTGTGCCAAACCGGGGATTCCTATGCAGACCAATGTAGTCTCCCTGGCCAAGAAGGGCTGGCTAAAACCCCACTCAGCCCAGCCGGTCAATCGACGCCTGGACGCCAAGTACAGGCAGGTGGAGGGGGATACTCTCTTGCTCTCTTCCCATCCTCAGCGACACTCCTCGGTGATCGCTGCGGCAACACTATACTCCAAGCCCCAGTCGTCCTCCGCCACTTCTTCGGGGCTGCTGCTAGGCAAGGAGGAGAAGATCTTGGAGGCGTATGGCAAGAAACTCTATTCCAACGTGTTAAGTATTTCAATCAGGAGATACACCCTGGTCTCAGCATAGTATGCAACGTACAGCTGAAATGCTTATTTTATTATGTCTATAGGTTCAATATTCTGAGTGATATACCACTCATAGCACACCCCTTCTCAAAACACCCCAGGTCATGATGGACCAGGAATCAGGCTGGTTGGTAAAGGTAATATTTATTTTTTTTAAAATTCCAATCAAACATATGCTTTTTAATAGGGAGCTGCAATCACCAATGTGGTGACAGTAACAGATAAGAAAGCATGCAAGGCTGTTAAATTCACCCTTTAGCAACACAGAAGGAAAACACCAGAGAAAAGAACACTTGGCTTGTTTGAAAAGATAGCACTTATGTTAGGATTTCCTCCTGCAATATTCCTCATCACACAAATAAGCAATTCTGGATAGATATAAGGAAGCAGCAGGTATTCATGAATAATGAACAGTAAAATAGAATTTGAATACAACCTTCCCTCCCCAAACGAGAGAAATACGGGTTTGAAATCTTACACTTTTAAAATGACATTAGAAAATGACTGTGTAAAACAATGAATGTGTGCAAAAATCCTTAAATCAGTACACATTTCTATGAGAGCAACATTGAAAAGATGCTAACAATCATGAGGTATAGTTTGAGCAAAAGTAAACACTTGGAATACAAATGGAAGTTTGAAAATAATTTAAAAGAAGAATCACACATGTAAAACTTTGCGGAAATGCGGATTCCCGCCTAAAGTTAACCGAACGGTTTTTAAGAGAAACTGGTGAAATGGACTGATTTGGAGTGCGGTTTAGGTTTTAGGTTGGGATGTAGCTACAGGTCTTGGGTATACTGCAGAGTTGAAATGAAGTTTCTAGCTATTAAACTGAGTGAGTTATGCAATGTTGAAGGAGAGGCATTTTTGGAAAATAAAGGCGCGAAAAAGAAAACCGAAATCAATTTTTACAAGGATAGTTATGCTCTACACTAGGGCATTCAGGCTAGGTTACCAGATTGAAACACAGTAAGCTCTAGAGTTGATCCGCGGAACCAACCCCAGCACCTCCGTGCCCGCCCTGGCGGACCCAGTTCGATTATCCAAAGGAGGATTAAGGGTTTAGGATTTCCCGAAAATAAATTATTTAAAGAATTTAGCACTAGCGCAAGGAATCAAAGGCAGGGTGGCAAGAATGATTCTGACAATGTTACAAGTTCTTAAGGATAGGATGGTTTAGAGATTGGGATGGGACAAAACAAGGCAAGGTATGCTATGATTTTCTATGCTTCCTATTAATACTTACAGTCTACTTTAATTTAGGATTTTGGACCGTCATGGGTTCTGGTCATCACATGGATCGGGTCTAACCAAGCACAGCTGGGCAACTCAGGCAGAACAGGATCAGGTGGGCGGTTCTGGTCACCGGACCGCACTGGTTTACTGGAGTTTGGAGATCTGTGGGATGGCGAGTTTGCAGCTGGCATGCATTTAGTAGCAGCAAGCCAGACTGGATCAAGATGCTTCCCTTGGGTTTTTGGGATTTTCAGAATTTGAGGCCTAGCTGAAAAGGGGTTCAGCAATGCACAGGCCTTGGCTTTGTAAGGAAAATCAGGATGACCAATTCAGGAATAGGACGCCACGCAGGAAACCAGGAAGGAAGTCCGGAATCTGTGTGTTGTCAGGTTCCCTTATTTATCATGCCAAATGACATCATTAAAGTATGTGGCAGGGGCAGGCTTACTGTCCACACCCCTGATGCTAGGATTGGGCAAAAGCATAGTTTCCGCCTTGCTTTTCGCTGATTGGATCACCGAAAAGGAGGTCATGTTTATGGTATTACTTTTACAATGTCTAGAAACCTCCCCTAGCTATTGGGACCAAAATCTAATTTTCCACAAATACATATTTATATAGTTATGCCCTCTGAGAAAATCGGATGCACAGGTTACATATTTTGTGGGTCACATTTCAATCCAAACCCCAAGTCTGTGGGACCTGGTTTTTCCTTTCTGCTACATTTCGGCAATTTTCACCATGAAAGATTTGTCCTAAAATTTCCCAATTTTGTACATAGATGCGCAATTACCCCAGGGATATGTGTACAAAATGTTATATTCGCAACATTAATACTTTCCGCGCAATGTCATTCTTTATAACTTCTGTTCCTTATGCAGTAATAAGTCCTACCGTGTCTTCACAGAACAAGCATAAAATTAGATTTAAAACTACCAACTTTCATATTTTTCCTCATTCTTGCTGCAAAGTTAAGTCTTGAAAGTTCAGTTGCAAAATAGGCATTTTAAAACCAAAAGGGAGTCTTTTGTCACTTATCAGTTTTTTTTTCTTTCAACTGTAAGCAAATGTCTATTCCTTTGAAGCAGGGTGAGGGGCCTCTCTCTTGTGATTGAAGTTTCCTACCCCTCCTGACGACTTGGGAAGTCAGTTTGTCCTGGGTATTTAAAGCCTCCAAGCTAGCAATTAGCTTTCCCGTGCCAGCAGTTTGAGGTGTCGCCCTTTCTCAGGGCTATCAACTTGCAGAGCAGGATTTTTTTTTTTTAATATATTTTGCCAACTCCGCCTGGGTTTTAGATTTGATTTTCACCCTTTAAATCTTTACTTTAAACCTATGGAATTAAAACAGTTTCTAGGTGTATTTCTAACAGTAGCAAATCCTTTTACATTCTTGAATAATCAAGCCTTTACCCAACAATATATTTTAAAAATAGGCGGTGTTGCTCTTCATTCAGGGAAAAGCACATTTAACTTAGTTCTTTAAATTCATCTGCAGCAAATACACACTTTGGGCAGCTGTAGTCCTTCCCTTGAGTGCTGGAGTTGTTTGCAGCATGGATACATGTATCATGCATCTTAGAATCTTTCTCTGGACAGCTGATTCCTGATACTTGTTGCAAAGAAATATGAAAAACAAAGCCCCTGGTTGCTTTTCCAAAGATACTTTTGACAGGAGCTGCCATTCAAATGAGGCCCGATTCCTCTGAGACTCAAGACTGCCCCTGGGCATTACAGGGCCTTTTTGATCACAGTGGTCCAGGAGGAATTGATGAATTTAGCGCCACACAGCACTTTGAAGGTTGAAAAGATGACATTTTAAAGGGGCATTTTGGGTTTTCACCACAATGATGCTGCCTCTTTTGCTTCACTCCATTTTAAATGTCGCAGAGCCCACTGGCATACTCCAATGAGTACTCTGTTCCACCCCACCAGAAATGTGTGTTGGCAGGGCGGTGCATCCATTTTCTGGTTGTTGCAAAGCGCAGTTTAGGGATCTTGGCACGCACAGGAGTCAGCACGGCCATTTTGTGCTGTTTCTTGCACCGATGCAGCAAAGTGATGTAGCAAGGCACATCTGAGTGGGCCAAAATATCCCACAAATGCCTATTTACCTCTTCATCAGGCCAACGACAACGCCATGCTGGCAGCCGCCAACCAAAGATTTCGGTGGAAAATCGCAGACTTCCTCCTAGAACTCTTCCCCCGTATCCTCCCCAGAGCCAATCACGCTTTAAGGCAGGTTAGCTGAGGCCAAGCTGGTCGTGCATGACCTCATGGAATCCACAGTGGCCTATATTGACACCTTAGGCCGTGCCATCTGTATTACCACAGACATGAGAAGGACAGCCTGGCTCCGGGCAAGAAAATTCAACCCGGATGTCCAGGAACGCATACTACATCTTCCATTCGAGGGGGGGGAAGGGCCTCTTCCACTCCTCTACGGACAAAGAGCTGGACAAAAAGAAAAACAGCTCACAAACAGCTAAGTCTTTGTCCATCCTTACAAAGACCACGCCCAAATCGTACACTCAATCTCAGCAGCGCTCAGAAAGAGGTCGTACATATGGAGGGTTATGTGGCTTCCAGGAACGCAGATCCAGGCAGCCGGACCACTCACTATCTCAGAACCGGCTCAAGCAACAGAAAGGGGTGGGGTTAAGGTTTTTTCCAGCCCCCCACCTCAGTGACAGCCTCCGAGGGAAAGGAGGCATGACACGCCCCTTCGGATCCACGTGTCTCTCTCAGGCTTGCTTTCCATGCACATTTCTGGCGCCAATTTTGTGGACCCCTGGATCCTTCCGTAGTATCCTTGGGTTACTGCCTTCCTATCCCAGCCTCTCCTCCCTCCTCCCCTCCCACAGGTTGGGACAGCAACTCTTTTGCTGGAGATCCGGTCGCTCATAGAGAGCCAGGCAGTGGAGGAAGTCCCAGCCTCCCAGCGATGGCTTTGGCTTTTACTCCAGGATTTTTGCCATTCAGAAGAAGAACCAGGCGGGCCTGCGAGTTGTGCTGGACCTTTCCACCCTCAACCTCTCCTTACCCCTGCAAAAATTCAAGATGGTTACGCCAGCTTTTATAGCGGAGACATTGGACAGGGGAGACTGGATGTGCTCCCTGGATCTGAAGGACGCGTACCTACACATCCCTATTTGGCAGCCCCATCGGTCTTTCCTACGGTTCAGGATCATGGGCTACCATTTTCAATACAAGGCCCTTCCTTTTGGCCTCAACTCGGCCCCCCGGGTCTTTACCAGACTGATGAATACGGTGGTGGCCCTCAGAGCGCAGGGCCTCCACATCTACCCATACCTCACCGACTGCCTCGTCAGGGCAACATCTCCAGATGCGGTTCACCACTCTTCCCATGCCCTTATGAACGCACTGCACGATCTGGGCTTCTCGCTCAATCTCTAGAAGTCACAGCTGCAGCCTATGCAGACGTTGACAGTCTTGGGCCTCATCTGGGACACGTGCTCCGAGAAAGTATGTCCGTCGGAGGACAAAATCTCGGCCATTAAGATGGCCACCGCCTACTTCATCAGCAGAGAAGTGACCTCGGCATGGTGGTACCAACATCTCCTGGGTCTTCTGGCAGCGGTCTTATTAGCTATTCCGCACATGAGACTAAGGAAGAGGAGGATTCAGCTGCACTTTGCGGCCTCATAGAAT
Source organism: Ambystoma mexicanum (assembly GCF_040938575.1). Classification (NCBI taxonomy): domain Eukaryota; kingdom Metazoa; phylum Chordata; class Amphibia; order Caudata; family Ambystomatidae; genus Ambystoma; species Ambystoma mexicanum. The sequence continues at coordinate 620,368,018 of NC_090922.1, forward strand.
CAGGAGCGGGGCTCTCAATCCGAGATGATCAACGTCGCTCCATCTCTCCACCCAGACCTGACTTGGTGGTCCAGAGACTGCAACCTGTGGACGGGAAAGCCCTTCCGGCCGCCCTCCCCGTAGGCCACCATCACCACGGATTCCTCGTTCGAGGGCTGGGGGGGCACCCTGGACTCGACAGGAGCAGGAATACCACATCAATTGGCTAGAGCTGAACGCCATCTGGTTGGCGCTCAGGGCATTCCTACCACTTTTCAGGGGCAAGGTTGTCCTCATCCAGACGGTCAACTTGACCAGCACCCATCACGTCAATCAGCAGAGATGTACCAGATCCCCTCTTCTGTGCAGACTGACGATCAGCCTGTGGGAGTGGGCCCTGGAAAACGACATTTACCTCACGGCAGTCCACCTCCCGGGGGAATCCAACCTGGAGGCGGACAGGCTCAGCAGGCTGGGAGCGGACAATTACGAGTGGCAGCTTAATGACCCCCCCTCCCAGCACTTGTCTGCACTTACCTTGCACTTGCCACCAGCTGGCCCTATTTATTATTTATTTTTTATTCTACTTACCCTGTTCAGCACTTCCCCCTCTCCCCTTCCACTTTTTCCCTTCCACCTACCCCTGCACTTGCGCGATCTGAATGACACCTGGCCTAGTAGGATCGTTGTCTGTCTTCCCCCTGTTCCCTCCTCCCTGCCTCGTCGCGCCTTGAAACACACATATCATATCATATCATATTATTCAGGGGATCTTCAACAAGTGGGGTCAACCCCCAGGTGGATCTCTTCGCCACCTGGCACAACAAGAAGTGTCCCCAGTTTGCATCCTGGCAAGGTCTGGGCCCCGGCTCTCTGGGCGACTCATTTCACCTCAGTGGACCGCCATGAAAGCCTACGCCTTTCCGCCCACTCTCCTGATTCACAAAGTAATTTGCATAATCAAGGAGTCTCGCCAACTCCTCATCATTCTAATAGCTCCATGGTGGCCGACCAGGGCATAGTTTTTGGAGCTGGTCAGTCTCTCGGAAGTGCCCCCGGTTCACCTCATGACGGGACCAGCACATCTTCTGGCACAGCAGGGGGGCAGAGTAATCCACCCTGCGCCATGGAATCTAGCCTTCACAGCGTGGTACCTGAGCAGGTAACGCTTCTGCACCTCAGCCTCTCACAGGCCAATCTGGAGATCATACAGAGCTCCAGGAGCAAGGCTACAAGGGCTAAGTACAAAAGCAAATGGACCAGATTCTGCCACTGGGCGGACTCCAGGGGAATTGACCCCCTGGCGTGCACCTTGGACAACGTTCTCTCCTTCTCGGCGCACCTCGCCCACTCAGGCGTGCAGGTGGACACCTGCTGCACTTACCTCGCAGCTATTGGGGCTTACAGGAACTCAGAGGAAGGCATCTTCTTCTCCTCCAATCCTATCGTCAAGAAACATCTGACGGGACTCGCAAGGCTCTACCCGCCCGTCAAGAAACCGCACCCTGTGTGGGACTTTAACATAGTCTTGGGTGCTCTGGCGCACAAACAGTTCGATCCAATGGCGTCCGTGGACATCAGGCTGGTCACCATCAAGACGCCATTACTAGTCTTCCTCGGCTCGTAGAGTCGGCGAAATCCAGGCGCTGGTTGCCTCGGAACCATATTCTACCTTTCACAAGGACAAAGTAGTCCTGCGGACACACCTGGCATTTCTGCCCAAGGTTCCGTCTGCTTTCCACTTGAACGAGGAAATAGTCCTTCCTACGTTTTTTCCTGATCCCAAGGATGAAGCACAGAGGGTGCTGCACTGCCTGGAAGTCGGGCGTGCCCTGAAATTCTACTTGGACAGGACCAAGGGCTTCCGCAAATCGGACGCCCTGTTTGTCACTTTCGGAGGCTCAAGACCAGGCTATCAGGCCTCTAAGGCTTCCATATCCCGCTGGATGATCTCTGCCATCAAAGAAGCGTTCGAGGGTCAGCACAAGCCGCTCCCGGCCAACATGCATGCCCACGCAGTCAGGGCCAAGGCAACGGCCATCGCATTCCAGGGACCTGTCCTTTGGCAAGTCATAAGCAGGGCGGCCACTTGGTCCTCCCTCTCTGCTTTTTGCAAGCTTTACTGTTTGGACGCCGGCTCCAGATCAGATGCAGCTTTCGGACAGGCAGTTCTCCGGAACCTATTTGCTTAAGGAGGGTCTCCTCTCCACCCTGGGGCTACAAACAGTTGTAATCGCCCATACAGTATGGAGGAAAGGGGACAGGACATAAGAGTAATTATAAGTTTCTCACCGTAGTGACTAACATACTCTTAGCCCATAGTCCCCTTTCCTCCATATGTCCCACCAACCTCTCCCCTAATAATACTGGTGTCATTAGGCAATGTTAAATCTATTGTCGACGAGTCAATGGGGACTGAGGTGTGGCGCCAGAGGGCGGAGTCAGGGCAGCGCATGCTCCCTGGGCCGCACCCCTGCGTGCATCTAAATTTAAAGGGGAATAAACTTTTTCTGTTGAAAAAGGTTCTGTCTCCCGTCCCTTGGAAGGGCGCCCATACAGTATGGAAGAAAGGGGACTATGGACTAAGAGTACGTTAGTCACTACGGTGAGTAACTTATCATTTTCAAGTCATCACACACTTTAATTCCCATATTGCCAACAAAGGTATTGGTATCCTGAGACAAAGGAGAATAACTGACATCCCACTCCGGTATTGCCTGTCCTCTAGGGGGGGGGGTGGGGGAACCTCATGTGGGATTCAGCTCGTCCTGTCCCATAGGGGTGTTTAGCTTAGTGGGCTCACCTCCCTAAAACCAAAGGGTGAGCGCTCCCCCTTGTGGACAGGAACCAATCCCCTGGATAGACAGATGCAGCACTCCAGGTAATCAATCATGGGTCAAAGACCAGTAATAACAACAATGTTTGCAAAAAGGAAATGTTCTGCTGCAAAAAGGGATTTAAGTGGCCTAACCAGTCTTTAAAGGCCCATAACTGGAGCGAGGGGGCAGTTATTAGTCAATAACTTTCTGCGATTGTTGGCATTTCGACCGCATCGAGCCAAGCTTCTGAATGCTGTACAAGCCGATAGAACCAAGTTTGGGTGCAGCAGTTCATGTAATACAAAGCGGGCAACAGGCGCCAAGCGCATTCGGAATGGTAGCTGAAAGAAATTTGAGGGCAACATTTCAGCAAAGCAGTTTTTATGGCTCACCAAGGTCCGTTTGAAATCGTGTCCAGTTTGAGACCTGCTAACTGCTAGGTGAGGACAGTGTGACATTCGGAGGTTCGAGCCGAGTGCCGGTGATGGATTGAAACTGTGATCCTGATGATCCGATGTTTGGTATGTTTCCAGTGGTTCAATATGTGGTCCAGCAATGTGTGGTTGGTTCGAGCCAAAAGGTGACGGGCTGTGCGCGAGAGGCGACCGCGTCAAACTAAGGCTCTTTGGTTTGAAGCGCTCCTCAACGAATTGCGAATCATGAGGACCACCAGGGTCGGTTTGGCAGTCTGCGTGACAGCCAAAGTGCTGGTGACTGGGTGTGCAGTTAGTCGGGCGGTTCGATGCAGTGTTTGAAGGATGCAGTTCTATGGGTCCCCCGGAGTCTGGTCAACTGTCGATCGCCAATGAAGATGCTGGTGGTTTCGAAGAGCAGTTTAAATGGTGTGAATGCAGCAATGGCTTCTTGTTTGAGCCCTAGCAACAATGTGCTCAGTGGGCGTAGTGGCAAACTGGTTCAAAAGGCACAGCACAGCGATTCGTAGTTCAGGTAAGTCCCAAAGGCCGCACCAGCCGGTCCTCTTGGTTCAATTGGGTTGAAGAAGATTGTATCATGTTTCAGCAGTGAAAACACAGGGGTCCTGGTTGTCTTGACTCCGTCAAGTTGCTGTGAATCCCAATCCATGGATTCAGGGGTAAGATTAGTCCTGGTTAGTTTAAACACTGGGGAGGCTGACGCACAACTGCAGTGGTCCTTCAGCATGGTGAGGTCCTTGGTACCGTTGTGGCTTGTAGAGAGGCAGGTCTTGCTCCAGCAGCAGGTCACGGCCAATTTGCCCTGGGGCTGGTTGGGGGAGCAGAGCTTACCTCTGCCTTGAACACTCAGTCTTCACCTACCATGGAGAGCTTTGGGAAGGATTGTTTCCCAAACAGGTACCCAATCAATTCTTCCTCAGGTGTTTTTTTCAGAGTGAAACAAAGAATGAGTGGGAGAACCCTTCTTTTAAAGGTAAGATTCTACAGGTGATTAGGCAAAAGCAAGCCTTGTTTTAATGGTCTAATCCCTGTTTTTGGAGCACGTGGACTTTGTTTTCTGACATCACACCCAAAGTGCTTTGTGCTAAAGGAAGTGGAGGGAACACGAAGGAAGGAAGATGGAGAGAAATCAAGATGGTGGACCCTTCCTCTAGCTGGTCTGTGCTCCCTCTGTCTACACTAACTCCGCCCCCTTCCCTTGTCAATAGCATCAGAGGCACTTTTGGTATGCAGCACCCTGAGAAGTCCATTTGTGAGGGTGTGCCCTTTGATTCCTGTTCCCAGGACAGCTTCCTGTCGAGTGGCTCTTACTCTGGGGAGGGCGTTACCTGCTACTGCAAAGAGGAAACTCCCAGAGCAACAGTCATGCTGGGAAAACCAGAGACAACCTGGCTTGGGAGGGGAATACACATCCTTCCACAGCTGACCTGGGCTCACATGGCAGACACATGGGGATACCAATTTGATGTGGCCTTAATTATTATGGGAAATACCATCCACCATACCTTAACTCGGGTATAGATTATATTTAAAATGTTATGTTCCAGGACTACAGACTCAAAATTATGGGGTTTAGGAACAGAGGTGCATATCTTAAATGTAGCCCCTTTGCTGCTGAGACTTGGCTGTCACTGTCAAATGGGCACCTGTGACCTCTGAACCTGATCTGTGCAACTGGAGAGTAGGCGCTGCAGGTCTGGCTACTGATTCAGCAGGGCACAGGTGTATGCTATGCTTTTGGCATGGGACCTGTGAAAGGTGAATCTAATTACCAGATTTCTCTTTTAGTGATGGAATTACCCATATCATTTTACTAATTTAAAACAAATCAAAAAACTAGGGCTTCTTCACCCTTGCCAGATGGCAATTCCTCTGTCACTTCAGTGGCTTCTCATTGGTCTCAGTTTCAGGGACGAACCTCGGATCAATGTGATGGGCCAGCAATGCAAGGCGGACATCACTCATGGCTTGGGCAATGATTGCGCTCTCTCCAACTGTAGCTAAAATGTTTAAACACCACTTCTTTTAGGAACAATGGCTGTTCGTAAGAATGAAGAGGTAAAGTTTGCTCTTCACTTGTAAAACAAAATTAGGCATTAGGCACAAGCGACCACTTCTAAAGTTTTACAAGGTTTAAGTGTTCAACAATGCTTTTTGCAACGTTTGTTCTGTTTAATGAGACACTTCATAACTTAAGGGTTTAACAATGACTTTCAGCAGCATTTGCTTCTATGCGTGTAAAAGAAATACTTCTGATAACATGCAAGTGCTACTTTCCATTGTCCCCTTGTTAGAAACTTCAACAAACAACTTTCACTCGCTTCTGCTTCCATGCAAGTTAACATTTAAGCTGCATACTGTTACCGGCAGTGCTTGCGCAAACGATCAGATGATGGGACCTTTAGTCCTTAACAACAAAATCATCTCTTTTAAGCACCTTTTTGATTTTAAGGGTAGATTTATTTCCCTTATAATCATTAAAAGATGAACCTTTAGAATGTGTAGTTACAGGGTAAGTTTACTTAAGGCAATATGTCTAGATCCTTTTACATTGTACCTTTGGGAGTAAGGAGGATTTTTATCCTGAAATACCTCACATGGTCTTTCTGGCGTTAAGGTTAGTTCAGGTTTTAATGCATTTGAGACCAGAGCCACAGATTGTATAAGTGGTTCAGATATGTTATAATGACAATAAGTAATTACATGCTTTGGCAACTTCAAAAGGTTCTCCTTTTTAAATGACAAATACTGCGTCTCATCCCACAGGATCTCCTCACCACTCTGGGCCTTGTCTCCTCCCAGGTCATCCTCCCGCAGTACACCACCCCTAAGGTCAGGAGCAGGAAGCGTCTGCCTTTCCCTGGCCATCTGTAAGGAGACTTTAGGCAGGGTTTCAGGGAGAGATCCGTAGGATTCTTCACACCTCCTACATGTCTCAACAAAAGTATCCCGACACCTGGAATGGTGGTCCCTGCGGGACAACCTGTTATAAGGGGCATTATTTCAACAACCATGGCCCTAACTAACACTAGTCATAGATCCATCCTTGAAAGGCATGGGCGTTTACCTACAGGAGCTGATTGTGAATGGCCTGTGGGCTCCATCAGAATGCAGAGAGCATGGAATTGACAGCAATCGTGCTGGCCCTAGTCTCCTTTCTTACTGTGCTGGTGTTGACATACAACACAGTGGCCATGCACTACCTGAACAAACTGGGTGATGAAGGGTCCTTGCCTCTTTGCAGAGAAGCAATTTGACTGTGGTTCTGGACACTGGAGAACACTGTGTGACTGATGGCAGCTCATCTGGCCGGGATGGAGAATGTCATTGTAGATGGCTTGAGCAGACAGAATTAGTCTTCCTAAAAGTGGGAGCTCTGTGAAGAATTTCTGCAGATTTTCTCCCAGTGGGGGACTGCTCAGTGTGAACAAGAAGTGGAGGTGGTTATGCTCTGGGAATTTCCCCAGCATGGATCTCTGGGGACATACTGACAGTCGAGTGGACAATCAAACTCCTCTGTGAGTTTCTGAGGGTTCTCAGAGGCTGCACCTTTTGGGGTCCACTCTGATTTTAATCGCTCGGACTGGGCCAGGAGAGCATGGTAACTGGAGGTGTTGGGCATGTCCACCTGCCCTCCCATGCGCATTCTACACAATGCGGATCTGCTCTCCCAGTTGGAAGGGCAGATTTACTATTTGAACTGAACAGCCTGAACCTTCATGCTCGCTGCTGGAAGGCTGAGATTCTCCAGCATGGGGTCTGGCATGGATTCACATGCTCATGAATATTCCCCGTCGTCAGGCTGGGAATCCTCGGTAAAGAAAAAACCAGTATCAGTTTCGTTTCTGATCTGTCTTTCGTAGTAATAACCAATCACTGGTCTCTGCGTCATACTGACCACAGCCAATGACTGCCCTCTACCTAAGCACCGCCTCTGGCAGCCATCTTCAGATTTTTACCGCACGTTCATGTGTTGGGATCCTCGTGCTATTGCTCTCGAGCGTTAGTGCTATTTTTTCGCGCTTTTTCACAAAAACTTCGATTCTTTCGGTCAAAAGAGCCTCAAGCTCCACCGATCCTACATCCGATCAACGGGGACCCGTGTCGGATTCATCTGTGCCCCTCAAGGGTGAAGATTTCGTCGAGCTACACTTCGGAGGACTCCAGAAGCTTCTCAGGCCCAGTCTCGGAGATGGCCCAGGAGAAGGGAAGCTCGACGCCCGGAAAGCTGTTCAGGGCCTGCCCTGGATGCCAGCTGCAGAACGTCTTCAAGGAGGACGAACACTCTTTCTGCCTTTACTGCCTTCATGGGGACAAGACGCACGTGGAGAAGGACTGTGCGTTTTGCGGCAACATGTCGGAACGGACCATGAAGGACCGCCATCAACGTCTCGCCAGCTGGCTGGAGGGTAAGAGCCCGTCTGGCGAGAAGAAGAAGAAATCTGAGCGGTCTTCTAAGACCTTTGAGGGCGCCCCGGCGACGGGGGCCCAACATAAGGCCAAGCACCGCGAGTCCGCTGGCACCGGGAGCGCCGAACGGTCGGGCTCTACGGGCGCCAGGCAGGGCGCACCCTCCCCGGCACCATCAACCACGAGCCAACGCTCTGGGTCGGGTAAGAGGAAGGCCGAGCACCCGGCGAAGCTCCTGGAGAGACCCCGGTCGAGCTCTAAGGCAGAGGAGGAGCGTGGCAGTGCCCCCTCCCTCAAGTATAAGGCGGTGAGCGCACCTAAGGTGGTGAAGGCCTTGATCCATTCGACCAAGCCCTCTATCGAAACGGTCGCGGCGGCCCTGGCCCAGCCTGTGGAGGCTGCACCAGTGGTGGCGGCCTCGGGGCCCAGAATCTCCCTGCCTCCTCGGAGGGAGTCTTCTTTCGTGCCCATCGATAGGACCCCCGTGAAACCCTCCGTGGGGAAGAAGGGGGGGCAGGGCGTCGTCGTAGATTCGGCCTCAACCTCAGAAGAGGAACTGATCGAGGTCTTAAGCCACGGCCTAGGCGTGGAACAAGACCAGCCCGTCGGAATGGGCCCCGACGCAGGTGACGACGACATCGTCGAGGATACCGACGGGGCCCCTGCTCGCCCGTCGGATTCCCCTCTGCCAGCGCCGCAAGACAACTCAGCGGCCATTTTGTTGGCTATACAGTCCTTATGCTCCGAGATAAGGACGAGACTACCGTTACCGACGGAGGAACCTCTCCCGTCGGGGGATCCAGAACCGGGACCTTCTGGTGTTCCCCCTACCAAGAAAAGAAGGATCCATCCACCGCCTCCTTTTCAACCGTCGCGCCCCGTCCAGCCCTCCTCCCCGTCCACCCGAGGGGATGATACGGGGACTGACACGGCAGCGACGGGTACGGACGACGAGGCATACGACGAGGATTTTCCGTCGTCGCCTCCCACCAGGGCTTCTCCGCCCGACGAGATTGGATCGTTCCACTCAATGATCGCCAGGGCATCCGAGCTTTTCCAACTCTGCCCTGAGGAGAAGAAAAAGGAAGGCTTCCTTTACCAACGGCGCGAGACCAAGAGGAAGACGGTCCTCGCAGTGCCTCTGTTGGACGACATTTGGGATGAGGGCCTTTCCCTCCTCAAGAACCCTTCCACGACGCCAGCGAAAAGAGACCGGTACGAGAAAAAGTACCGGGTCCCGGACTCGGCCCCCCTATGCCTCCGGGCGCAGCCTACCCCGGACTCCGTCGTCTCCGCGGCAGCCAGGAAGAAAGCGGGGGGGGTGCGGCCTCCACGTCGACTTCCCCGCCGGACGGCGAGGGAAAGAAATTGGATGCCATGGGACGCAGAGTCATCTCGTCGGCGGCGACGACGATTAAAGCGGCCAACGCCTTGGCTATCGTGGCCCGCTACGACAGGGAACTCTGGTACAAGATAGCTCCCCTGCTGGATTTTCTGCCGGACGACAAGAGGGCGGAGGCCCTTGAGATCCTGCAGGAAGGTGAGGTGGCCTCGGACCACGCCATCACCGTGGCGACGGACATCGCCGACACTGGGTTCCGCCAGATGGGCAACGGCGTTTGCCTTCGACGTCGCGGATGGCTCAAGGCTACGGACTTTCGGCAGGACGTCCAGACCAGGGTCCTGGACATGCCCTTCGACGGGAACAACCTGTTTGGGAAGACAGTGGACGATTCCCTTCAGGCCATCAAGGCGGATACTGAGACGGCCCGGGCCCTTGGAGTACTGCAGCAACGGCGGACGCCCTTTCGGAGCGGCGGAGGCAAGGGCGCCTCCAAAGGTTCCGGCGGCGGTTTCGCTTCCTACCGTCAAGCGGCCCGCTCGTCGTCGCAAGAGGCCTACAGAGGACGAGGCAAGTCTGGCGGACCCCGCCGTCGTCGCCAAGGAGGCCAAGGCGGCAAGGCCGCGTCCAAGCAGGATTGAACCGGCCGTGGGGTCGGGCCCCCACCGAAGCACCCCGGTGGGAGGCCGGCTGGCGGGCTTCGTCAGCGTGTGGGAGTCCATCTCCACCGACCGTTGGGTGCTGGACGCCCTGGCCCGGGGCCACGCGCTCGAGTTTCAAAGAAGGTGCCCGCGCGTCCCCCCCGTGGCCAGGAAAGAACTTCACGTCCCTCAACTTCTCCTGGAGGTAAAGGCGATGCTCAGAAAGGGCGCCATCGAACTCGTCCCAAAGAGGCTTCGGGGCTCCGGAGTCTACTCGCGTTACTTCCTCGTGAAGAAGAAGACGGGAGGATGGCGCCCCATCCTGGACCTGCGACGCCTGAACAAGTTCATCAAGGCGCAGAAGTTCCGGATGGTCACCCTCCAGCACGTCCTGGGTCAGCTGGAGGAAGGAGACTTCCTATCGTCGTTGGATTTGGAGGATGCCTACTTCCACATTCCCATCCTAAAGGGGCACCGAAAATTCCTCAGATTCGTGGTCCAAGGTCGTCATTACCAGTTCAAAGCCCTTCCCTTCGGACTGCGGTCGGCACCCAGGGTTTTCACCAAGTGCCTCGCACCGGTGGCGGCGCAGCTGCGCCGCGAGGGGATTCACGTCTACCCCTACCTGGACGACTGGCTCATCCGCGCCAAGACGAGGGAGCTCGCCGTGGTCCACACGGCAAGGACCGTCCAACTCCTCACGGACCTGGGATTCTCCGTGAACTACGCCAAATCCCACCTGGTGCCCGCGCAAGTCGCACTGTTTCTGGGAGCGAGGCTCGACACAGTGTCCCTTCTGGCCTCCCCGTCGGAGGAGAGGACCAGGACCATCTTGGGCAAGGTGCAACGGATGTTGGTGGCCGACGCGGCCAAGGTGAGGTCCATCAAGTCCCTCCTCGGGATGATGTCTTCCTGCATCTACCTCATTCCCATGTGCAGGCTCCGGATGCGCCCGTTGCAAGAGTTCCTGGATGCGCGCTGGATCCAGACGACGGGCAGCTTCGAGGAAAGGATCAAGCTCGACGAGAGTTTCCGACGAGCGATACGGTGGTGGGGCACCCGCGCGCATCTGACGGCGGGCATGGACTTCCAGACCCCAGCCCACCAGGTGACTGTGACCACGGATGCCTCCCTAGAAGGGTGGGGAGCGCACACCGAAAATCTGCACGCAAGGGGACTCTGGCTCCCGACGGAGAAGTCCCTGCATATCAACGTCCTGGAGCTCCGTGCAGTGTTCTGGGCCCTCAGGTCCTTCCTTCCGTCCCTCAAGGGCAAGGTGGTGAGGATCTTCACCGACAACACCACCACCATGTTTTACATCAGGAAACAGGGCGGAACCAGGTCCCCAGCGCTGTCCAAGGAGGCGCAGGACCTGTGGCATTGGGCCGTCGCCCAAGGGATTCTTCTGGTGCCGTTTCATCTGGCAGGGATAAAAAACACCATCGCCGACTCACTCAGCAGGGAGCTGCGCTCATGCCACGAGTGGGAACTACGGCAGGATCTGGTGGATCGCCTCTTCCGACGGTGGGGCACACCCCAGATCGACCTGTTCGCGACGGCGACGAACGCCAAGTGCCGGAGGTTCGCCAGCAGGTTTCCCCAGACGAGGAGCATGGGCGATGCTTTCTCGTTCCCCTGGGAGGGCCTGTTCCTCTACGCGTTCCCTCCCTTGCCTCTGCTAATCCGGCTCGTCAACCAGCTCAAGAGGTCACGGTGCAGGATGATCCTCGTCGCACCTGCGTGGCCGAGGCAGATATGGTTCCCGGACCTTCTGGACTTGTCGGCGTCCCCGCCAATCAAGCTGCCGGCGGACGCGGATCTACTCTCCAGGGAAGGAGGCGCCATCCTCCACCACGACCCGAAGTCGCTGAACTTGCAGGCCTGGCTCCTGCAGCGCTAGAGTTTGGAGGATACGACATACCGGCCGATTGCAGAGAGGTTCTTGCAAAGGCCAGGGCGTCCTCGACTCTTAAATGCTACGGACACAAATGGAAGAGGTTCTCTGTCTGGTGCCACGCACAGAAGATTAACCCTCTACGGATTACGGCTCCCCAAGTGCTGCCGTACCTGCTGACGCTGGCCAAAGCTGGTCTGGCACACGCGTCCATCAAGATTCATCTTGCTGCGATCTCCCGATACACCAGAACCACGGGCCGGACGTCCTTGTGGTCTCATCGTCTGGTGAAAGAGTTCATGAAGGGACTGTTCAGATCGTTCCCGCCGGTGAAGGCTCCGGCCCCGGCGTGGGAGCTCAACGTGATGCTGACCAAACTCATGGGACCTCCGTTCGAGCCTCTGCACTCGGCCCCGTTGAAGTTTCTATCGTGGAAAACAGCTTTTCTCGTGGCCATCACCTCCGCACGACGAGTGGGAGAGATCCAGGCCCTTTCCTGCAAGGCCCCGTACTTGACTTTCCACGACACGAGGGTAGTGCTCAGGACGCACCCCTCCTTCATGCCCAAGGTACCGTCGGACTTTCATCTCAACGAACCCTTGGTGTTACCTGTGTTCTTCCCGTCGCCTTCGTCGCCGGCTGAGAGGACTTTGCACTCGCTGGATGTAGCTAGAGCGCTGAAGTTCTACGTGGACCGCACGAAAGGTTTTCGGAAGACGTCACAACTCTTTGTGAACTTTGGACCTGTCAATCAGGGGAAGGCTCTCTCGAAGGCTTCCATCTCCAGATGGCTCTCCGGCTGTATCATGTACTGTCACCGGTTGGCAAACCGACCGCTGCCTGGCCGTCCGAGAGCCCATTCCACCAGAGCGATCGCAGCTACCACGGCGTTCCTATCTGGTGTGCCCCTGCTGGACATATGCAGGGCTGCTACGTGGAGGTCGACGCACACCTTCACGAAATTCTACTGCGTCGACCGGGATTCCAGGGAGGAGTCCAGGGTCGCCAAGCAGTGCTGCGCAACCTGTTCGCCTGAGGTGAGCCTGGTGAGGAGGTAAGATGCTTAATGTTGAGTTGATGTGATGCTTAATGTTGAGCCTTTGCCACCTCCCGTGGTTGTGCATGTGTGTACTGCTATGTATTCTTTATTCATGAGCATGTGAATCCATGCCAGACCCCATGCTGGAGAAGGAACAAGTTACTTACCTGTAACTGTTGTTCTCCAGCATGGGTCTGGCATGGATTCACATGCGAACCCTCCCGCCTACCCCTCTGCGGCTCTTCACTTGGTCATACTGCCACTTCACGTGCTTCCAAATCTGAAGATGGCTGCCAGAGGCGGTGCTTAGGTAGAGGGCAGTCATTGGCTGTGGTCAGTATGACGCAGAGACCAGTGATTGGTTATTACTAAGAAAGACAGATCAGAAACGAAACTGATACTGGTTTTTTCTTTACCGAGGATTCCCAGCCTGACGACGGGGAATATTCATGAGCATGTGAATCCATGCCAGACCCATGCTGGAGAACAACAGTTACAGGTAAGTAACTTGTTCCTTATAAGGAGTGGGGCTTATCAGAGGACATCCTAGACCAGCTTGCTTCTCTCTGCTCAGAGGCCTGCCACAAATCCATTTATGCCTGCAGGTGGCTTAAATATTCGGCTTGGTGCTGGGAGAGAGATCTGTTCCCCTTTACCTGTTCCAGATCCTCAGTTTTGGATGTTCTGCTTTCTTTGTCCCAGACGTGCATGCAGATTGGCACTGTGAAGGGCTATCTTGCTGCTATTTTGGATTTCCAGGTAACCCATGAGCAGGGCTAGTTTTTCACAATCCCCACAGTTAGGCAATTCTTATGGAGATTGTGTGTTCCGTTTCCCCTATGTCAATTTATTGTTCCGGCATGAGACTTGAATTTAGTGTTAACATTTTTTTATGGGGTGAGTCGCTGCATTCTTGTTATTTGAGGTACTTATCCTTAAGGTGATTTTTGTGGTTGCCATCACTCCTGCAAGGCAGGTGAGTGAGTTCCGGTTGTTGGTGGTAGGACCTCCCTATTTGGTTTTCTCCAAGGAGAAGGGGACGTTGAGTGAAGCCATCCTTCCTCATGAAGGTGGTCTCAGATTTCGATCTCTCCCAAAAGGTTCATCTTCCTGTCCTTTTTCTTCACCTCCTCCTTCCAAGGCAGAGGAATTACTCCATAGGCTGGACCCAGTGCAGGCCCTCACATTCCATGAGTCTCGGACAAGAAACAGGAATGATGACAAGCTTTTTGTTGCTTATGCCAGTGCCCATGCTGGCAGGGCTGTGACTAAACAGATGAGGGATCCATGGGAGGAAGTAATCCTTTAGAAGAACAAATTACTTATTTCTCTGTAATGTTCTGTCTTATGGATGCTCATCCCACAGATTACTCATCACACTCCCAATCGGCCCCACTTGACAGATACCTAGTACACCTTTTGTTTTGCAGTGCCTCAACAGCAGGGTGCTAGGTAAAATGGGTGGAACGAAGGTCACGCGGTGAGCGCTGCTATATTTACTGGCCCCAATGTCCTGTCCGGCGCAGGGTGCGCAGAGGCATCGGGCAGAGCGGTCGGAGCCATGCTGCACCCACTGGTGGCGCGAAGTTTTCTGAAGAGCAGCTATTCTGGGAGATGCATTCATAGATGAGGAATCAGTGGGAGGGTCATCCATCAGAAAGAACATTACTGAGAGATGAGTAATTTGTTCACCTTCTAAAAGAACAGAAAACCGATCTGGCTCAAGGTGGTGGCGACTAAAGGATTTTCTTTGGCATTTGCAGTGACAAGACATAACACATCTCAGGGGAGTGCACAAGGTGGCATACTGGTGTGTTATCTGATATGCTTGCTTTTCTTCATTGAATATACCCTTTGATGCATGCTTTTGTGTTTTTAAACTCTTCAACTATCATTACTTGTGATAATAATTCTAAAAGATTTTAAAACCTATATCTGATTCAACTGGTCATATTCGGCTCAAACTCTGGGTGCAAGCTTAGCATTTGAGTTTTCTCTGCTGGTTAAAACACCTAGTGTCTCCTGGAACTGTTTAAGGAAAAAGTGAACGTCACCTGATGGCACTGTAACCATCTGTATACAGCAATGATTTGCCTGAAACAAAGCTATACCTTGAAGATTAATACCCTCTGCATATTCCTCTCAACATATCTGTTTTTCCACTAACAAGATCTTAAGCCTTGCTAGCCTGATGAGACATTGCAGCTGTGGAGGCTGAAGGAGCCATAATAATCAATGTGCACGTAGTCCTATTCACAAGTGAGGGGTTGTTCTGGGGCAATTGTCAGATAGTGTCAGACCTCTGTGATGTTCTTACTCCCATACTTCACAACAGGTTACCCAGGGCTAGTTGCTGTCAGCCTGTGGACCTGGAACACTATTATGATTTGTCAAAGCCCACACACCATTGACTGGGCCCTCAGCCTGAAAGGAGCACAGCAATTCCCAACACCTGAAGCTGCTATACGTCCACCGCTTTCTCAGTGTCCAAAGATCTTCTGGGATGCTAGAGTCTTCACCAAGTTCCCATGGCCTGGTTTGATGCCTCACATCTTCCCTGTTGCTTATCAATTGACTGCCCATGAGGTCTAATACCTCAGTACAGGCAAAGTCCCATTCCAGTGCTTTTCTGAAGCAGTGATGTTCCAAATGAGCCCAGTCAGGACTTCCCTGGTAGTTGAGATGAGGGTGGAAATTATATTTAGCTCCCTTTCATTTGCATCAGTGTTTGTGAGCTGTGCCTGAGACACATTTCAAGATTAAAGGGCAGTATTTCCCACACCTTAAAAGAAATGTCACCCCCCCCCCCCCGACAGCAATATGTGAAACTGCTCCTCTAATCTGATCAAAGCTCCTCTTAAGCAGTTGGAATACTAGGATGTGAGAGGAATCTGAGGGGGTCCTCCCTTCTTTCCCCAAAATATCCTCCCCCTAGGTGGCCATGGAAAGGCAGTCGCATTCACATCCTGACCCTACGGGTGGATATGCAAGGGAGAATCACCTGGGAGGATGAGACTTGGGGAGTTGGGATGTGGCACCCTTGGGTGAGACACAGTATGCCCATTTCCCTTTCATCAGGAATCAAATGTCCCTCAGGATTTTATGGGATATATCCAATCCCTTCCCTATTGTGTTAGAAAACCATCTCCCAATATATACCACTATGGTACTGAGACGAGGAAGAGACCACATAGGAACTTACATTCATCCTTTATTAACTCAGTCATACACAAACACCACTCTGGTACTGGGACGATGAAGAGGGATGTGGAGTACAAAGACCGTTGTCAAATAAATGTGAAGGGGCCTGCACCTGAATCCAAAGGGGACAGTAAAAATGGCCCGCTCAGGTGAGAGAGAGAGATGAGGTGGCAGCCAGTTTGAATATGTCCTGCAGGTGCTGGGGTCAGTGGCTGTTCCTCACTTTCACATTGTCAATATCTGACAGGCAATTGGGGAGGGCATGATTGGGAGAAAGGCAGCATGACCTGGTTGACATTGAGCTGGTTTAAGAAAGAAACCCCAAGAAGGTGCACACCACAATTGCAAGTCCCCTCCCAAATCACAGGTCCCACCCTGCCAGGTAATAACATATCTGCAGTTATGCCAAGACCAGGAATGCACCTCTTAGGTAATCACCACATTTGTGAGACTACTTTTCCTGCCAGATCCGTGTCTAGTTGGTGACAGTTTATATCCCTGCGAGACGGGAATGTCACTTTGGCTAACATAGTAAAGTCATGCGGCTACAACGGTTAAACTTTTCGTCCTCCTTTCTGAGTGCAATACTCCTTTTGCAATGTGAGGCAATCACACAGGTGGGGATTATCCTGACTTTGATAGCAGACATTGTAGTTCCCGCGCATATTTCTTCGTCCACAGGCGTGAATGCGCCAGAGCAAACGGGACAAGCAGGTCTGTGCGGGTCCATGCGCAGACGTGCACCAAGATCTTGATTTGTTGATCCCTGTTGGGAACATGGAAGTTAGAGGTAAGGAAAATAGGCCCTCTCACGATCAGATGCCATATACAGAGCTTATAAGTGAGGCTGCTAAAGCATCCCTGCGAGTAGGAGCTACAAGTGGTCTTCCCACCTTAACATCAGACCAAAACAGCTTAAATAGTAATAATGCTCCCAAACGACATAAAACCGATAAACAATCATCGCCACGGGGAACAGAGACTTCACCTTCCGAACTCACCATAGTTCTGTTGAATACTCGCTCCTTAGTTAAACATTTATTAGATATACATGATTATATTCAAGAGAGTGAGGTAGACATTATGTACCTTACTGAAACATGGCTCACTGAAGCCCATGGTCCCACTATAGAACAGGTGACCCCCCTCCCGGGTTATGTATTTTCTGGAAAACGCTGTGAAGCAAATATTAGGTGTGGAGTCACTATCATATGCAGAAAACAGTTGGGGTTTTATGAGGTTAAAATTGAATGTACGGGGAGTGATGTGATATTCATGTTAAACTGATTTCCAACCCTAATCACAGTTTGAATTTGGTATTGCTCTGTCGTCCACCCGGTGAACTAGATCATTTTAATGACAATATTGTTAGTATCATCACACCCATGATGACCACCAATTCTCGGTTGGTTATTTTAGGGGATTTTAACCGATGGAAAAGTGACAAATTGGATAAAAAAGCATTAGAACTAGAGAAAACTTTGAAAAGTCACCATGTTATAGTACATAACACAGAACCTATGCATAATAAAGGCCACATATTAGATTGGTAGTGTAAATATACAAATTGGAAATATCAAGACCATTCCTTTGTAACATGTGTACTAAAACTCCCTGCCATAACACGTCAAGAACATGAGCTCCCACATATAGTCAAAACTCAAAACTTTAAGGGTGTTACTGCCCTGATTTTGGCCAGCTGTATGCAATCGTTGATGATCAATGACCTAGATGGCCCAGAAATTCTGATGGGTAATTATAATGAGGAGATTACAAAAATGCTTGCTAACCATGCCCCTATGAAAGACAAAACTGTCAGAGACCTACCTAATCGCCATAAATGGTTTTCTCCAACATTGGCTGAATTTAGGACCAAAAAAAAGACAGGCTGGACATGCCTGGCGTAAGGATGGCCACACAGAGAATCTGTTGGCCTGGAAATCCAAAGAGAAGACCTATAAGATCAAAGTTGATGAGGCAAAAAAAAACGTTTTACAATGACCAAATTAATTTGGTAGGGGATCAGATGAAAGAACTTTTTCGTCTTTTTAGATCATGGTAAAAACACGTTGTTTCTAGTCCTTCTATTAAACCCACAGCTGATGACTGTAATCGAGTACAGAGGGCCTTTGCTGATAAATTACTGAAAGCACAAGATAAAATCAGGAAGGGGGCCCTGGTACCCTCCATACCAGTTCTGACCTCTAATCAAAATCCAATCGAAATACTAGAAACTGATGACAATACTTTAATAAAATTGGCGAATCAGAAGTCCGTAATTACAACTCAACTGGAGCGGCCTACCGGGTTCAGGTTTAAGCAATCTACCATAGCTGATATGCTTAATATACTTAAAACCATGCACCCTACTCGCTGTCCTGGAGAATTGCTTCCGTCTAAGTATATCTTGGAACACAAGGACTTGGTTTCCCCCTTTCTTTGTAGATTTGTGAATTCCGCTTTTCGCACAGGCGTCATTCCCCAGTCTATAAAGAGCGTGGCAGTTACACCGTTGCTAAAAAGAAAAGCAGGACTAACCCTACTGAAGCTGCAAACTTGAGACCTATCACCAACACCTTCTTTTTTCTTAAGCTTGTTGATAAAGTGGCTACCACACAGTTACAGTCCTATGTCCAGGCAGCTGGTGTACTGCATGCAAAACAGCCAGGGTTCCGGAGTTACCACGGCACAGAAAGTGCACTTCTGGAATTACAGACACACATGCCCTCCAAGTTGGAGCATAGCAAGTCGGGGCTGCTAATGCTGTTAGATTTATCGGCAGCCTTTGACCTGCTAGATCATAAAATACTATTAGACCGGATGTCTACTGTCGGAGGTCTCTCTATGGAGGCCATCACTTGGCTTAGCTCATTCCTAGAGGGCCGCCAGTCATGTTTGTACTGGGGCGATAGTGCCTCCGACTCACAAATCATAACATGTGGAGTGCCATAGGTGGTGTGTCTTTCCCCCTTGTTATTCAATATCTACATCCTTCCTCTATGTGGCGTTCTAGGACTACATCAAATATTTTTTGGTAATTATGCTGATGATTTCCAACTGGTTCTAGATATTACTGGTGATCATGAGAAGGATCAACAGACGTTGAATGTGGTTTACCGTATGATAAAATGTTGGATGTCTACTAATTGGCTCTGTTTGAATGCGGCCAAGACAGAGCTTATGCTTTTTGGTCCCCGGGAGACACAAACCAATTTAGACCAGCGATATGCCAACTTTCCTATAGACGGCAGCCAAATCAACGTAGTTCAGAAGGTGAAGCCGTTGGAGACATACATGGAAGCAAACTTAGATTGCGAAGCCCATGTATCAGCTGTTACTATCAACACTAACTATCACCTTAAAGTACTTAGGCAGGTTGCACCACTGATTTCAATAGAAAATCGTACCAAACTTGTGAGAGCAGTGATCCTCCCACGTGTTGATTATTGCAATGGACTCTTAGGAGGTGCAAATAAGGCTGAAGTCCAACAGTTGCAAAAAATCCAAAATGCAGCCATATGTATCATCTTTCAGATGAAAAGGTCCGAGCCAACAACCATAGCAAGGAAAAAGTTACATTGGCCCCCTGTGGCAGCTAGAATCCAGTTTAAATTGTTAGCCACATGCCACAAGTGCATTTTTGGAAATGCCCCAGCATACCTGAAGGATAAGGTTAATCTTTACCAACCTAAGAAAAATCTACGATCAGCTGAGGGCTTTCTACTGGAACTGCATCTGGTAAACAGAGCCTGAGATTTTGGTCGGGCCTTCCATGTTCAAGGGGCCAAGGCATGGAATGCCCTGCCCTTACATTTACATAAAATGGAGAATCATCTCACTTTTCGAAAGCAAGTGAAAATTATTCTCTTTAATTAGCATAAATGTTCCTAACCTCTCCTTCTGCACCCTCTATCTCTCGGCGCCTGGAAGCCCACGGGCTTTGGCAAAGTATAAGCGCAATAACAGACCCTTTAACCAACAGTACCTCAAAGGGTCCCCGCCACCCGGATGCCAATGATGTCTCCCATGAGAAGTGACAAATTATTTTAAAAAATGTCCAAGGCAATTGCGTATTACAGGCCTCAGGTTCCTTGAGAAAGGCTTTACTCTGAACAGAAGAAATCACTGTAAAAAGTATGTTTACACGCGCATTCCTGCAGGCAGTGAGGATGACACTCATTGGTCGTCAATACAGAATTTTGTGAGGGCTTTATTTGCAGTACTTCTGACACTAGGCAACACTAATGGAAGTGCTTCTGGCTACTTGAGGCAAGTCTCTCCACAGAGCTGGCAAGCTTATTCTTGATCACTCCGTTTTGCCTCCCCACTGCTGCTGACTGACTGAGGATGGTGTGTGCAGTGGAGGTTATGCTGCATGTTAAATACTGCACAAGGTTTCTTAAGTTGATTGACAAAATGGGTACCACTGTCACTATTTGTGCTGATTGGGATTCCATTTCTGGTATGAAGCATTACTGCATGGAGGCTAGCTCATGGATTGATAGAGCTTTCGGTTAGGCATTGTTGAGAAATCTCTTTTCCCACAAGAGTTAAGGTTCCTCCTCCCATAGTGGAAATTAATACTGTGCAATTGTCCATGCAGTATGTAGGAAAGTGGTCAGGGTTTCGGAGTCCTAGAATATTACTCACCAAAGTGACTACTTTATTCCTAGCCCATATTCCTTTTTGTCCTCACAACCCTTTCTTCAATCCTCATAAAAGTTAGCGAAGACGGGCCGAGCAAATGTGCATAAAAGGAGGACTGACGAGGCTGAGGCTTGAGGGGGAAGCCCATGTGTTCTTTTACATTTAAAAGGGAAGCCACTCTTGCGGTGCAGATGGCTCAGGTCCTGCCCTTAATGGGGAGATACCCTTACAAAGTGGATTAAAGGGGACTGTGGACTAGAGCACAGTAGTAACTTACACCTCACAGGCACAGGCTGATGTCTACCTATGGGAGGGCCTCTCCTCTGCTTGCATGGTGCTTAGTGATGTTGACAACATCTGTGGACTGAGGGATGTCCTGTTTTGTGATTGGACCATGGTTGGGAGTGGTTATGTGGCTCAGAAAGGGGCTGACTAGAGGTCACAAGAGTAGCTGCTGACATTTTAGAATTCTAGTAGGGCCATGGTCCAGTGAGGAGTCTCCCACCGCCCCCCCTTGAAGCACTGCTGTCATTGCCTGTGAGGGCCTGGGTCCCTCATTAATCCTGGTGTATGGATTGAAAGGCTGAACATCTTTATGTAAGCATGGGAAAGTGTCTGTTGATGGGAAGGAGTCTCTTTAAGGGTCTACCATCACCCTCTCTGGGGGGTGGTCTATATGGGGTAGCAGTGATTTAGGGCTTTGTGATTCTTCCCCTCGTGGACCTGTATATTTGGTATGGGTGCTGTGGGGGAAGAATATTGATGTGATTGCACCCTGATTTAGAGTGTGAACCCAGTGTGGGTGCTCTGGGGATCCGTGCTATACTTCCTCCAGTCCCAGCCTACACCAGGTTCCAGTGGCACCCAGCCCCATTGACCACTCCACTGTAGGTTCCAAAGATTAGGCTGTGGACTTTGTCACAGCCTTGTTTACCCGATCTATCATAAACTGCTACGTTCTCATGTTGCCATGTAGTGTGTGAATCGGGCCCAGGCTCTGAACAGGCATTAAGCAGTTTCAAATTGGGATAGGATTACATTTTACCCGAACAGGAAACATACAAGGTTAAACGCTTCTGAGTTTTTTGCTGATGTCAGAATTAATGGAAACATTTATATAGATTGGGAGAGGGGGGGGTCATGTGATCTGGTGGACCTGAGCAGGCCTTCCATTCTGATATAAGAAAAAAACATAAACAATAGCACTTTATATGGTTAATGGACTCCAAAGCTTAAGTGAGTTTTAGTAATCACCCTGGAGCCCTGAAGGAGGGATAAACTGGTCAAAAGTAGAAATGGGTGGATGATTTGCAATGCGGAAAGAGCAGCCTCAGACTGTAAGAAATGATATGATTGAATGTAATGCATTCCATTAAACAATGGGAATTCCCAATGCCTTTACCCTGAAATATCATGCATTTAATGTGAAACATAGCAAGCCCAAATATTGTATTCGAAAAACGAAATTGGATCAGACAAAGGGGTTTTTGTATTTATTATGTCATGTTGAAAGAAGAATATAGCAAATGGTGCACTAGTATTCTATAAGGAAGTTCTGGATGGATAGAACATACATTGTAAATCACATGAGGGGTTTAGTATATTTAAGTGACAAGATGACACAATGGGGCACATTACGGGTCCGGTGGTAACTGTGTCGGTGCTACGAGCGGGTTGCCTCCGGACCCGTAAATATTAACCGGCATCTGACTTCCCTGTGCTACCGGGAGATTACAACCCCGGCGGCCCAGAGAGTCAAGCGCCAGTAAAATGTTGTTCCCCATTACCATAGAGTCCAACAGGACTCTATGGGAATGGGGACATGGAAGCACCGGCACTGTTAACGGTGCTGGTGCTTTTGTGACAGGTCTGCCTACTGTGGCTGATGTGCCTAGCAGGGTCCGACATGTCGGGCACGGCGGCTCCGGCAAGCAGACCTGTAATATGCCGTTCCGGAAACAACAGTGCCGGCACCCTTGTCTCCAGACCGGCAGGCTCAGAATGAGCCCCAATATCTCACATAGGCATTATCTACTGTGAACCCGAAGCTGTGATCTTTATTTCACCTAAACTGTAGATTTATCTAGCACCCCGCTCTCCTTGGGGAGGGGGGGGGGAATGTGCAGGTCCTATTATCTATCACCGTAACCAACACATTGAAGAGGCTAATGGCCTGTGTGTAACATGAAAAACTAAATCCAAATGCAGTCCAGAATCAGGATTTTCATGGTCCTGTGTTTTTTAGTTTGTTTATTTATTTCATTTCTTATAAGGCGCTACATGCCCATAGGCTTCAGGTGACTCTAAAAGAAGGAAGAATGAAAGGACAAGTAGAGAATTAGGTGAACAGTCTATTCGGGTACGTTAAAGAGCATAGTCGTCACATGTTTCTTAACAACAGAGATTGATTGAGATGTTTTAATAGTCAATGGCAAAGTGTTCATTCAAGTGGAGAATTAAATTCAAAACTACAATCACCAAATTTATTTAGGCGAGTTCTTGGCTGGATGAGCTGGACAGTATCAGATGAGCTTAATACTCCGCTTGATGATTTCCTCACCAATCTATTAGTGGAGTTGTATGGCACCTTAGCATTCTGGCATTAATAGGTAAGAGACAGAACTTTGTGCCTGATTCTCTGCCTCAACGGCAGCCACTGGAGTTTCTTCCTAAAGGTAGTGACGTGGTCCCGTCTGGCCTGGCCAAAAACTGCCCTCACGGCTCAGTTTTGAACAGTTTGCAGCCGTTTCAAATTTCCTTGAGAGGTCCCAATCAATAAACTGTTAGAATAATCCAATTGCGAGTTTTTTAATGAGGATGCCAGAAGATATCTGTTTGAAAGAGTAGGATATGGTCTTATGTGATGTAATAATTTAATTACATGTCCACAGGATGAGCGCATCTGAGAGACCGTTTTTTTCATTGAAAGGTTATCATCCAGCATCACTTCCAAGGTTTTTACTGTTTTGCTCACAGGAATAACGTTACCTGTTACCTCAAATGATTCATACTGTTGAGGGAGGTTCTTTAATCGAGGACTGGAGGCCATAATAAGCAACTCAGTTTTAGTCATTGAGAGCTACTGAGTTGAATGCCATCCAAGCTTGGATTTCGGCATAAATACAGTTCACAACCTCTGCATCCTTCTGATAGGTACCAGAGAGCTCGAAGAGGATCTGGGTGTCATCCGCATAATTTCCAAATTGAACACCCAGATCCCCAAGAAGATCGAGAAAAGGTCTAATATAAATATTAAAAAGCAGGGAAGACCAGCAAAAGCCCTGCGGAACACTGCATGTGCTAGAAATGGTTATAGCTGGAGGTCTCTCGATTCTGGGGCCAAGAAAATACGCAATCCACTTTGCTGCATTGTCAGAACAGTTAGAAACAGTTAGCAATCTATTGTGTAGAAGCTTGTGCTCAATGATATCAAATGCTGCTGAGAGGTCTAATAACAGCAGCAGCGCAGCATCTCTTCTTTCAATGATTCTACTAATATTTCATTTCAAATCCAAAAGAGCGGTCTCTGTGCCATGTTGAGCAAGAAAACTGGACTGATTTGGATTGAGGCGTTTATGTTCCTCAATGAATTTCTGTAGCTGTACATATGCCACTCTTTTCACTAGATATGGAACAATAGTAATAGGTCTATAGTTTTTAGGGATGGCGGGATCAAGAGAGTCCATTATCAAAAGAGGGGAGACCCATACCTCCTTCAAAGGGGTAGGTACTATACCGGATAGGAAAGAAGAGTTGTTCATTTTAGTGATCCATGGTGTCAAAACATTCAAGGAGCCTTTTAGTAGGTCAGACGGGTAGGCATCACCAAGGCAAGAGGTCTATTTCATATTACTGATTATCTCCTTAATCTCTTGTTCGGCACAAACACAATCATCTCGGGAGGATAGTTTAGGGGCAACGTACTCGCCTTGAAAGTAAGACATGGAGCAACACAGGTTCAATCCCCGGGTCCGCGCTTAGAAACCTCTGGGTATTAAGCGTGTTATAAATAACCTATCGTATCCTATCAAACATCAAATTCAAATTTTGGCAGATTAACAGAGTCGATGTCATCTTTTTGATTAGAATTGAAATAGTCATTCTTGACATCGAGATTGGCCAGTTGATTAGAAATGGCTAGACGATGTCCAGCTATTTTGTGTGCAAATTCTTCTGAATTTGTTGACCACAGACAGCATCCCTGACAACAGGTGGGAAGGAGGATGTGTGATTTTCAAAGTCTTTAAGAATTTTAAACAATCCTTTTGAACTCGATTTGGCGTTATCAATGCAGTATGATATGGCATTCATAAGGCGCCTATACACAAGTGTTTCAAGGCGCGACGAGGGTAGGGAGGGGGAACAAAGGGAAGACAGAGACAACAATCCTACTTGCCAAGGTGACATTGAGATTGCGCAAGTGCAGGGGAATGGGGAAGGTGAAACAGTGCGTGGGGGAGGGAGGCGGGGCAGTGCAGTAGATGGGATGTACAGTAAAAAATAATAAATAGAATAAATGAAAGTGCGGCCTGCTGGTGGCAAGTGCGAGGGTAAGTGCAGACATCAGGTGTCACATGCTGGTAGGGGACTGTAGTGATACAGAAACAGTCCCCAAGTGCGGGGGTTGCCAGGGAGTCAGTGCAGGTGTGCAAATGCGGGGGATGGGACCTGGGCCCGAGATCATAGGGTGGCCAGGTGACCAGTGCAGTTTCAATTTCAGCCAGGAGTTCAGCAGGGGAGGGGAGAGAAAGCAGAAGCAAAGAGGAAGGTTTTGAGGTGCTTCCAGAACCGGAGATGGTTCTCAAGTTTCAGGGAAGCAAGGAGGCCGTTCCAGTGGGAGGCCCCAGTCGAAGAAAGAGATCTACCCCCAACTTGTTGCTTGGAGAAGCGACTGACTGAGGGAGTTGGAGGCGGCTGAGCGAAGAGCTCGAGAAGGAAGATATTTAGGAAGAGAGAGTTGAAGGTATGAGGAGAGAAGGACAGTGTGGAGTCGAAGATGACACTGAGGTTTTTAGCCTCACAGGTAGGAGCAGGGAGAGGGCCAAGAGAAGCCGGACAGAGTACGACAGGAAAGCAGGGTTCAGGTGTGCCGATGAGGAGAATCTCAGTCTTACTGGCATTAAGGCAGAGATCATTGGCGTGGCACACCACTCCTGGATAGCAGACAGTCAGAGATGAGAGAGGGAGAAGAAGTGGCAGAAGGGAGCCTCAAAGTTCTTTTTAGACTCAATTATAACATTCTTATACTCTTGGACAGCTTTTTAAATATTTTTCAAGGGTAATTGGACACAGATTTTTCCGGCATGCTCGCTCGTATGTTTTTAGTTTTTCTTGCTTCTACAATCTTGTCGCAGAACCACGCTTTATTAGTGGTTTCAGTTTTTATCATCTTTATTATTTCTGGGGCTAGATTATTTATAGTGTCATTAATGGAAGATGATAAATGACGGAATAGCTCATGCGTATCACCCTCATATAAATCAATATCCCCCAATTTAGGAGATACCAAGAAGGAGAAAGCAGTCTGTGTGATGTTTTTAGTGTTTCTATATGTAATCATGGACCTTGTATTAGTGTCAAGTCTTAAAGGGGGGGTTAGGCAATATGATCATAGTGTTGACAAATAAATGGTCTGACCATGCACATGCAAGGGTGTCAATAGCATGAGTGTAACATTATGCACCAGTAACCAATCCAGGGTGTGGCGACCTTGATGCGTTGGTACCTTTACCTGCTGGGTGTACCCAATCGCTTCTAGAGATAATGGAAGGAAGGTAGCAGATTTGTCTGATGGGTCATCAGCCCATAAATTAAAGTCACCCGTAACGATGACTGGTGAGTTCATTTTAGTAATACTAGTCAGTATACTTAGAAGTTGCTCTTCAAAGGAGGGAATAGATTGGGCGGGTTTGTAAAGTATAATTATGGTATGGGATATGTTGTGGTAAATTTTTATTTTAATTATAAGGAATTCAGTTATCCAAATAATACAGTTTAGGGTCGTGACAGTTCAAGTGTTCTTTCACCAAAATTGCCCCGCCCCCCTTATCTTCACGATCTGACCTGAATATTTTATATCCTGGGGGGTACTGTATTATTTACTGATATCTGAGTTGAAGCCGATAGCCATGTTTCAAAGAGTGCTAGTACATAAGGTTTCTGTGCACCCATGTGATCAGCGATCTCGAAGGCGTGTTTGACCATGGAGCGCATATTTAATAAAGAAATGGAGAGACCATTAGTAACAAGTGTGTACTGATCCTTAACAGATGGGAGGTGATTGTGTAGTTGGTCTTATTAAAAGGTAATTCATTTGAGGAGGAAGACTGAGGATTTAACACACTTCGCGACTCCTTCGAGAATGAAGGCACAGAATCGGATGTAAAAGGCATACTTCCCTCCAATTGCAACCAGAGTGGAAGTCAGGTCAGACAGGGTGACACGCCAAAACAAGCAACAAGGCTCACCGTATGAGTCGGAAAAACACGAGTGCAGGAAACAGTAGAAACTCTGCAGACATTCCACACACCTTACATAAACCGGCACTAACCGGCTTAGTCGTGCCAGGCGCAGTCGCGCCTGCAAATGGAAAATAAAGCGCGACGAACTAGAGGAATGCTGCGAAATGTAGTCCTAGCTCATAGTGTGCAGCCTGAGTTAAAAGACCACACTGACTCTTAATTGCTCTGTGTAGATAAAACACGCAAACATGGCTAGGTCAGAAGTTAATCTAAAATAAACAGCAGAATGAAAGTAATTTACGGAATGAAATTTAAACTGCAATGATTTGATATTCGCAGGATATACAAATGGAAGCAAATCAGATACAGTGAAGCTAATATCATACAAGTGAAAGGGACACAACGGGACACAAGTAAAACAATAGGAATCAAGGAGACCGTGGCAATGTAAGCTTATATACCGGCACTAACCTGCTTAGTCGCGCCTGCAAACCAAAAATAAACCGCAATGAACTACAAGAATTTTGGGTAATGTTTAGTTAAGTAGCCATTAATTAACGTGTGATTAGTCGGTAATGGCAACTTCAAGTAGCACATGCCTTGAAAGGTCCCTTACACTGACCTCTGCTTAATAAAAGCAGCCTATGAAATGAGCCTTTTGTTATTCACAGCAGGTATTTTCTGCTGATACAAGACACTAACAACAAGTAATTCAAGCTACATTTGTACTGTAACGTGCTGCACATAAACAATGTGTTTTAAAGTGGCAAATGGCAAATACATTTTTGTCTCTAGATTTCAAATCCTTTATCAGATTTGAAATAGGAGCTCAATGCGAATTCAGCAGAACATGGTGAAGCACATGCATATAAAAGGATATTTTCTTGTTTCCATTATGCATAAATTCACATATTTTTATCACTTTTTTGAATGAACGTCACAAACATATTAAGGCTGTCTCCAAACTCAGAATATTCTAGTAAATCTGAATATATCATTTTTTGAAATATTTCAGTCCAATTTTAATTTTACATTTTTAAGGGGAGAAACTACCTCATAGTTAACACATCCCATTATGATCAAGAGAATTCAATGTGCCAATCATAGTAAAGAGTCTGATCTTTATGGGTGAGAGTAGGTGGAGGAGAAACTCTCACTGGCTCTATCAAATCCAGAACTGCTGCATCAATTGATGCTCCATGGGCAGAGTTTTCTAGGTATTTAAACTCACATATAGGAAGAGAGGCAATTGGGGCGTGGCCTGAGCTCATGCGGTGAGGTCAGAACTTCCTGATGCTCCCGCTGCAATCCTGTATCGATCTTCGTTTTGGCAAAAATAACTGCTTATTTCTGCCAGCTGATTTCACCTACCGGTGGAGGAGCGTGGCGCCAACTGTAACAGCATTTGTCCGACACATCCCAGAGAACTTTGACCCGGGTCCTCCAAGATGGCGGCCGCGGCGAGCCCTTGATGCTTTGGGTCTCTTCTGCTCATCACTCTGCCTCATTGCTGGTTCCCCTGAGGGCGACTATCCCTCACTGCCTTCCCTGTAGTGCGGACACACCCGGCTGAAGCGGCACCCAGACCCAGACTACAGCGTCCCTGCACACAGCGCTACCAGGTCAGCGGGCTAGGGGGATTGCCCACCCCCACTGGGAATACTTCGGACAGCAAAGAAACACCCACAACGCCCATGGAGCGGCGGCTCCTCTTGGCTTCTGCTCCATCTCTGTCGTGCACATGCAGAGCGGGGCTGCTGTCAACACTGCGCACACCAGGACCGATCTACTCAGCCCCCATCTGAACTGCCATAAAATAATTGCAAACTTTTGCCTCATTTTGTTGCATCCATTGGAGCGAACCTCCCACACAATCATCAGCGTGCATTGCTTGGTCACCCCACTATTGTGGTCCTCTCCAGCCACATTCTCACACTGTCACTTGCTGCCTCGCTGGCTTCTTGATAGCACAAGTCACGCATTTACAATTCATTGCACGCACCCCAAAACCACTGGGAACCGCCGCCTGGCCCCCCAGACCCTGCAAACTTGGTGGACATACGCCTGCCTCATTCTTCCCGTGTACCTGCCAGTTCACTTGCAATCCTATGCCTGCCACACCTAATGTTATTGACCTGGAGACCCAGCTCTGAGGTATAGGCAACATTGATCGGGGAAACCTCCCAGGCTTGCTGGAGACCGACCCTGTACAGACGCTGGAACAAAAGATCTAACCCACCACGAGTGGGGGCCCACTAGCGCATACAACCTTCGCCCCTAGATACTTGAACTGTGCAGTGTTTTTCCCTGCATCAGTGCCCTGGAATGTCATCTACAAAAAATAAGGGCCAGCCATTGATCATGGACTCCTTCGCTGGCCAAAGGAAACACGTTGAGGCCACCCAAACTGAAGAGTGCACAAACTGTGCATCTCACCCCAATGCAGAACCCCCAGGAAGACCCAAGTTCTCGCAGCAATTGCTGCCCTGAGGCCCTCACTCGTAACCAGAATTGACAAGGTCAAAATCGACATCCAACTCCTTGGTCAGGATGTCGGACAACTGGCGGAGTGGGTCACAACTGCCAAACTAGGGCTGAAGGAGACTGTAGATACCACTAAAGATCTTGTGGAGCGAGTCAAGGAGCTGGAAATGAGGAACACTGCATTGGAATCACGCTGAAGATGCCGATTGGGCCTTAAATATATGCTTATGTACCCAGCCAGATTGAAGATCCTCTACAACAACAAATTGTACATTCTCGACAGTCCTGCGGCGGCCACCATGTGGATGGAACACAATCTGGCTAACAAAAATGGCGCTGACACCTGAACGAATGCCCAGTCCTAACTGCTCTCACTATGCCCGGTGTTAATTAGATGCCAGAGTAACGCCTTCCTGTTTTAAGGAGGTTTGAGGTGACACTACGACATGCGCCGGACCTGGACGCCGCACAACCTCTATGTATCTAATACTGTCTGCTATAGTTATAACTGAAGCCGCCTCAACAGCATCTTTTTGTTCAGTGGGAGCGGGAGGCCCAGTCACCTACCACTGGCCTTATTTGCCTGCAATAAGTTGTCTGTTGCTGCCCCCCCTACCTGGTACTCAATGGCAGACTCTGGCCTTGGTAGTACAGGCATACCTGAGAAATATATCTTTGCAGGGCAATGGTATACTCTTTTGTTAATAATGTTATTTCTTGTTTGTTTACTCCATGCATTATGGCTCTTAAGGTATTGTTGCTGTGAGGCTAGGAGTGCGGGGGAGGGGGTGCCCATGGTTTGTCTGCTCTCATGCTGTGTCTACGGTTAACCACAACATTATCGACCACACACTACTGGTGTTCTTGCTGTACAGGACAGGCATGACATCCTGGGGTGTGGACGATGGAATTTTTGCTGGTGAAGTTTCCCATATTGTTTGCCCATGGCCCCAATTAGAATAATAACCTGGCATGTGCGTGGGTTGGGATCCTATCTTCGAAGAAACGGAGTGAAATCCTACCTGAAACGCAAGAGAGTATCCAGGCATTGATTCAAGAGACTCACCTGCTGGTAGATGAACAGGAAGCGATCCTGAATGGCTGGGGTGGGACAGGGTACAGGGCACAGGGCCCACATACTCAAGTTTGCTAGGGGGGTGCTCACGTGGATAGATGGTTTGCTTCCATTCCAACTATTGGAAGTAGAGAGGGACAGGGAAGGACTGTATGTAATTTTGCGAAGCTACCTGGAGCACAGGGAAATCTGCATTGTGAATTCATATTTTCCAAATCCTGATATCCCATCTCTTCTGCGTGCAATAAGCAGCCATGCTGTGTCAAGACGCAAGGGCTTCTTCCTATAGAGCGGAGAGTTTAACTGTGTTAGGGACGCTGCACTTGACAGATCCTCCCCTGGCCCCCTGCGAGGGGGGTCCAACCCCTGCTACTGTCGTCTTAACCACAGCACTAAATGACCTTGATTTGCTGGACGTCTGGAGAGAATTACACCATGACACTAGAGGCTATACCTATTACTCATCTCCCCACAAACTGCACACCAGAATAGATCATTTTTTTGCCGGGTTGGGACAGATGGCCGAAATATGTAATGCAGACTATTTGGGCCGATTTGGGCCGCTCTATATCCAACCACTCCCCTCTGGTGATTGAGTGGAATGCCACGTGTCCCAGGTCCCCATCGCGACTTGGCGTATGCTGGTGGGAGCCTTGACTGACCTGGTCTTTAAGAAGGCACTCCAGGACTCCCCGACTGATTTCCTAGAACATAGTATTGGAAGTGTTAAGGAATGTGGCACTATTTGGGAAACCATGAAGGTGGTGACTAGAGGCGTGGTGATGGCAAGTGCTGGCGGCATAAGCCGGAAACTGCGGGAGGACATAGAAGCTATGTAAGTAGACATTCAGACACAGGAGGACCGGTACAGGCCTGCAGTCCACTGAGGAAAAACTAGCAGAGACCCCGACCTGTTGTCTTGAGGCATTGGAAAGGCTCTCCAAGTTTGACAACATGACAAGAGCATCCCGATTGCACGTGGAGGGGTCAAGCCTGGAAGATTATTAGCATGACTCTGCAGAAGGGAACACTCCAGACCCTTGACTGCTTTACTCTGATGAATGTGGGACCCCTGGAAGATCCCAACACGAAATAAATGACATCTTCACTACATATTATACTCAGTTATAAAGTCACGATAGACAGGTGCACCAGAGTAATATCACTGAGGCACTTTCTCTAATCTCACTCCCAAGGCTCACACAGGCACACCGGGCCCCTTTGGACTAGCCCATCTCTCTGGAAGAAGTCTCTGGTGCAATAGCTTCCCTCTCTCCCAGCAAAACCCCTGGGAGCGACTGACTCCCTCCAACCCCAGAATTCTACAAGGCCAACAGCTCTACCTTGGCTCCTCTGCTGCTTAAGGTTTTCGTGGAAGCCTACGATAAAGGCATACTTCGGCTAGTATCAGGGAGACTATGGTCGTGCCTATTCCCAAACCTGGCAAACCTATGGGCAAGTGCAACTCGTACCGTACCTTGGCCATGTTAAATTACGACATTAAAATACTTAACGGTGCGTCTCTGCAAGGTAATTGCTTGCTTGATACACATAGATCAAACGGGATCGTACCTTTTTACTGACAATAAAGGTCTGCAAGTACCAAAAGTTCTAAAAATGCTACCACCAAAGGTTCAAACACCAAAAGTTCGAACCTTTGGTGGTAGCATTGTAGGTAAGTTTAAAAAAAGAAAGACTGCAGGGGTGTCCCGCGCAACACCCCGCTCACTATATTGTGTGGTATACTGAGCGGTATGTTGCTGGGGACACCCCCGCAGCACACTCGCAAAAAAAAAGAAGAAAAACCCGGAGGCTACAGGGGTGTCCCCCGCAACACCCCGCTCACTATACTTCATGGTATAGTGAGCGGGGGTTGCGGGGGACACCCCCCCGCAACCCCCGTAGTATGTACATGTGTTCGCATAAGAAAGGTGTGAACTTTTGGTAGTTGGCACCTTTCTCATGCAAACGTTCATACCGCGGCAAAATCAGCCGCGGTCGTATCACGTAGATCTCACCAAACTGGGTTTGTACGCAGTACTGCCCTGAACCTTCGTAGACTACAACACATCATTGACCAGACCGATCCCTGCCTCGAGAGCTTTGCAGTGGCGTCCTTGGACGCAATCAAAGCTTTTGATTTGGTCTATTGGGAATGGCTGTTTGCCTCACTGCAGCGCTTTGGGATGGGGACAACTTTATTCTCTAGTGACACTGTTTCTCTGGGCCCCGAACCTTCACAGACTCTCTAAGGGTGCTGTCCCTGCCATTCCATTCTTTTTTGTAAAACATTTTATTGGTGTTTTATGCACAAGTACAGTAAACAAAAAAGATACATCATGGTTTGCATTGCAATCTTTGCGCTCTCATGCTAATTACACATCCTTGACACGATTTTATCAAAACAAATAGAAACTGTCTTCACTCAGCGGGTACATTAGGTTACCTAATTTTCCTTCGTACAGTGCGGATTTGGATGCATCTGGATGCACATAAATCCCACTTTATGGGTGACACAGTAGTCTGTGTAGTACATTAATTAGCATAAATGAAAATATTCACCAACCCACTTACAGCATGCAGGCAATCATGGGGGTTTGTCGTCCGAGGGGTGAAACATATCCCATACCAGTGTTTTCCAAGATTAGTAAATGGCACTAGGAGTAAGCGCTGAACTGGCAGCTGCACCATTACACACTCTTGTTTCCATTTCTGCCCAATGTTCAAATTCCCGGTGCCAGCGTGTGTATTGTGGACCCTTAGCCGATTTCAACGCCATTGCAATGCATCTCTTAACTAATATGCATGCCAAGTCCATGAATTTCACAACATGTTTGAATTTACTAGCCCTAGGGTATGCACCCAACAGGCACTCCTTCGGTTTCCAGGCATGCATACCTGTTAAGGATTTCAATCAGGCGACACACACCTTGGTCTCAGCCTAGTATGTAGCGCACAACTGAGATGCCTTTCACTTTGTTAAGCAGATTTTATTTGAACTCGTCTCACATCACCTTTTTCAAATGCCCTGGGTCACAATGGACCATGAAACTGGCCGGTTGGTGAAATTGCAATATTTATTTATTTTTAAAATTCAAAAGAAATAATACATTTTTTCATATGGGGCAGCAATCACCAATGGGGTGATAATTACAATGAAAATGGAAGCAATGTACTTGGTTAACCTTTTAGTAGAACATATACAAAGCACAAGTGAATAGGAGCACTTTTGAATTAGGATAGATGCCCCCCAAGTTAGGAGTTCCCCCTGCAATGTTCCCTTAACCCACAATTAATCAAATTCTGAGTGGATAGAAAGAAGCAGCAGATAGTCAGGAATAAGAGGATTGTAAACCGCTTTACAATAGCATGAAATGACACTCGGAAATGGACAAAAATAATTAATGTGCGGATAAAACTTTGAGGTAAATATGATTTCTCACAAAGGCAGTAATATATAAACACTAGCAATCACAAGGCAATGGATCACCAAGAGCATACAATTCGAAAACGAGGGGAAAGTTAAAACATGCTGCAGCCGAATGACATGTGGGAAAATTGCATTTCTTTTCCATTCGCGTTTAAAATGACCCAAATGTTTTTTTTTATAAAAACGGGTGAAATACTGAAAATCGCAATGCGTTTTATCTGTCTGGGGGACAGATGTATATCACAGGGACAATACTAAAGTGAAATAATGGTGGTAGCTGAAGATGTGAATGAGATTTTCGGGGTGCAATGGAGTTCAATTTTAGGAAAAATAGAGCAGTTAAAATGAATACTTCAGTTTTGAAAGAAAGGCAAATGTTACTTAAACTAAATTATCTAGGCTATATTGTTAAAGAGGAACACAGTAAGCTCCAAGGTTCGCAAGGTCAACCTTATCATCCCAGTGCTCCACTTTAACTGGAAATTAGTTTGATTACTCAAAATATAACTAAGGGCTTAGGATTTACACCAGACTGGAATGAAAAGAGATGGCGCTAGCACTTAGAGATCAGACAGGGTGCACAGAGAATTCTAACAGTTTTTAACAAGTTACCAGGGTATGAATATTATTGCTTAGAGAGGGTAATACAAACAAAAGAGTTAAGATGGGGAGACTATGTGTTTCTCTGTGATGGAGAGAAACTCACATTCCACGCTTAGGTTTGGAATTTTGCAACAGCCAACTGGGTCTGGTCACCACACAGCGGGCGCGCCTTACAGCAAACAGCTGGGCAATTCTGGTTACCGGATGGCAAGGACAGCTAGATGGCAGGGTTGCAGCAGGCATGCAGTTAGTGGGCAGCAAGCCAGTCTTATTTCTTGATGCAAAAGGTACCACAGCTTTTCACTTTCTTAATGGGATTTTTGTGGTTTTTTTCTGGATCAATGGCCTTGCTGGGACAGGATCAGCAATGATTTGGCCTTGCTGGAGTAGGGTCAGCAATGCTTTGGCCTTGTAGTGAAATCTGGAGTCAGCAAGATGAATGGAGCAGATCAGGAACGCAGCCGCAGAAAATTCAGGCGAGAGTCTAGAGTCCTGTCAGATACTCTTATTTATAACGCATAGTGACATCATAGAAGTATATGGTAGGACAGGCTTAGCTAAGCACGCGCAAAACCGCTGGATTGGTCAGGGGTGATAGTCCCTGCCTCGCTCTCAGCCGGTTGGATTTCAAGGGCAGGATGATAGATTTATGATGCAAGTT
Source organism: Ambystoma mexicanum (assembly GCF_040938575.1). Lineage (NCBI taxonomy): Eukaryota > Metazoa > Chordata > Amphibia > Caudata > Ambystomatidae > Ambystoma > Ambystoma mexicanum. Next base: position 620,403,138 of record NC_090922.1, read on the forward strand.
TTACAATGTTCAAAACCTCCCACAGTTACTTCAGCTAAAATCAAGTTTTGCCACAAATGGTACATTTATACAGTTGAAGCATCTTAACAAATTACATAAGCAGGTTACATATTTTATGCAGCACATCTCAGTCCAACTCTGCAATCTGTAAGACATTGTTTCGCCCGTCTAATATTTTTTTGTCATTTTGAGTATGAAATATTCGGCCTCAAATTCTGTAACTTTACACGTGTGTCTGAATTATCCTCAGGCATGTAAGTATTAAAATTCGTAATGGCATCATGGATACTTCCCTTATAATACCCAATTCTCTGCCATTTCTATTCACCATGTGTCAGTGAAGTCTGACATCTTAAATTAAACCCATGAAATCACATTTAAACGGTTAACTTTTCACATTTTTGCAAAGTCCTGCGGCAGAGATAAGTCTTCACCATTTTATTAATAAATTGTCTTTGGAGGCAACTGTTCAGTCTGTTCCCCATATATGGGCATGCCTTTCCAAGGCTACCCCCTCAACCCAGAGGTATTGTGGAGATTTCCTTTGAAGCTTCTGGTGAAAGTCACAAGGAAGTGTGATTCTTTCACTTCGCACATCAATGTCCTAGAAGTTCCATTGTAAGATGGCTCAGCCCAGACCCAAGTCTGATTCGTATGTGAAGTTTCTTTGTCTTGGACAGTCAAAGTTTTCCAACCTAGCAAGTATCAGCCAGGTGTCCTGGAAGTTTATGGTGGTTCCCTTTGGGGGGAAGCCTTCGCTCTGACCAACTGGAATAACCTGTTTTGGGAGCTTGTAAAATCCAGCCCATGCAGTTTAACAGTTTTATTTTTCTTTTATTTGGTCCTGAATCAAAACAAGCCTGTTGAATAAAACAGCCTATATATGTTTCCCCAGCAACAAACCCCTTTACATTGCTAGGCACGGACAAGCTTTCATTCAACATTGTACTTTTTAAAACAGCCATTTTTTTTCTCTGGTTTGTAAAAGCCCATTCTGACACGTGGTGAAAGCTGGCATATTCCTTTCAAATTCGGTTTTGCTCTTCCATCTGGATTCCCACATGGTTTTGTAGCTGTAGCCAGCTTGTTTTACACAACAGTCTGTACAAGGCAAACGTCTTCATGAAATTGACATGTGCACAGAAAGCTATGCTTTTCTTTTCAAGCAGTGATTGTTGACATTTTCTAGCAAAATGTAAGTGTTTCCCGTGCAGCTGAAGGAAAGCTTTTGTTGATTTTCTCAGGTTTGTCTGGCACAGCCTGTCATTCAGGAGTAAGGCTCTTTTCTGATGGAGCACAATGTGAATATGGCTGGTCATGACAGGGTCTTTTTGATAAAAGGAGTTTGATGAAAACAGGGAAAAATAGCATCAAAGCAGCATCATTTTAAAGGTGAACTATTCCCTTTTTCAATAGGAATTTTGGGTTTGCAACCAAAACAGGGCTGCTTCTTCACTCCATTTCTTTAGGACTAACAAGAACACACCCTAGTAGCCTTTCTCGGGGTGCTCCCTGTTCCATGTTGCCCAATGGCGCTTGGCAAAACAGTGCAGCCATCCTTTTGTTGCTGCAAAACGCAGTTTTGGTGCAATGGTGCTCACAGGAGCCAGCACAGCCATTTTGCTGGTTCTGCTGAAGTGCAGCTTGGTGATGTGGGGGGGGGGGGGAGTACTGCCGAGAGGGTAAATATATCCCACATACCGTGCTATTCCCGCCCTTCTGCGGGCTTGTTCTATTTTTGCCCAGAACCCCTGAAAGTGCACACACTCCCAGAACATATGCTTTAAATCTGCTTCCTCTGCACCACACCAGGGGCATGCTGGTCGTAAGCTACTGTTGAATTTAGCTACCCTGTGTGGTCATATAGGTGCGGTAAAGGACATTTAGTTGAATTAGTCTAAAATGGGAGTTCCTGGACACCTCCCGAGGGTATATCGGTACACATTCCCACTCTTTGTTGCTAATACCTTACCCCAAGACTGTCTTCCAGCGTTCTTTCAGTATCCCACTTTTAGGGTTAGGTATATCCACTAATTGGCCGTATAATCTGGATACTGATCGCCCGTCATCCTCCTGATTATGCATCTGGGTCAGCAAGGGGTGTGTAGCCGATTCCTCCGGCCAGTCTTCGCTGTGTCCCTTTGTGACACTCCTCACCCTCTGGTACCACAAGAATTGCCCCTTTTGGAAACCCTCCTGCTCAAGCAGTGACCCAAATTCCCTGAACACACCCTCTTCATATAGGTCCCCCCAGGTGTAAACACCCCAGCCTTCCCATCGTCTGATCCTGAACCATATCTTCTTTGTCCCTACAGACATCCGCTGCTATTGGAGTCTCAGGTGAGTATGGGTGCTCGATTTTCAGTAGTTTCAGGGTCCTATGCCATACCTGTCATCCCAGTCGCAATCATGGGCATGCTGCCTAAACAGCTCAGCGGCAACCACAGTGTCCCCTTAAGTTGTGCCGGGGCAACCAACCACTGCAGCAATGTCGTTTCGGAAGTGGTCTCATCCGAGAGCCACTTGGTTACATGGCTGAGTTGCGCTGCCAAATAATACCTCTCCAAATCTGGCAGTTGCATACCCCCTCTCTGTGGGGCAGGCATAGGGTCGCCAGGGCAAATCTATGGTGGGCCGTTCCCTATAAGAATTCCTTAACATTGCCTCCAGCCCTCGGAAGGAGGAGGCCTGTATGCATTACTGGACATTGACAAAAAATACAAACATCTCGGCAGGATTATCATTTTGGTTATGGCAATCCTGCCAATCAATGACAGTGGTAATCTGGACCAGAATGTTATGGACTTTCTCAAACCCTTTACCACATTTGCTGTGTTACCCTCATGCATCGCTTCAGGCGTGTGTTTGATATTCACCGCCCAAGTACCGAAAGGAGTCTAGTTGCCATGGGAGCCCCACTTCCGGCTGGTCATTTGCGTCTATCGCTCTCAGCGCTGCAAGCAAAAATATGCAGGACTTCTTTTTACTGAAACAAATTCCAGAAACTCTTGTAGTTGTCTAACACCTCCAGTATCACTGGCGCATTGTGTTGCAGGTCTTTCAGATACAGGAGTATGTCATCCGCGTAAAGCGAAATCAAATGAGCAGCACCTCCCACCCTTATGCCTGCCTCTGGAAACTGCTTACGGAGATGGATCGCTATTGGCTCCAGCGCCAACACGTATAGCATGGGTGACATCGGGCAACCCTTTCTGGTGCCCCTTTGTATTTCCCAGATTGCCGACACTAACCTCCCTGATTTTACTCTTGCCACCGCTTCCGAATATAGAATCTGTACCCATTTAATAAATTGCTCACCAAACCCAAACTCCCTTAATACTGCAATCAGCCACTCCCAATACAGTGAATCAAAAGCCTTTATTGCATCGAGCGATGTTATTGCATATTGCTATTGGGAGTCAGTGGTTTGTGCTATGACATGCTGCAGCTGGTGCAAATTTATGGCGGCACTGCGACTCGGGATGAAACCATTTTACTCTTCATGTATTAGCTCACCAATCACCCTGCGTAACCGGCTAGCCAATATAGTTGTTAATATCTTTGTCATAGTTTAGCATGGCCAGTGGGTGGTAAGAATCAGTTATCAGTGGCTTTCCCAAGTTTAGGAAATGGGATCAGTAGGGTTTCCCTCATGCTCGCGGGAAGCTTCCCTTTGGTATAAGCTTCCTTAAACACCTCATGTAATACGTGGTCACTACTGATGCATACATCTTGTAGAATGCTGGGGGGAGACCATCGCTGCCCGGGGGTTTACTAATAGCCAGTGACATAATTGCCTCCCCTATGTTCTCTGCTGTGATGTCTTGATCTAGCATCTCAGTGTGTTGTACCCAGGTGGGGCAGCCCAATTTCTTCCAACGTACCCGATATTTTCCCTTGTGGAACCAGGGTTTCATGCCTGTAGAGTTGGGAATAATGCTTGACGAACGTATCGTTGATCTCTTGCTGTGTTCTGTGTGTGGTACCCTCCTCATCTCTAAGTTCTGTGGTTGACTGTCTCAGGTGTTCCTTTTACATAGCCACAATAACAATTTGCTCGGTTTGTCCCCCCTCAGTGTGTGCCCTTGTGCTTTTAACCATGTAATCGAATTTAGCCAGTCTTCCCCAGGCTTCCTGGCCGCTACCTCTAGTTACTGCCAGTTTTAGTTCCTATGTCCTGTGTCTGGACGTTTGGGCCTCCATTTGTCTAAGATTTTCCTCTAGCTTCTCCAGTTCCACCAAGAGTGTCTTCCGAATGCCACCCACACTAGCAATGGCCTCCCCCCTCACCACCACTTTCATTGCCTCCCAAACTATACCCCATTCTTTCATACTGCCCACATTCCGTTCCAGATACTCCCCCAATCTAGATTTGAGCCCTTCCCTGAAAACTTGGTCTGTCAAAGCATTGGTGGGCATACACCATAGCGGTATGGGGGTCTAGGACCCTGCAGCCTCCACTCCATTAATAGTGGCGAGTGGTCTGAAATTGTCCTGCCCAGGTATTGTGCCTGCCCACAAAGAGGTAATCTATCCTGGTGTATAGGCCATGGGGTGAAGGGTAGTAAGAACAGCATTTGTCCCCAGGGTGTAGTTCTCTCCACACATCCACAAGATCCAGGCCATGTAATGCCGCGTTAAGCGCATGGGGCGCTGGCCCAATGTTATTCACAGGTGGAAGTGATCTGTCCGAACCCAGGTCCCTGACACAATTAAAGTCCCCACCCCAGATCAGGAAGTTTTCCTGGTATGGCGCTATTTTGGCACACAGTACGTGGAGGTGAGACGGGATGCAGCGATTGGGGAAATAGGAGTTGATTATACATACTTCTATGTGGAAGGATTAGATACATCCCGTCTGTGTTCGCTTCCACCCCTAACAAGCGAAATGGCACTGTAGTGTTCCTCCATGTATTTACCCCTCTGGCATACTTGGAGTAAGCCACCCAATATCACTGTCCCCCGCAGCATTCGTTCACTTTTGCCATTTCCTCCTTCGTGAGGTGTATTTCTTGAATTAGTGCTATTGCTACCTTTTTCCTGTGAAGGAAAGATTTCACGCGATTTCTACGCAAGTAAGTGCCCATCCCCCTCACATTCCATGTTAATTACTTAATGTTGGATGCCATAGTCACATGTAGCAACTCCCTTCCTCTTCCCAGTATCCAACAACCAACCACCCAGCCTTCCCCCTGCACCACTTTGGTTTCTCTACCCCTTCCCTTCGGTCTGCACAGTGAACTAGACTTTCCTTTGCAGTTACCCTGTTGCATGAAGAATTTAACATAAAACGAACAGTTGCACCCAGCAGCTGCTTCCTTCCTCAGGCGCCCTGCATCCTTGTAGCCCTTCCAGGCCGTATTGTGCAAGAAAAGTAGGTGTTAGCAACAGGCCAACACCAACTTGTGTATGGGGTAGACCTTCAAACCCTACACAGATGACCAACCATCGCCCCGCCTAGAGCATGAGCAGTTGAAGCAGTTCCACCCATCAGTTGTTCAAACACTTCAACTAACAGCAATAATATCCACAGCAACTGGGTACCTCCATTCACATCGTTCATGTGTGACTGCGCTTTTCTTCACGTGGTAGGCCCTTCGCCTGGGTCTAAGTTGCTATGTTCCATCCAAATAGTGGCTGCAGCCGGTGTCTCGAGGAACATGGACTTGTCGTTGAATATAACCTTGAGCCTTGACAGATACATGAGCATATATTTGATGCCCAGTGTTCGCAGCTTATCTTTTATTGGCACAAGGGAACTTCTGGCTCTCTGAATCGCTGGGGTGTAATGCGGGTAGATGGCTATTTTGGAGTTTTCACTCTGTATTGCCCCTCCTTCCTGTGAATACTTCAATATCACTTCCCTGTCTTGAAAATTAAGGATTTTTGCAATCATTGGGCGAGGATGTGACCCTGGTGCAGGTTGTTTTTGCAGAGACCGGTGCGCCCGTTCGACTACAAACCCCAGCGAGAGGTTGCCTGCTCCGACTTCCTGTATCAGCAAGTTTTCCACATAATGTGTAGGGTTTGGGCCCTTCTGGAATTCCCAGGAGCTGGACGTTATTTTGCTGAGCCCATCCTTCCACATCTTCGTATCTGAGTTCCAGCACAGTGTTCCTCCTCTCCAACTCTTTCAGTCATGTTTCTAAGTCCTTCATAGACCTGCTGGTTTCTTTCAGGGTGGACTCCGCAGTCGTTAATCTTTCAGCCAAGTTTTGTATGTCCTTTCTTATTAGCTGCATGTCCACCTTGACCTCGTCGATTTTTGTCTCGAGGGACGTCCACAGTATGGCTATTGCCGCTAATATCTGTCCGTCTTTATTGCAAGGCTCAGGCGACTCTGCTGCTTTCTGTGCCGAGGCACCGTTCTGGTTCAGTTTGCGGGATCTGGCAGCATTGCTGAAGGAGTCCATAATTGTGTTTGTGTTCTTCCCCTTAGATGGGGACATGCCGCTGTCTGCCAGTGTAGGGGTGAGTCTTCAGCAGTGGCATCTGCGTCCAATTTGTATGCTACTGTACTGCTCCTTGTCTTTCCTGTTCACTGTGCCAAGGGGCCCCACCCCTTCAACCTGCACTCTTGAGCATTGTACCTCAGGGGCTGTTCACTTCAGCGCAGGTGTCCCCAGCATATTGCGGGGGGAACCCTCTGTGTGCATTCACTCCACCATTATCCTTCCAGCTGCTTAACCGCCACTAGATTTACTTGGCGCCCATGGCCCGAGTTCAGTTGGTCAGTAAATACTGTGTCTCTCAATGGAACCTGATCGGGGATGGGCTGTGGTCTACTCCACCTGCTTGACCCCACTCGTTGCAGTGGGGATGTTCAGCAACCTTGTGCCAAACAGATGCTCAGTGCTGCATCCATGCCTATCAATCTGTATGCTAGCCGTGTCTGTCTTCGGTTATACGGCGTTGCCTGTTCGGCCTGTTTCTACTGCGCCCCCAGCACAGTCATGTGCGTATCGGTGGGCAGCCCCCTGACCCGCGCAGCACCCGGGCCCCTGCAGTCTTTGTTGTGTGTATGCCGCCTCTTAACTCTGCCCGGATCCTTGTTGAGCAGTGGGGAAGAGCCCTTCACTGTTCAAGTGGGCCGCCTGCGCCCCAGTACTCATGCCAGAGCCGCATGCAGTGCAACTCGGTTTCCCTGCTGGTTCACCCCGCCTTGTTATGGCATTACACACTGATCTCTTATGTCCACTTCCCCTCTGCTGCCCCCTTACAGTTGCTGTGTGTGGTAGGTTTAATGATTTGTGGCCAGCTGCTCAGTTCAGGCTGCCTGTGAACCCAGGGCACCTTCCACGTTGTTTATTTACTGGGTGCCTTGCTCCCCTGCTTCTGTTAGTGTTTCCACCAGGGATCTTCAGACACCAGCACACACTTCGCTCGTGTGCTCCACTGACTCTGCTGTATCATTTCCATATATCTCTCCGGTGTTGCAATCTGCTTCTTCCCACTGCCACACTCGGTCCGTGCTAACATTGGGCTGTTCAAGAGCTTTCCCGCTCTGCCTGTGATGGTTCCAAGCAGCTGGGGGGCCGTTTGTTCGGTTGTGCCTGCATTCCCTCACTTCTCCACAGCTTACTTATCTGCTCCAGATCGAGGGCTCAATGCAGTGCGCGCATGCAGTCTGCTGCCCGCTCTCCATGGTACCTCTCCCTCACAGGTCTGTGCGCCCGGGCCCAACATCTCCTGCCAACGTCTGCTGCGCACACAATGAGCAAACTCTGCTGTTTGGAGGCGCACTAGCCCCTGTGCCACCCAAACACAGCGCTTACAGCATACGTGGGCTCAGTAGGCAGACCCGCCGGCACAGCTCCAGCTCAAGATTCAGTCGCGGCATTGTGCGCCATTTTGCCATGCTGGGCCCCTCACATTCATCTGTCGTTACAACACCTGTGCCTCTCCAATTTACGTTGGTTTTTCTCTCAGGGTCCGCTGGATTGCCTCACACCCTCAGTGATATGCAAATCTTGGTGTGGTTCAAGGTCAAACCAATTCTTAACGGGATCGATGAGAGGATCTTGGCGGGAGCTCCGTGTAAGGCTGCCTTACTCCATGGGCTCAAGTCCTGTCCCTGCCATGTAGTGAAAGCGGTGTTACCCCGGTTGTAACTTTACTATCTGGTCGCCTCACTAAGCTCAGCCAAAAATGGTTGTCCGATGACCCCACCTCTGAGTCAATACTGCTTCAGCACTTGGTCTCACCTGCTCGCCTCAAAGAAATCCTACGACTTCCGACCAGCTGCATGAACGCCCTACCATTACTCGTGGCCCTAGGCAGAAAAATCTGGTCCTGTGCATAAAACTGCTCCATGTCCATCACCCCTACTCACCTAATGCTCCCATAGTGGCAGATGCATGTAAACCCAGGGAAGATCTGGGAGGAAAGGTAATGGAATTGGAAAAATTGCTTAATAATATCCTTGTGCATAATAATGACCTGACACATATCAAAGGGAATATCCTTGATTGGATGGCTAGCTATAACATCACATTAACTGGATTCATGACTACACACTGCATATGGTCGGACCACTCAGTCATCTCAGGTCAAATACTGCTCCCTTTTTCTCCCAAGCCAAAACACGAACCATTGTGTAAAGTTGTACAGAGAAACTAAAAGGCTCTCACTGCAGATAAATTATCTGAGTGTATGGACACCCTCATGATGAAAACAAGTGACTCAGATCATCCTGATACACTTGTTGCGCAATGTAATAGGGAGATGACAATCCTATTGGATAAAGTCGCACCCATGAAGCCTAGAACTAGGAAAGCCACTCATCATCAAAAATGCTTTACGCCAGAGTTGGCCAAATTAAAAGCCAGTAAGAGACACGCAGAGCGCGTCAGGCTTAAAGATAAACATATTAATAATAAAGTGACTTGGAAACTTCATGAAAAAGCTTATAAAGATAAAATTACGGAAACTAAGTTGACCTCTTATAATGACCAGATAGAAATGGCAGGAAATAAAACTGAGGATCTTTTCCACCTCTTTACGTCATGGGAGAAACAGAGTGTTATTAAATCATACCATTAACCCTACCCAGGATGATTGTACAAGAACTCAGAAAGCCTTCTCTGACAAATTGCTATGTGCACAAAATAAAATCTGAACTGAGTTAGAGAGTCATAAATTAGATACAGACCGCTTCGTCACAGGGTGTGTTGACACTAGTCATGTGACTAACTCTCCATTATCCAGGGACAAAGACCCTAATCAGGAATCACCCACTATAGGTTTTCAATTCCCTGAGATATCAGTTACTGAAGCCATTAATATCATGAGTGCTATGAATCCCAATAGCTGCCCAGGGGATCTTATCCCTTCAAATATAATTCCAGGTCATCTGGATCTGGATATCTTTGCACCGTTTTTATGTAGATTTATCAACTCTTCCTTTAGTCATTGCATTGTCCCGCAAGCTATAAAAGCTGTGGCGGGGACACCCTTATTGAAGAAGGCAGGTCTGGATGCCAAGGATGCCTCACATTTTCGGCCCATTACGAATATCTTGTTTTTCCTGAAACTGATTGATAAGGTGGCTACAACCCACCTCCAACTCTATATGGAAAACTGTGGTCGATTGCATGGAAGACAATCAGGTTTCTGCCGTTTTCACGGCACAGAAGGTGCTCTGGTGGATCTGCAGACCTACATGCTGACTATAGTGGAGAAAAGTGCACCAGGGTTGGTGATATTTTTGGATCTGTCCGCAGCTTTTGATCTGCTAGACCATGGGATCTTACTGAAACGGCTGCGAGACACAGGTGGACCTGCCGATGAGGCGATAAACTGGATCAAGTCTTTCTTGGAAGACAGAAGATCTAGGGTGTACTGGGGAGACTCATCCTCTGAGGTGGAGACAATTGTGTGGTGCCCCCAGGGGGCGTGTTTATCCCCCCTACTTTTTAACATCTATATAGTGCCCCTATGGAGAGAACTAGAAAGACTGGGCTTTTACTTTACGAATTATGCGGATGACTTCCAGTTGTCATTGGAGTTGTCAGGAGACTTCCAGGAGGATCAGGCCAAGCTCGGTGAGGTCTATCAAGTTATAAAAAACTGGATGACCACAAATTGGTTGTGTCTAAATGCTGGAAAAACAGAATGTATGATGTATGGGTTCAAGAAGTCTAGGGAGAACTTACCCCCCCCAACTTCTCCAGTTTTCGGGTGGATGGCAGCCAGATTGCGGTTGTCAACAAGGTAAAGACATTGGGCACGTATTTGGAAGTCACCCTGAATGCAGGTCCCCAAGTAGATGCCATTGTGAAAAATACCCAATATTAATTGAGTGCTAAGGTAGGTGGCTCCGCTAATTTCTTAAAACAATCGAGCTAAATTAGTTAGGGCTGTTATTCTTCCATGTGTGGATTACTGCAATGCCTTACTGGGTGGTGCCAGTAAGGAAGATATTTTTAGACTGCAAAAAATCCAACTTGCAGCAGTCTGCATTGTCTGTGGCATGAAACAGAATGAACCGACTACTTTCGCCAGGAAGGAGTTGCACTGGCTGACTAAATCAGCTAGGATTTCTTTCAAACTACTGACCCTTTTTCACAAGTGCTATCTGAAGGAAAGTCTCCATATACAAGTCTACTAGAGACCGTCGATCCACCTCTGCTGAGCTTTTGAAAGTGGCTAGGGTCAAGAGAGCACAGGGTAATGGATGCTACTTTCCAGTGCTTGTGGCATATGCACAGAATTATCTGCACCAAATACTCTGAGAAGAAACAAATCACTTAGCTTTCAGAAAGTCCTTGAAAACAACACTGTTTATGTAAACATCGGCCATCTTTCCTCTCTTTCTTTCTGTCTGTGAGCGAGCGCCTGGATGCCTTAGGGCTTTGGTGCCATATAAATGTTATAACTTAACATAACATGAGGTGTCTCCACATGGGACATGTATGAGGGCGGGACGTTCAGGAGCTTAGACAATCTAACTCAACAGACAGGGCTGCCTAAGGGGAAATTCCTGGGATACATGAAAGTAAAAGGAGCTGCGAATTCCAGATGGCAGGGGTGGCCAGCTGAGCCTGAGGAGACGGATCTTCTGTCCTTAATGTACATACTCGAAGACTTCTGGAGACCTGTAACCACGCTGTACAGTTGCTTACTTAGCGGGTTAAATACCCAAAACATAAACCTGAAGACACTAAGGGAATCCGATATAGGTGCCACGGTTGCTGACCACGAGTGGGAACTTGTACGTCATTTCCCTAAGAATGTCTCCCGGAATGCAAGATTTAGGCTGCTCCAGATTAATGTACTCCATCGCACGTACATGACGCCCAGCAGAGTGGCCAAGTTTAACAAAAATAAATCTTCGTCCTTCCCATGGTGTCACCTTGATGATGCAAACCTAATTCACATGTTCTAGAAATGTTCCAAAGTACAAGCTTTCTGGTTCCATGTGGAACACATCTGCAGGTCGGCTGGTATCACTAGATATAATTGGAGCCCACTGGAGTGCTTGCTTGTGGCATATTCTAGGAAGAGGGCAATCCGATATATCACCAGGTTCATGGATCCAGCCTGTATCCTTGCTAAACGCTGCATTGCCATGTCCTGGAAACCAAAGGGGGGGGCCTCAATACAAAGTGTGGTATCTTGAACTTGAGACTTGGCACGACGCAGAGACAAAAGCATGGGCTTGGTCATTACAAGGCCTGGACGAACCCCAGGTAGGAACCTATGAGTCTTGGAAAGCACTTGTTTGTACCATGTTCATCCCTCCTATGATAAACCCCCATGAGCTCCCACTAAATGTCATAACTGGCAAGAATGTGAACTACCTCCGGCCCCTACTGAGCTCCTATCTGCACAATTGATTCCGGCCCCTTGATCGTCCATCGATGTGTGCCCACGCCGCTCCCACGCAGGGCTGATTTTCCCCATTGTACCCTGTATACGAGCCTAGTAGTTAAGCCCGGAGAGTTTGATTTTTGTTTAGTTGAGTTTCTTCTTTGTTTATCTCCTTGGTACACTACACACTAACTGGTTGCTTAGCAGTCTCTGCTTCATATGTACATTGCTCCTGTCATTTGCTGATGTGATCTATTGATGCTTTGTTGTTTTACACTAAATGCCAATAAACAAATTAAAAAAATAAATGGGAAGAGAGGCGATATTTTGGGAAGCAACAAAGGAGAGCCTGCGCACCAGGGGAAAAGCAGATTGGGTTTCCAACTGTAAGTAGCTGTTGGAAATTCTTAAGTCATTTTCCAAACGTGAATGAATGCAGAGACCTTTCCCAAGACAAAACCAAATTGCATTAAGGGGGATTTGGGGAAGCAGGTGGACAGAAGGAAAGTAAGAGTATGCTTGGCGGTTACTTAGAGCTGGTTGTCAGCCATACCTGTCCTGTGCCTTTGAAAGACAAACCAGAAGTGAGTACATTAATCACAGAGCATTTGTTAATTTGCATTTGTATAATGCCTCTATGTGTACAATTGGACCGAATTTATTGTGCAACTGAAATGTATTTTATGGGGGTGAGCGCCAGAAGGAGAGAGAGCAGGAGAAGAGGTGTTCGCTGCACCAAGAGGGCATGTCTGGAATTTATACACTGCATGGTGAGCCTGAGCATTTTGAGGCAATACACAAGAAAACAGTTGGCAGAGCCCTTCTGCTTATTTCTCTCGGCCCCCAAAACATTTGGAAGGGTTTGTATGCGAGTAACGAATTTGGCAAGTTTGCAAAATCTCCCTGAAAAACCTCAAATGTGTTGGTTTACTCATTTATGGCATGGCATCGCAAAGTTAGTGTGTGTCACACACAGAAACGCACACGCACACACCCTCTGCTGCAGACTCACTGTAATTGAAATGTATTCCTTCTCCATCATTCTATCTTTCATAGATTCACATGCTTGAATTATTAATCATCGTCAGAGTGGGAATCCCCGGTATTTAAAAATGTACATACAAAGCAATGTACATTGCTAACAAAGCATCAAAGGCTTTCCCTTTTGAAGTCTATTCACCTAATTTTGGTTCTTTAGCTCCATCAGGCAGCCATCTTCAGATTTTTCACTACCGTTTAGTGATTAGGATATCCTCTTCAGCTCTCAGAGCTTTTTTCTAGTCAAATCCTTCATTTTCAAATATTTTAAAAACATGTTTACTCTATTTAGGACACTAACATCTTTTATACACACTGCTGTACTTTGTTGCTGTTTAAACACCAACAGAATCAAGAAAATGTTGAGTGAACATACAGCACCTGACTCCGCGTGGCCATGGCAGACTCGGGCAGAGCAGGATCTTCAAAAGAGAAAACCTCTCTTTTCAATCTTTTCAAAGATTGCCTTAGATGTAATGAGAATAAAGTTGTCTTAAGAGACCCCCACCAGGAGTGCATGTTCTTTCTGTACCCACATGGCTGACCTATTGGTCAGACCTTCATTGAGAGGACTCTCCAAGACAAGAACAGGAGGCTCAGTCCTCTAGAGTGTAAGTGCCACTCCTCCGATGAGGAATCTGTAAAAACAGCCCCTACTACCTCTCGCAGAACTCCTGAGAAGCATGCTCCCACAAGAGGAGCTTCCTCAATGGAAAGGGGGAAAGCATCACCTTCAAAAATAAAGAATAAGGGTGAAACAGAGCTGAGGGGCCCCTCGAGTGCTACAACTAAATCAAAACACCCAGAGTCTACTGGAAAAACATCATCCACAAGCTTGTATACTACAGGTAGGATCCCTTCGTCCACGCCGCCTGCGCAAAGGTAGTCAACAACATTCATCCTCGACACCGTCCATGACAGGGAAATCCCAGTCAACTGAGACCTTGTCCACGTCAACCCCACCGAAAAGCTGCACCGTCGATGGGAAAGTCCCCCGTTGACAGAGAAAATATCGACCATGATGGATCTAACATCGTCGGTTAAATCGCTGTCTGTAGGAAAATCTTGGTCCTCGACCGGTCGCTCATCGATGGGTGGTGCACCGTTCACGGAAAAGACTGTAACAACTCCACAACGGACTTCGTAAATGGAAGCACGTAAACTTGAGGAAAGGGACAAACAGTTCGGGGTCCAATACAATAAGCCTCTCCCCAATAAAGGAGATGACAGAATTGCCTGATCTTATTCTGCAAGAAGAATTCTCAGATGTTGAAAAATTCTCTGGGAGTCAGTGCCCCAAGAGTAAAGCCCTCCATTGCAGACTATTTCTGAGGATATAGTAAAAAGTGATGCCCTGACCAAACATGCACTATACACAATTGACAACAAATTACCCAAGAATTCCTTAAATCCTATATAGCAATTAAACATATATCAAAATGGATAGCAAACATTGAATTGGGCACAGTCAAGTTTCTAAACCAGCTTTGCATAAGAATTGTTCTCCAGCATGGGGTCTGGCATGGATTCACATGCTCATGAATATTCCCCGTCGTCAGGCTGGGAATCCTCGGTAAAGAAAAAATCAGTCAGTTTCCTTTCTGATGTCTTTCTTAGAAGTAACCAATCACTGATCTCTGGGTCATACTGCCCCCAGCCAATGACTGCCCTCTCCCTAAGCCCCGCCTCTGGCAGCCATCTTCAGATTTTTACCACACACTCAACTGTTGGGAGTCCTCGTGTTTAGCTCTCGAGCTTTTGCTGCATTTTGGCGCTTTTTCAAAGAGAATTTCTCATTTTTCAGTCAAATAGAGCCTCAAGCTCCACCGTGTCTACATCCGATTAACGGGTATCGGTGTCAGATTTTTTTCTACGCCCCTCAAGGGTGAAGATTTCGTCGAGTTACGCTTCTTGGGGGATTCCAGAAGTTTCTGCGGCCTACCCGAACATGGCCCAGGAAAAAGAAAGCTCGACGCCCGGAAAGCTGTTCAGGGTTTGCCCTGGATGCCAGCTACAGAATGTGTTCAAGGAGGACGAGCACTCGAAATGTCTCTACTGCCTTCATGAGGACAAAACGCACGTGGAGAAGAACTGTGCGTTTTTGCAGGAACATGTCGGAACGGATCATCAGGGACCGACACCTTCGTCTCTCCAACTGGTTGGAAGGAAGGAGTCAGTCAGGTGAGAAGAAGAAGTCCGAGCGATCTTCTAAGTCCTGTGAGGGCGCCCCGGCGACGGGGGCCCAACAGAAGGCAAAGCACTGCGAGTCCGCGGGCACCGGGAGCGCCGAACGGTCGGGCTCTTCGGCTGCCAAGCAGGGCGCGCCTTCCCTGGCACCATCAACCACGAACCAATGCTCTGGTTCGGGGAAGAGGAAATCCAAGGTGAAGGCCTCAAGCACGACTAAGGCGGTGAAGGCCTTGATTCACCCGGCCAAGGCCTCTGTCGAGGAAGTTGCAGCAGCCCTGGTGCAGCCTGTGGAGGCTACACCAGTGGAGGTGACCTCGGGGCCCAGAGTCTCCCTGCCTCCGCGGAGGGAAGCCTCTTTCAGACCTATCGAAAAGACCCCCGTGAAGACCCCGGCGGAAAAAGATGGGGGGGCAGTGGCCATTGTGGACACGGACACAGCATCTGAGGAGGAGCTGGTAGAAGTCTTAGAGGGCCTCGACGAGGGTCGTCGAAGAGGCCCGCCCCCACGGGAGGGATCCCGACGAGGGTGACGACGAAAGTGACGCCGGCACCAGCGAGGGTCCTAGTCGCCCGTCGCTTTCGGAGCTGCAGGCTAACTCAGCGGCCATTTTGTTGGCAATACAATCCTTATGTTCGGAGATAAGGATGAGATTGCCCTTACCACCGACGGAGGATCCGGAACCGGGCTCGACGGAGGAGCCAGAGCCGGGCCGGCGGGAAGCCCCCCGAACAAGAGAAGACGGATCCATCCAGCCCCACCTTCTCAGCCCTCGCGGCCTGCTCAGCTTTTATTCACGTCCTCCGTCCCTGGGTTTGACACGGGAACGGAAACGGCCACGACGGGTACCGACGACGACGGTGACGACGGGATGGAGCTCCTATCGCCAGCCCGGGCTTCCCCGTCCAACGAGATCGGATCTTTCCATGCAATGATCGCCAGGGCATCCAAGCTTTTTCAGCTCTGCCCCGAAGAGAAGAAGGAAGGTCTCCTTTACCAACTGCGTGAGGCCAAGAGGAAGGCAGTCCTAGCCGTGCCTCTGCTGGATGTCATCTGGGACGAGGGTCTCACCCTTCTCAAGAACCAGTCTACGATGCCTGCCAAGAGGGATCGGTACGAGAAGAGGTACCGGGTCCCCGACGCGGCCCCTTTGTGCCTTAGGGCACAATCGACCCCTGACTCGGTCCTCTCAGCGGCAGCCAAGAAGAAAGCGGGGGGGTATCGGCCTCAACGTGAACTTCCCCACCTGACGGCGAAGGGAAGAAGCTGGACGCAATGGGACGATGAGTTATCTCGTCGGCGGCAACAACGATTAAGGCGGCCAACGCCCTCGCGATCGTGGCCCGCTACGACAGGGAGTTATGGTACAAGATCGCCCCCTGTTGGACTTCCTACCGGATGACAAGAGGGCCGAGGCCCTGGAGATCTTGCAAGAAGGCGAAGTGGCGTCAGACCACGCCATTACAGTGGCAACGGACATTGCCGACACCGCTTTCCGCCAGCTAGGCAACGGCGTTTGCCTTAGACGATGAGGGTGGCTCAAGGCGACAGATTTACGCCGGGATGTACAAGGTGTTGGACATGCTGTTCGACGGGAACAACCTGTTTGGGAAAATGGTGGATGAGTCCCTCCAAGCCATCAAGGCGGACACGGAGACAGCTAGCGCCCTAGGCGTTCTCTGGCAACGAAGGTCGTCCTTTTGGAGCACCGGAGGCAAGCAGGGTACCTCCAAGGGATTCGGTGGTGGCTCCTCTACGTACCGCCAAGCGGCCCGCTCCTCGTCACAGGAAGCCTATAGAGGACGAGGCAAGTCGGGTGGGCCCTGCCGTCGTCGCCAGGGAGGCCAAGGTGGCAAGGCATCCTCCAAGCAAGATTGAACCGACAGCAGTGTCGGGCCCCCACCGAAGCACCCCGGTGGGAGGCCGGCTGGCGAAGTTCGTCAGCGTGTGGGAGTCCATCTCCACCGACCGTTGGGTGCTGGACGCCCTGGCCCAGGGGCATGCCCCCGAATTTCTAAAAAAGTGCCCCCGCATTCCACCCGTGGCCAGGAAGGAAAATCACGCCCCTCAACTGCTATTGGAGGTAAGGGGGCATTGCTCAAAAAAGGTGCCATTGAGCTTGTCCCGAAGAGGCTCCGGGGCTCCGGAGTATAGTCAAGGTACTTCCTTGTGAAAAAGAAGACAGGAGGATGGCGCCCCATCCTGGACCTGCGACGACTGAACAAGTACATCAAGGCACAGAAGTTCCGGATGGTCACCCTCCAGCACGTGCTGTGACAGCTGGAAGAGGGCGATTTCCTGTCGTAGTTGGATTTGGAGGATGCGTACTTCCACATCCCCATTCTGAAAGGACACCGAAAGTTCCTCAGGTTCGTGGTCCAAGGACGGCACTACCAGTTCAAGGCCCTCCCGTTCGGATTGAAGTCGGCACCCAGCATGTTCACCAAGTGCCTCGCACCGGTGGCGGTGCGGCTGTGCCTGCAGGGGATCCATGTCTACCCCTACCTGGACGACTGGCTCATCCGAGCAAGGACAAGAGAGCTCACCATAGACCACACAGTGAAGACCGTGCAGCTGCTCACGGACCTGGGATTCTCCATCAACTTTCCCAAATCCCACCTGGTCCCGTTGCAAGTCGCACTGTTTCTGGGAGCCAAGCTCGACACAGTGGCGTGTCTGGCCTCGTCGTCGGAGGAAAGGACGAAGGCCATCCTGGGCAAAGTGCAGCGTCTGTTGGCCACGGACGTGGCCAGGGTGAGGTCCATCAAGTCCCTCCTTGGCATGATGTCCTCCTGCATATACCTCGTGCGCCTGTGCAGGCTTCGGATGCGCCCTCTGCAAGAGTTCCTCGACTCCCGCTGGATCCAAGCGAAGGGCAGCTTCGAGCACAGGATCCCGCTCGACGAGACTTTCCGACGAGCCATCCGGTGGTGGGGCACCCGCGCTCATCTCACGGCGGGCACAGACTTTCAGGCCCCATCCCACCAGATAACGGTGATGACGGATGCCTCCCTGGAAGGGTGGGGAGCGCACACCAGGGAACTTCACGCGAGAGGCCTTTGGCTCCCGGAGGAGAAGACACTCCACATCAACATCCTGGAGCTCCATGCAGTGTTCTGGGACCTCAGGTCCTTTCTCCCGTCCCTCAAGGGCAAGGTGGTGAGAATCTTCACCGACAACACCACCACAATGTTCTACATCCGGAAGCAGGGAGGAACCAGATCCCCAGCCCTCTCCAAGGAAGCCCAGGATCTGTGGCATTGGGCCGTCGCCCAAGGGATGTTTCTCGAGCCCTTTCATCTGGCAGGGATAAAGAACACCATCGCCGACTCACTCAGCAGGGAGCTGCGCTCGTGCCACGAGTGGGAACTACGTCAGGATCAAGTGGATCGACTCTTCCGATGATGGGGAAAACCGCAGATCGACCTGTTCGCAACGGCGACCAACTCCAAGTGCCAGAGGTTCGTCAGCAGGTTTCCCCAGCCGAGGAGCATGGGCGATGCTTTCTCATGCCCCTGGGACGGCCTGTTCCTATATGCGTTCCCTCCTTTGCCGTTGCTGCTCCGACTCATCAACCAGCTCAAGAGGTCCCGGTGCAGGATGATCCTCGTTGCACCGGCGTGGCCGAGGCAGATCTGGTTCCCGGACCTTCTGGACTTTTCAGCGTCCCCACCAGTCAAGCTGCCGACGGACACAGATCTTCTCTCCAGAGAAGGAGGCGCCATACTTCATCACGACCCGGAGTCGCTGAACTTGCAGGCCTGGCTCCTGCAGCACTAGAGTTTGGAGGGTACGATATCCCGGCTGACTGCAGAGGGGTCCTTGCAAAAGCCAGGGTGTCTTCAACTCTGAAGTGCTACGGACATAAGTGGAAGAGGTTCTCTGTCTGGTGCCGTGCACAGAAGATTAGCCCTCTACGGATTACGGCCCCTCAAGTGCTGCCGTACCTACTGTCGCTGGCCAAGGCTGGACTGGCTCACGCCTCCCTCAAGATACATTTGGCTGCGATCTCCCGATACACCAGAACCACAGGACGGGCGTCCTTGTGGTCCCATCGCCTGGTGAAGGAATTTATGAAGGGACTGTTCCGATCGTTCCCGCCGGTGAAGGCCCTGCCCCAGCGTGGGAACTCAACGTGGTGCTGACCAGGCTCATGGGGGCCCCATTCGAGCCGCTGCATTCGGCACCGTTGAAGTTCCTGTCGTGGAAGACTGCGTTTCTTGTGGCCATCTCCTCCGCACGGCACGTGGGAGAGATCCAGGCCCTATCCTGCAAGCCTCCATTCTTGACTTTTCACGACACAAGGGTGATGCTGAGGACGCACCCTTCTTTTATGCCCAAGGTGTCGTCGGACTTCCACCTCAACAAGCCCTTGGTTTTACCTGTTTTCTTCCCGTCGCCTTCGTCACCGGCCGAAAGGACTTTGCACTCGCTGGATGTGGCTCGAGCGCTGAAGTTCTACATGGACCGCACGAAGAGTTTTCGGAAGACATCACAGCTTTTTGTGAACTTTGGACCTGTGAACCAAGGGAAGGCTCTCTCGAAGGCTTCCATTTCCAGATGGCTCTCCGGCTGCATCATGCACTGTCATCGGTTGGCAAACCGACCGTTGCCCGGAAGTCCAAGCCCATTCAACCAGAGCGATCGCTGCTACTACGGCATTCTTGTCTGGTGTGCCCCTGCTGGACATCTGCAGGTTTGCTACGTGGAGGTCGACACACACCTTCACGAGATTCTACTGCGTCGACCGGGGTTCCAGGGAGGAGTCCAGGGTCGGCCAAGCGGTGCTGCGCAACCTGTTCGCCTAAGTTGAGCCTGGTGAGGAGGTAAGAACTGCTTAATGTTGAGTTTTGATGTAATGCTTAATATCGAGCCTTTTTTTCCACCTCTCGTTGGTTGTGCATGTGTGTACTGCTATGTATTCTTATATTCATGAGCATGTGAATCCATGCCAGACACCATGCTGGAGAAGGAACAAGTTATTTACCTCTCACTGTTGTTCTCCAGCATGGGTCTGGCATGGATTCGCATGCGAACCCTCCCCCCTGCCCCTCTATGACTCTTCACTTGGTCATACAGCCACTTTGCGTGCTACCAAATCTGAAGATGGCTGCCAGAGGCGGAGCTTAGGAAGAGGGCAGTCATTGGCTGGGGGCAGTATGACCCAGAGACCAGTGATTAGTTACTACTGAGAAAGACAGATCAGAAACAAAATTGATACTGATTTTTTCTTTACCGAGGATTCCCGGCCTGACGACGGGGAATACTCATGAGCATGTGAATCCATGCTAGACCCATGCTAGACCCATGTGGAGAACAACAGTTCCAGGTAAGTAACTTGTTCCTTGTTGTATGTTAAACTAAATATCTGGAGACACGCCCCTAGCTTTCAGGTGCGACGTCTGACATTACAGGTGAAGCAAAGCCACGAGCAAATGCGTCGCTCCTTGCAGACATGCTCTACATGGAGGCATGGCAGTGGCATTTGCTGGGACAAAGGGGCTTTCAAAATCAAGGGACGGTACCCGGGGCTGAGGGGACCCCGCTGCGGCCACTGTCTGGGCAGCCTCAGAGGCTCACGGCGCTGTGGCATAATGGCAGCACTGTGCTCCCCCTTTCAAGGCACGGATTCACATGATATTTAGAAATAGTCCAACTGTACAGGGCTCAAAGGCGGAAAGCTGTCTGGGTGGACATGCTCTGGGGCTGACATTATAATGGCCACAGAGTGCTTTAAAAAAATGATGCCAGTGTAAAATGCGGCAACCCTCGCGCCAAACGATCCGTGCGGCGAAACGTCCCAGCGCCGAACTGTGTGCGCCAAAACCGAAGCGGTCGCGGCGAATCGGCCTGCCAAATCATTCTGTTCTGACTGTGTAGTCAGGGCTATCCCTTCTTGTGTTATTGTGCCATTGTGTGGCCATCTTGTATAGTGCATCTGATGGGAGTCTAAACTGGCTTTTGAAATATTTCTATTTGAGAGTTAATCCATGGATGGTTAAAAAAAAAACTCATGGAACTTCACTGGTGTCAGTCAGACGATAGAGAAAGCGAATTCATACAAACTGTATAGAAGTTTATCACCCTGTAATAAACCATTGGGATATCTACCCCTATATTTGAGCTAGTTTCCCAACCCACATTGGTGTGTTGAATTCCTCAGATTAAATGTACTATTCTGGGGAGAGTCGAGGGATCATGGAAGGTAGTGGGAAACGGGAATTGGAAGAGGTGGGACATTGCCCGCTATGCAAAGCCCTTAACATGACACAGAGTTAGGAACATATTTTGATAGAATGTGGGCCATTGCAGAGCCAACGTAGAATATTGTTAGAAAGATTCGTATGGAATTTAGACTACATCGATTCAAAAGACTTCTTCTTTAGAATGGCCAGTGGGGAGGATACTCTGTTGACGACAGCAACATTGAAGATAGTCAATATTTTGCAGCCAATGAGTGACCTCTGAATTAACACAGCAAATGGGTATATGAACTATCTATGGGAAAGACTGTTACTAGGGTGGTCCAATATGATATAGTCTTGGAATTGGCTCAGTGTTAAGAAGATCGCCGCCCGATATCAGTTTATAATAATAATAATAATTTGGCATTTATATAGCGCTACGAACCCTCAGGTATCTGAGCGCGGCTAATTATTACCCACGGTGTGTGGTGCTCATTTCTCGACCTCGGAAGGATGAAAGGCTGAGTTTGGCCCCGCCGGGATTCAAACCTGTGCTAGCAGGCTCTGCACGGATGTCAAAGCGAGCGCTCTACTCGCTGTGCCACTTGACCTGCTAGTTTATACTTTCTGTGTATTTGTACAGAAGCAAGTAAAAAAGAATTGCGGCTAGATTAAAACATATTCTGGATGGGCTGGGCAATACATATTATGGCCGTACATATCTGGACTTGCATTCATTTGTACCGCGTATTTTCCTAAGTGGGAAACTTGGTAAGGAATTGTAGTAGAAGGTATCTGTATTTCTATTTTCTTTTGCTCTATGTGAATATTTGCATTACTCATACGTCCCGTCCCTTTCCTCCATCCTTGTGGGCGTCCCTCAACATGGCGACAGTATCAGAACCATTGGCAGCAAAAAATTGAGCTTCCCCTTTAAATTTAATACAGCGCACAGTGCTGCAGCCCCAGGCATGGGAACGCCCCGCTGAGGGCCCGCCCTATGGCGCCTCACCTCCCCAGTCCGTTTTTCAGCTCAGACCGTATTGGAAGTGGCAGCCAGCGCTGAGACTTTTTTAGCTTTCCGCTTGCTTCCCTTCTTTATTTTTCAATCTTATTTGACCTCCCTTCAGTGCCTCCCCTCCCCTGGCGCATTTCGGCTTCAGGAGGATTCACAAAATGAGCTTCATACCACTGCTCATTACTGGCCTCGGACCCTCATGCACTCTCTTGTGTGCCCTTGGGCCTGATCACCGTGGGGGCACGTGCGCGGCCTGGAGCACTCTTGGTCACAGGGCATTGAAGAATCAGTTGTCACGTTGGTGGGAGATCTTCCACACTTCTCCTCTGGCGCACCTTAAGGACTTCGTCTCCAGGACCACTCGTCAAGACGAGGTAGGCCCTCTGTTCAGCCCGGCTTCTCAACACGGTGACTTCTTCCTAGAGGTTCCCACAGGCAATGGTTCCTCGGATTCCGGTTCTGGAAGGGCTGAGGCCTCCAAGGCTACCGGCTCCCAAGCCGAGGGGGCCGGGTGCTCTTCCGGGCATTCTGGTAGCAGACCTAAGGCCATCAAGGTTACTGGCTCCCATGCCGAGCGGCTCAGGGGCCCTACCGGACTGTCCTTGGAAGGGTGATAGATAGTCCTCTTCTTTGACCCCAAGGGTAAGGGATCGTCGGGTGCCACCTCCTTGAGTCTGTCCTCAGCACGACTACCGGTGCAGGTTTCGAGGGCTTACAGCCTGCTGGAGCTCGCTTCGATGTCGTGAGTCAGGGCGTTACGAATACCGGAAAGGGATCTCTGAGGTCGATGCTTCTGCTTTGGGTTCAAAACTCAAGCTGTATCCTCACATGTCTGAGACCTCTCGTGTCACTGGGCCTTCTCACCCTCCCACCCAGGGCATGGCGCAAGGTACCAAAAAGGCAGCAGCCATTTTGGATTCGACTCAGGGCCCACCCATGCTCTCGTCCACTGAATGGGCCTTGCAGAAAGGTTCCTGTCCCCTTCCCTGTGGAAGTGGCAGCGGACTGTACGCTACAGGCATCTGGTCTCATCAGGGGTACATCTACCCATTGCAGCCTCGGGCGCCTCTGCGCTTTGACAAGGAGCAGAGGCCCAGCGCCTTGGAGGGCTGGGCTACGAGGGATCCGGCTATTGGTGAGAACCGCTTCTTCGAGCGCTTCCTACTCATGCGTTCTCCTCTGATGACGGGGCTCCTTAAGGATATAGTGAAGGAGGTGATCCCTCAGGTGGTGCCTCCCCGCCCTTCTCTTCTGGGTTCTACGCCTGTCCCTCCAGCGCTACCGGTGCCAGTGTCTATCCCTCCCCCGGTCCAGGCCCTACTGGTTATTCAGACCCCCTCCCCCACCTCCTGTACCACCAACACCTCCCCTCAACAGCTGCTGGATCGTTCTTTGGCTCCAGACCTAGGGGGCACCCCACCGGTCCCTGTTTCCCAGGGCCCGGACTCACATTGGTCTGTAAAAAGGGGGGCTATGATGATGATGATGACGATAACACCCATGAACCCTCCACATCTGTTAAGGACTTTCATGACTGCCTTCAGGGCCTGGCAGAGTTCTTGGGAGTCACTCTACCTAAGGAAGTGCCCCAGGAGTCGGAAGGGCTAGCAAAGGTCCTGGGCAAACGCACCACAATGAGTTACAGCATCCCTTGTCAGAAGGATGTGCTGCTTGTGGCGAGAAAGGTCTGGGAGAACCCCAGGGCCAATGCCCAGATGAACAAGAAGTTGGACAGCGGGCTCAGTCTGGTGCTCAGGGAGCCAATCCTCCTGGCCTCCCACCCGCAGCCAAAACTTCAGTGGTGGCTGCGGCCTCACTGTATTCTAAACCACCGATTTTGTCGTCTTCCTCCATGAGAGCCACCTCCGGTTGTCTTTCTAAGGAGGACAAGATCCTCGAGTCTTTGGGCAAACGCTGTTATGCCATTTCAGGACTGGATCTGTGGCAAGCCAACGCTGACACCTTTTTATCTGCAGATAGCCAGAACCTGAGTCAGGATCTCGGGCATTTTCTGCCTGACCTCCCTTCAGTGAGGCAAGCCTCATTCAAGGCTGGTCTGGTGAATGTCCAGGCCATTGCGCAGGACCTCATGGAGTCTTCAGTCTTCCACATCGAAACAGCCAGTAGAGGGCTGTGCCTGTGTGTCGAGATGAGAAGGACGGCGTGGATACGTGCCACTAGGTTTTCATCTGACATGCAAGTGCGGATCCTAGATCTGCCCTTTGAGGGCATGGACCTCTTTCATTCGTCAACCGATGACGAGTTGACAAAGAAGAAAGCCTCCACTCAGACCACCAAGTCCATTGCCATCCTGACAAAGCCAGGCCAGAAATCTTTCCCTCGGTCTCGGGGCAGGCCCGAATTCAAACCCTGCACTTTCACCAGCTTCAAGGTGTTCCGGGACCTCAGTACGAGTAGGCCTGACAGGTCGCCCAGCAATAACGGCAGGAAGCATCAGAGGACTTTGCATAGGATTTTCTGCTCCTTCTTCTCTTCCCTCCCCCCCCCCCCCCCCCCGCCTCCAAGAAATAGTGACATCAAGGTCGGGACACAGCTCTCCAGTGAGGGGCCGACTGGCCTTTTTCTGGGACAGCTGGAAGGGTCTTTTTAAGAACCATTAATCCTAGCCATAGTCCCTACGGGCTTCAGTCTTCCTCTTCCTTTTCCTCTTGCACCCTCTTCTCCTCTCCGTCAGATTGGGTCCCTGGCTCTTTTACGGGAGGTCCTTTATATATTGGAGATGCAGGCGATGGAACCCGGTTCCTCAGTCGACAGGGGCTCCAGGTTCTACTCCAAAATGTTTGCGATAGTCCAGAACAACCAGGCTGGCCTTAGGGTTGTCCTGGGCCTGTCATTTCTCAATCAGTCTTTACAGTTAGAACGCTTCAAGATGATTACTCCCGTGCACATAGCAGAGTCTCTGTGTGCAGGGGACTGGATGTGTTCCATAGACCTCAAGGATGCATACCAACATGTGCCCATCTACCAGCTGCATCGGAAGTTTCTGCGGTTCAGGATTATGTTGCACTACTTCAAGTACAAGGTGCTGCCTTTCGGCCTGAACTCAGACCCTCGTGTCTTCATGAAGTTGATGTTCAGAGTGGCGGGTCTCCTCCGATTGGAGGGACATCACCTATAACCTTCTCTGGACACTGGCTGGTGAGGGCAGGTTCACCCCAAGGGGCTTATTCACTCCTGCCAGAGATTGGTGGATATTCTGCATCTGCTAGGGTTCTCCCTCAACCAGAGGTAGTCGCAGTTGTGCCCGACCCAGGATCTGGTCTTCCTAGGGTTGCATTGGACCACTGCCGTTCAGCGGCTGTGCCTGACACCGAGAGGCTCCTCTCCTTTCGAAAGGCGATGGGGCAGTTTTTGGCCAGGTGGTTCCAGCACCTTGCGCTCATGGCTGTCCTCCTGCATGCTCACTGTACAGCACGCTCGCCGAGGCGCCTCCCGCTCCACCTGGCTGCCAATTGGGATCGGGAGACGGGGTCTCAGTCAGACAGGATTCCAATACCCCTGCGCCTTCTGCCCGATCTTCGTTGGTGGCTGATGGAGGGCATTGTCTCAGTGGGAGCCCCCTTTACCCAACCAGAGCCTACTCTGGTGGTGACTACGGACTCTTCTCTTTCTGGCTGAAGGGCTACTCTGCAGGGCTATGCGATTCATGGTGCATGGTCCAGGGTGGAAGCCGTCCTGCATATCAATTTGCTCGAGGGACAGGTCTGTCCTAGACAGGACGGACAATTCTACTACAATGTTTTACCTGAACAAGCAGGGTGCACTCAATCCCCCCCCTCCGCTGCATGGAGGCAGTATCAATCTGGGAATTGGCCCGGACAGAGGGGTTTTGGATTTCAACAGTCCACCTCCCGGGGGATAGCAATGCAGAAGCATACTAGCTGAGCCGGTTGGGCTTCAACACCTACGAGTGGGGAAATGCACACCGACTCCTTGTTGCCCCTGTTCCAGCGTTGGGGGTTCGCGGACCTGGACTTGTTTGCATCACCTCTGAATTCCAAGTGCCCCAGTTTGCTTCGTGGGCAGGACAGGGTCGGGGGTCTCTGGGAGATACATTCCAGGTCCGTTGACCGGGCCGAAGGTGGTGTGTTCCTGCTCCCCCCCCCCCCCCGGTCCAGCTGACACTCCGGAAGTTCCGGACTTCAGTGAGCCTCATCCTGATTTCCCCCCCCCCCCACAGGCCTTCAAAAGCCTGGTTTTCGGATCTGCAGCAGTTGTGCTCCCAGGGTCCTGTCCACCTTCTGATCCTCAACAGGGGGCTTCCTGGCCAGCAGGGCAGGGTAGTGGAACATCTAGACCCGGCCAAGCTGGCCCTGGCGGCCTGGTTCTTGACCAGCTAAGGCTTTAGCATGCTCAATATTCTGATGACAACTGGGACATCATAAAACAGGCCAGGAGGCCCTCTACTCGGTCCGAGTATAAGAGTAAATTGACTAGGTTCTGTCATTGGGCTCGTGACAAGGGTCTGGATCCTGTCACCTGTTCTCTAGACAGAGTACTGGCTTTTTCAGCACACCTGGCTCATTCTGGAGTTCAGGTGGATACTTGATGCACTTATTTGGTAGGCCATCAGGGCTTACAAGAATTCCCCTGAACCTGTGTTTTCTGCAGCTAATCCGGTGGTAATGACCCACCTCAAGCGGTTGTCTAGGCTTTTTCCTCTGGTGCATAGGCTGCATCCTGTCTGGGATGTAACCTCTCAAGCTGAAGACATTCGGCTGGTGATGCTAAAGATGGTTATACTGGTAGCTCTCACCTCTGCGTGCAGGTTCAGTGAGCAGCAGGCAGTGTCTTCGTGCAAGCCCTTCACCGGGTTTCATAACAAGGTCACCTTGCGCACTCTCCCACACTTCTTGCCCAAGGTGGTGTCTCCGTTTTATCTGAATCAAGTGATCTGCCTTCCGGTGTTCTTCCTGAACCCGCAATCCGAGGCAGAGAG
The DNA here is from genome assembly GCF_040938575.1 of Ambystoma mexicanum. Classification (NCBI taxonomy): domain Eukaryota; kingdom Metazoa; phylum Chordata; class Amphibia; order Caudata; family Ambystomatidae; genus Ambystoma; species Ambystoma mexicanum. The sequence goes on from NC_090922.1 coordinate 620,430,338, forward strand.
GGCCCTACTTTCCTTAGACTTCAGAGGGACCTCAAGTTTTACACCTCTCGGACGAAATCCTTCAGGGTATCTGAGGCATTGTTTGTTACTTTTCGGGGCTCTTCCCCCAGCTCTCAGGCTTCCATCACCCGTTGGTAGGTTCAGGCCATTTCGGAGGCGTTACACGGCCTTGGTCAGACCAATCCCGAAGGGGATTCATGCCCATGCAGTCAGAGCTAAGGCCATGGCATCGCGTTTCAGCGACATGCTTCTTGGGATTTCATCAGCAAGGTGGCTACTTGGGCCACTCAGTCGGCCCACTTTTCCCTGGATACCAGCTGCAGGCGAGATGCAGGGTTTGGTCAGGCGGTTCTGAAGAACCTTTTTCATTCATCCTAGAAATGAGGCAGGTTGTCACGGCTCCACCCTATGGTCTTGGAATCACCCACAAGGATGGAGGAAAGGGGATGGGACGTATGAGTATTTAAAGTTACTCACTGTAGTGACTAGAGTACTCATGGGCCATAGTCCCCTTTCCTCCATACGTCCCACCCACCTTCCCCTGCCTGTATGCCAAGGGCTAATATGTAATGAGTGTAGCCAGGTATCTAAGCGTCTGATGTGCTCAAAGGGGACTGAGGTGAGGCGCCGTAGGGCGGGGCCTCGGCGTGGCATTCCCACCCCCAAGGCAGTGCCCCCCGCGTCCTGTACTAAATCTAATGGGGAAGCTCAATTTTTCGCTGCCAATGGTTCCGGTACCATTACCATGTTGAGGGACGCCCACACAGATGGAGGGAACGGGACAATGACTACTCTAGTCACCACAGTGAGTTACATTAATTTCTAGGACAAACGTATGGAGGGGAGTGGAAAGAAGAGGTAAAAGGTTGGGAAAATCCGTGGGGATTAAGGGCTTGAATCTTTGTGTTGCACATTTTCGTATTTGCACAATTAAATTAGCTTATTTGCACATATGTGATCTGGGAATATATATTTAGTGATTAATTCTGGAAAGGTATTGTATTTTTAGCCCACTATATGGTAATAAGGAATGATGTGTATTTTAATGTTGTGGGTTTGTGTTTTGTATTGTATTTGTTTGTTTTTGATTTCTTTTTAACATGAAAAATGTGTTGTATGTGTTGTGATTGTTTTTATTAATGCTTTGTGTGAGGTTGACTGGTTTCAACCAGATTCACAATAAATAAATACATATTTCTATTTAATGTGTGTAGGTGCACTGATGATTTGGAACATAACTGACAGGAATGTGTCATTGTACATTGTATCGGTGTTGCTTTAATCTGTTCTGTGAGTGTATCTAGTTCTCACTTTAGGAATAAGTTTCTTGTGCTTTTTTTTCTCACTTCAATTCTTCAGTTCAAGTCCACATCCAGTAAAAGCGTGGCTGTGGTTGGGTGGATGGTGATGATGGCGGATGACCCGGAGCACCCAGACCTCTTTCTACTTACTGACTCTGAGAAAGGTGAGTAGCCAGTAAGGAGTGTGTGGGGTGGGTCTGCAAGGCAGGAAGTGTTCTTATGATAGCATTTGTCAAGGAACAGATGGAGGGGGAGGGGGGTGGGAGTAGCTCTAGAAGACTATTGCGCGCGTAGGTTTTCAAATGTAGATGAAATTGAGGATCTGTTACGCGATTTCTGAACCGCCAGGATTATAATGTTCCGAAAATCTGAGAGAGCCAAGGTATTACTGGGCTGCAAGTTTGGTCACCTGACACTGCTCTGTTTAAATCCTTGAGAGCTGTGTGTTAAAGAAACATACGTCACTCACACAATAATTCAGGAGCTCTGCAGTGATTGTAGTGTTTATAGAGAGCCTAGTCCACAATTGAGGGTTACACAGCGTGTTACTAGAAATACTACCTTCAACAGAGCACGTAACATTACTGTACAACAATGCACTATAGTGTTAAACATATCCAATGGGAGCGTACATAGTTTTAATTTTACACAAAATCTCTACCATGTCAAACCGTTGACTTATTGCATATCTCGACTGGTTCTCGCGTGAGATTATTTTCCTGTCACTTCTTTAAAAGACTGTTATGTCCACGTTTCCTCACCTATACCCCGTCTTTGTTTTCCCTTTGGCTTGCCCGTCACCTCTCTGCTCATTTCCGACTCATAGGAAACTCATACAAGTTCCAGGCTGGGAATCGAATGAACGCAATGTTGTGGTTTAAACACCTTAGTGCCGCCTGCCAGAGCAACAGACAGCAGGTAAGAGACGTTGGTTTGCATGCCAGTGATTATCCAGATTAATAAGTAATTAAGGTCACAGTTTATAAGAAGGATCCCCTAGATTTGTGTTATGTGGTCATGCTAGCTGCTGTTCTCGTTGAGCAGCAATAACCTTAGTGACAAAGGTGATGGTTCGAACAAACGCAAGATTTCCAATCTGGTGGTTTGGCAGGAAGCACGGCAGTGATGAAGGGACTTTAGATACTGGAGCCAGAATTGGTTACCAGCCAAATGCAGTGATGTAGGTGTTGGTTGATGGCCATTAAGCGACTGGGCACGGTGAGTGGGTCAGAAGAAAGCATAGAGGGGGCGGTAGGGCTGAGTAGACAACACATTTCGAGTGGGCAGTGGGTAGCTAGCCATGAGAGAAGTCGACAAGCTTGCTGGCACTGTGTCCTAAAAAGGCCTACATTAGTTTAATTTCAGTTGTGTTCTGTTTCGCTGTTGAGGGTATGAACCATTGAGCAGGGAATGCACATAGTCTGTGTAGATGAGAACTACAAAGACGATGGGTGTGGCTTATCCAATGAAAGAAGGAACACTTCTGTGTGTTTTTGTGTGTGTTTATGTTTTTGTGTGTGTGTGTGTGTGTGTTCAGCTGTGCCTGCAAAGAGTCTTCTGCAAACTGTTTTTCTAACTGAAAACATTTCCCTTTCAGGCACCTGCAAACTTAATGACGTTTGAGTAAGAAGAAAAATTCATGGCCCTTTTGGAAAAACAGATTTTATGGACCAGGCCCCCTCTTGGCTAGCAAGAGCCTTCTGGGTCTAGGTCTGCATATGGCTTAAAAATTTGATGTGAATCCGGCCAGCAGTGGCTGCTTCGAACTCTGGCATGCCTTCAAACACTGCGGATATATGAACAAGAGCAAAAACTGAGTAAAGCACTACCTGTCATTGGAGGGAGCAAGTGTGGATGAGAGGGAATCAACACTGGTGCCTGCTGCCCTTTGACCATTCCTCTCATCCCACAGGCATCCTTTCTTGGACTTAAAAAATGAAACGCCCGGAGTCAATCGGCCATGGACTTCATAGACTGCTTCTTTCAATGCTAATTAACCGACCTGTGGAAAACCACTGCCTTAATATTGAAGTGCAGAAAAACCTGGCCTGCACCACCAAATGAAGACGATGTAGTAGAAGCCAGCAAACAACAGCTCTTTGGAACAACAGATTGTATTTTCCGTGATCCTTTGAACAATTTACTAACATTGGAGAGAATTTCTTCTTTTTAAGCGCTCGTTTGAAAAAAAAAAGTAACTGCTTTTTTGGGTCTTATAGTCGGACCTTGCTTTAGCACACAGAGTGGTAGACAGCTTGAGGGCAGGGAAATGGGATTGTTAATGGGAATTTTTCTATACATTACCAGCAGTCTCATCTGGGTCCTGGTACTAATGTCCCAGATTAGCATTCTCACCCCCTGCGCACAATGTTAGACATTGACCTGCGTCCGTACACACAGGTGTTACACCAGAAGGCAGATGTCCAGCTATTAAGAGCGTAGAGTACTATGCATGCAACAATGTGCCTAACTGACTGCAGTGCATCAACCTCTTCTACCGTACACAAGGCAGCATCGGTTTTCTCATGTATTGGGATTCAGATTTTGTTGTGATGGAAGGTGAGTTGAGGGACGGAAGAAACATTTATCAAAGAAATGTCCCTGTGGATCATTAGGTGCACGGTTGAGTGTTGTTGGTTCCCCTGGATTGCACTGAAACCTATGCACAGCAGCAAGCCCAACTCATTGCCTACAGCTGGAGTTGCCAGCCCTGAGAAATTGTTGATTAGCAGTCGGCCTACATCTGGAAAGCTCAATGCGATACGCTACCACCCTCCTTCGTTTGATCAACAACTTGCATAATATCATTCTGAGCAGAGTATGGTGCCTTGTGTGCTGCATTCCTGTCAACCTGGGCCGTTTCTAGAAAGGGGACAGAGTGGAGACATTTCTCACTCGTGAGCTCTTCATCACTCTACTTCTATCTTTCTTTGATAAGGGAGACTCTGAAGTCCTTCCTTGTACCTTTGTGAAATATGTCCACCTCTTAACTGAGTTTGCAATGGGACCAAGGACGCCCCTTTCCCCCTCTAACCAGAGTACATTGTGCAGACTCTACAGTGGACTGTATGTATCATCAACCATGCAATTGCCTCTTTTGCAGTGAGAATTCTATGGTGGTGATTTTATGAATCTTTTTTAAAGATGGATCCCCTCCATCTCTTCTCTTAAAGGCTTTGAAGGGTGAAAGGAAGTACCATAAAATGGTGGGAAGTGTTTATCTACTCTTGTTCCTGTTTGCCAAAGTGTGTGTGTGTGTATGTATGTGTGTGTGTGTGTGTGTGTGTGTGTATATAACTATTAAGGGCTATGCTGCTCTCTCTACCTGTCATTGTACAGGGCATGGAGTGAATACGTGAGTCTTAGAGGCCCCCCAACCCACTGGAGCAATTTTACCACCACTTTCCTAATCCCACCCTCAGTCCTGGAGTTTGCTGTCCATTTAAATAGTGATGAAGGACTGGAATTTTCACTATGGTTTACAAATTCCAGTATTCTAGTATAGGCTGCACATCCTCTTTAAGGTCACAGTGGAAGGACCTTGGTTGCCCCATAATAGACACCAGGGTGAAGAAAGGGCTTATATGGAATGCATTTTCCCAGTTGTGAGTCTGTGCAAGGGGATAGTTTTACATTCACCCTAATACATAGGAGATTGGATGTGTGCACAGGGATGTGGCTTTCTTCGAAAACACTTCGTAAGATTAACTTTAGGGGTGTATATTTTTGCCTGTTTTGTCCAATGCTTCCTATTGTCATTTTGCATCATAGTGTCTGGGATTTTTGTGCCCATGTTGGGTAGGTGGTGTAGTTGAGAGGGTAAATACTATAACCTAGTATTCTGGTTTGTTCAGTCCAGAAGCAGTGAGCACCATTATCATGAGAGAATGTGTACTTACAGGAATGAACCTTACATTAGGGGACACTGTAGATGTCACTGTGGGGGGATAATCTGATTAAGAAGCACTGCTTGGTGGGATTTTGGGCCCCCTCTGGTTTTAGCATTTTTTCCCGACTTGGTAATGTTGGCAAATAAATGGTTTGACATTTACCAAATCTTATTAGGGTCTGTGTGGGGGTGGGTAAGGGCTCGCCACAGGAGCGATTGGTGTATGTTGTTGTGTTTTTTTTTAGTTCCCCCATCTTCCTTGTTAACCCATGTTGGGTTTTTCACACAACCCCACCTGCATGGACAGCAGTATTAACATGTACACTTGAGTTCACAAGATTTACTTCTTTGTTTTTCTTTTTGTTATTTTAAGTCTGATGTTTTAGTTATTTTTGAAAAATGTGTTTTTAACAAATAATGTTTTTTAAAGATTTGTAAATTACACTGTCAATAGCCCATTCCTTTGCTTGTTTGTAATGTTATGTGTGAAGACAAACCACTTGGGATTTCAGTGAAACCATTCTCTGGTTTTAGTTGTGCTGTCTCTAAGAGGAGATGCTTTTGGTGCCCATGTCTAGTAATTCACAGTACTGACATGCTTTCTTTGCAGAGTCACTTCTTATGTAGTGTTATTAATTGAATTTCCTAAATCAAGGACCAACGTTATCAGCTTTGTAGCATACGTATTGGCTTGTATTTTACACTACATTGTATGTCCACCTTTCCCTTTATCTCTCACCGTGAAAATCCATACCAGATATGTTACTTTGTTTTTGGAACCAAGTTTATAGTATATCTTTCATGGTTCTGTATGAGAGACTTTAGGAGTCCAAACCTCCCTCTCCCAAACATGCTAATTTTCTTCACATGCAACCTTAATTATTTCACTTAGTATTTTTATGGGCGTGGGGGGGGGAGGTGGGCAGTGTTTCGGGGGTGGAATGGCATCTTATTTTGTTCAGGAAATTATGATCTTTATTTTTATACAGTCTAACTTTTTCTGGGAACCTTTCTATATCAGGACATTTCAATCTTTGGTAATATCATTCACGTAAAGCATTAACGATTGATAGGTTCTCGAAAGTACATTGTTTTCATGTGTTCCTTCAGTGACCGCTGCAATTTTTGCAGCAGTATCAGTCTGCTGCTGTATTTCAAAAAATGTACCCATGAGCATCACACTGTGTTTGCATATAGTAAAAAATTGACATTTGCATCCAGTTTCCTTTCCTGGCTTCCTGCACACGTGCTTCCTGGAGTTGGAAGCATATCATATCATATCATACAGATAAGTAGCAGATCGTTTGGAGGGCTGGTACCTTTTGTTAACTCACAAACATAGGTAATTTTTCCCCGAGCATCACTTAGGATCTCCATATGTGCAGAGGCGTATGTTTCTGATAGCGCATGGTTGCTTGCATGTACCTTCTGAGGTCTATAGTCTGGTGCTTTCTGATTAAATTAGTTTTATGCTTGACTAGTCACTTTTGGTTTATTTATACCCTGCGCCCTAGATCGTTTACGTTATCTACCTCTTAGTCAAGGTCCTCTGATGATCAAGTACTTTTGGCACATTCACGTTCCTAAATTCTAAACTAGGTATTTGCCTGCCAAATATTGGTATGAAATTGATGTGATATTGGTACATGTTGTTACTGATGTCTTCATGAGTAGGCCACCATATTCTCTTGCTCCTAAGTGTCAGACTCCGTTCCATCAGTTCATTTTATTAGTAGTCACTGTCTTTCTATCTGGCTGGTAATTGAATAACTATAACATGCATCAATTCTTAGGTAGAAATGTATCAATCAGGATGTTGTTTCTCAAGGGAACAAGTATTAGGTGACAAGACTCAAAATTCAGGGGTACTAAAAGTTAAAAATTGAGGATCTGGTATTGTATGGTTTCTGTGTGTGTGCATGACTATTCTATAGGTACGATCATGGCTGCCCACACAGTATCGAATAACGTAGGTTATTTAACACATGCATTTGGGTTCCAACTCTGAGAATTGACATTGGAGAAAATATATCAGTAGCAGTTCCAATGTGCCCATACCGTCTGATTTTGTTTTCTTTTCTTATTTTTTTTCCACCATAATGAACTGAGACAGGCCTTTAGCGGTCTTCAACAAACACAGAAAGCAGATCTCTTGGGCCTCTGAATGTTCTCTTTGGAATCTTGGGGAGCACTTCTGGGGTGTGCAGAATAGGTAAACAATTGAAAACCTACTAATTCAAAGTTTGAAATCTAAGTTTATATAGATTTTTAGATCAACTTTATTGTCCTCTTCTCAGTATATTCCCAGAACACACTTTCCCAACACCATGTTAAAATAGTTTACACTGAGAGAAGCATACACTTTTGCTCTAATGCCGGCGTCAGTTACTGTCCTTTTGTCTTTGGTTGATTTCTTGCTTCATGAATAGTTGTAGTTGGCATGTTTGCAAAGCTGCATTATCGGACTATTATTAAGTGAACTGATTTTTGAAAGAATTACCGTGACTTTTTCAACTGGGTACAGGGGGATTTTATTGAGGTCTTAAGGAGGGTAGGAGGGTAGTGTTGGTGGAAAATCGTGCCCCAATTACAGATGCCCAGCCAATATTCCTTTTTGTGGAAGGAATGGTTATAGTGTGTGTGTTGCGCCTGTCTGCGTGTGTGTATGCATGCATGCGTCAACATGGATGACTGTTGTAGATGCCTGTATTCATTGCAGTGTAACTCCCACTTGGGACGAATAATAATTTTTATGTACAGGTGAAACAAAAATTGGTAACGTCTTTGCCTTTACCAGGCATATAATTTTGTTCATGTAGATTTAAAAAAAAAAGAAATTGGTATAGATTATTCACTTTCAGTTTACACAGCCTCTCTCCCCTTTACAGTATTATGGCATATGTGCTTGGAACACTGAAGCATGTATTTCAAATGAACACGTAGTAGCTAACTACACATGGTCTCTCTGGTCTGTGGAACTGTTCCGAGAGTCTAGTACCGTTGTTGATGGTTTCTAATACGATTTTGACATGGAGGTGTAGAGTGAAAGCAAATGTCCTGCTCTGTGTGCCCCAACATGGACCCCTTGGAACAACAAGCAGCAATTCAGGAGCAATGTCACATTCTTTTCATACTCTTGAGAAATACTAGCAGCCTTTCTCAACCTTGGACCCCAAACTGTCTGAGGAGGGCACCCATGCTGCTCAACAGATGCCACATGTCACTTTGAGAGCGTGAGAACTGTGTGTTCCGATCTGTCTCAGCAAATGTTGCCTAACTAGACTTTCTGAATGATATTAAACAGCTTTACCCATTACTCCGTATCCCCATATCTCGCTCACTTTGAATTCTGATAAATAATACATGGCAAAGTACAGCCGTTGCATGTCCAGGTCACGACTGGGAGTTTTCACTCTCACAGGGAAATGTTTATTCTCAAATTGGCTGGTAATGAGCCCAGTGTCTATTCTAATAGGCATCCATCCGTTGAGAGAGATGGTTTAATCTCAACAGAGTCCAGGTCTGCTTTATTGTGGGCAAAAAGGCACTTGTTCCTTTGACCTGGTCATGTGCATATCCATCTGGCGACATGAAGTCTATTTTTCCATGTAATTCCTCTTGTTTTATGCATTGTTCTTGTTTGATACAGGACCTCATAAAATATCCCTTCTAACCTAAGCCATATTTTCCTGGACTCCATAATTTCTTTTCAAGCTGTGGGCATCTTCACTGATTCCAATGTGGTGCTGACTTTGCATGCTCATTATCCTTTCACAGCATTACATTTGGTGATGCCTTTACCCAGACTGGCCTTCTATTTGCATTAACTGATGCTTACTCATAATGAAATTGAGATTACATTACATTGTTAATCAATCAGTGGCTCTTTATTTGCCACATATGGAACACCATATGACTGGTGCTGTCTTTGTACCTAGTGCTCTCTTAAAAGGCAATAGGCCCATAAGACTGTCAAAGGCAAGTATCAAGGTTCATCTTTGAGTGAGAATGAACATGTATGGTAAGTGTGGTTTAGTCAATCTTCTAGTTCTAGGTTCTGTACTCTGGAAAGAAATGGACTAGCATGATGAAATCTACAGATTCGGTCATAGGAGGATACAGAAATACAATTAGAAATTATCCTCTACCTGCTTGGTTTATAACCCAATCAACTGAACTACCATCTACTGATGTATTATGTAACACTACAGACGGGCCCCACAATCTTAACATTGTCTAATACTGCACATAATAGAGTTCCATAAACCGAAGCAATAAAATAAGTGTCATAGAAAGGGAAACTGAATAGTAAAGTGACTCCCCTTGAAAGACTGTTGAGTAGCAAGGTATCATTAGAACTTATTGGTAAAAAGCATATCCCCTTTTGAAATCAACAGTTGTATACTACAACATTGTCCCCTTTGCCCCATAATAATGCAAACTCTGGGTTGCATTGCGTGGATAATCTGCATGTTAATCACAGATAATACAGAATAGGCATATCCTATTAAGGAGGTTGGTTCACGTGAGCATGTTATTCAACCACAGCCTGGCTTTGCCACTTGACAAAGTCCCCAGACCTTTTCTGTGACTGCTACGCAAAAGAGCTGCTTGGTGCAGCTCATGCAAACCTACACTACCCCCACATGTGTGCTTGTTGCTCTGGCATCCCTCCCTTGGGTTCCTAACTGCTTCTCAACTCTCTTAAGTGGAAGTTGTGCTTCAAGTTCTGAACCTCCTTCTCCTTATTATTTTCAGAAGCTAATCTGCTGCATTTAGATCCTGGCCACTTGCGGCCTGACTGCACCTGTTGCACCTCATTTTGTCTACTCACTGCACACCTGCCTCCGTTGCGTACTGTACATTTCTGGGTTCCTTCAACAAAAGCATTCCACAATTCCTTCAATGACATACAGGTAACACGTTTTTATTTTCTTAATGCAGATGCCCCCTCAGTCCTAGGGCAGACACCTCATGCAGGTACCACACCGGGGGCAACAATGAGGTGCCTCACAGATGTAAGTACTGAGATGTGCTCTGAACCTACCCCCACCGATGCATGCATCAGTGTGCCTGCTAGGCCCAAGATAAATATCACTTTTGCCAAGATAACTGTTCTGCTTAAAGGTACTGGTGCTCAAACAGTTTACTTACTGCAGGTGTTTAGCAGTCCTCCCATTTGAACACATTAGTTTTCCAAGAAAATGATAATTAGGTCGACGCCTTTCTTCATTAGGATAAGATCATATCCATCTCTTATTCAGACAGGTGCCTGCTTTGCTTCCCCATTCCTGCCTATGTTAAAGTACCTTTGGTAAGGCTGCTAGTCCCAGCTTTCACAAATGGTCTCTTAATCCCTCCAAATCAATGCAGAGGATGTGTTTCATGGGTCTAAAATGTGACTGTGTATTTTGGGCACAAGAGTGTTCTCAGCTTTTATCCTCCTCTTCTCTGCTGGCGGGGTCTCCGTCCTTAGCTACCATTAGAACCTGGAATATTGTTGGTGGTCCCCTCTGATCACTTGTAAATCAGGATCTCATGGCCTGATCAGACTGTTTTATGGGACCAAGTATTTTAGCCTCAAACTTTGATCTCGCTTTGCCAGGAAGCAAAAGGAGGCATCAAATGGTGGCACCAGGTGCTCAACCTGCCCTTTTCTTTTCACTGGAACCTCGACTTTAGTGGGATGGAATGTTGAGTTCACTTACTGCGTCATCTATGGTCAGGTACCAGTGCTCACTGTCGAATAAACTACCAGGTGCACAAAGTGTCATCAATGGCCCATTGCATTTTGTGGGTCTTCGAGCCTATGTTTGCTCTTGATGGTAGGTTTGTTGCTCTCAAAATCCTGTTGCTAGTTGTGTTGACTTCGGCAGGTCGCATTGGTGTACTTTAAACCCTCTCTGCAGACTAAGTAGTTACTGTTTTATAGTAGTTACTGTTTTATACAAAAAAAGGTTGTCCTCTAGAGCCACCCTCTGTTTTGTGCCCACAGTGTTGTCTGACTTTCATTTGATTCACAGGAAATGTTGCCTGCTTTTTTTCCTGAACCCTTCCCCAAAGATGTAAGAGCCATCCGGGTGTCAAGAGTAAAGGTTTTACCTGTTCAAGGCCAAACTATTTCCAATAGAGTTTGTAACTTTCGTCAGTACTGGTCTGGAAAGAGAGACCTATGTTTTTCCCTGGCTGGTTTCCTCTATTTCTAAGCGTTGCACATAAAAAGGTATCCCTTCTCTTAAAGGACTTTTAACCATCTCCGAGCCAAAGCCTCCCAGGTACATTATACGTTCTGAATGCCCTCTGCAGGGCAGCTACATGGGCTATACTGTGCACACAATTCCTTCCTTTGACTAGGTTATGCTTAGGGCATCCCCAGGAGTGTGAGGGAAAGGGGAACAAACTGTAGGGCTAAGTACAAGTTACTGACTGTAGTCACTGATGTCTGTTAGTCCAAAGTCCCCTTTCCCACTTGCAACCCTCTCTCCACCCCCTCAGTATAATTTAAATTTACTGTACTAATCTCAGCCTACAACTGGTGTTAAAGAATGTGATGGGTGAGGGAAGACCTGAAGCACCAGAGGCACTGGGGTATGGCTAAACTACATGCTCGCGCACATCTGCTCTCTTAAGCAATATGTCTGTTATTTATCTTTGTCAAGTGTGCGCCAGTCCCTTCCCATACAGCCCCAATATATCAATAGTTGGGGGCTAAACAGACGATATGCTTGGTGTAAAGTAGTCACCAAAGTGCGTAGCTTGTACTAAATATTAGTTTGGAGAATAGGTGAGCTGTTTCTTGCAGGCGTCTTTCTGGTTTGCTCTTGTTTTTGCTTGTGGCTACTACATTTGCAGGGCTGTTGGTATCTATCGAATTCCCTCTGGTGACAGAAACATCTCTGATAGTTTAACAGTCTGTGTGGAAATGGCAAGTATTGTACTAGTTGTTGGAAAATGCAAACTGTTGTGATGTTCCCAGATTTCCATAAAGAAAAGTGACAGTTCATTAGTAAAATATACAAGTCAGCATGATGTACAGTGGAGGGGCTAAAACCTACAGAAAAAAGCAGGTCAACATAACACCATAGTGGTTGCTGAACCTCCCCCCTGCAGCCCCTAGACCTCCACACCACAAATCTTGCTGCTTTAAAACTGGTTTTAGTGCGTTTGAAAGTGCTACACTCGGATGGTCCTGTACCTAGCCCCAACAACCCGACATGCTTGCATAGATAACACAATATCTGTGTTAGAATTTCACCACATTTTTTCAGAAAAGTCAATGGAATGTGTTTCATGGTGAATCTCATATTATGATTGGTAATGTGCGACTTGGTGCAATCCTCAGTATCCAGATGTGCAGAGGTGAACAGCAGTATTGTCATATGCACTGAAGGTCTCCTGTCATCGAACATTATGCACACTGTTTATATCCGGCTGGATGCTTAGATGCCCCTTTTGTTTTGCCTCTTATCTGACTGAAGGGAAGTCAACACAGTGCATTGTTTCACTAGTTCCCAAAGTGGTTTATCTTTCTTTCATTTCTTCTGGTTGCCAGACTGTCATTTGCTTTTATACGTTCAATGTGTAAACTCTTAATATCTCCTGTATCAAAACACTGATGGGTATTCATTTGTGTGTGAGGAATGCGGAGTCTGTCACATTGATAACTCTGAACATGTACATTCTTTTTTCATGCTAATAGCACAACGATAAGCGTGGCTGGTGCTGGGTGGTTTGATTTGGACAGCTATGTGAGTTTTATTAGGGAGTGGTTGGTCAGTACAAATTGGGATGCAATTCTCTTGTAGATAAACTTGAATCTACCTTTAGTTGTTTTAAGAGCCAGAGCAAACATGACGCCCAATTTATACCATTTGGTACAAGGTAGAGGAAATTGGTATCTTTTATAGCAAGGAGGAAAGACAGAAGTTAGATTATGTAACCAAATGGACCATTGATAGAATTGGTGAGGAGTTCAAAATTTAGTTGATCCTACAGGTAGAGGGACGAGGAGGCTGTACAGCATCCTTGGGAGCTCTTTTTTTCTTTTTGTGTGGTGCAGTGAGAGCATTAACACATAGAATGAATTTGGAGATGAACACAATTTCTCCTTTTTATATCCTATGCGGGAATTATTGCATTGAAAGGCTTTGCAGATTTCAGATTAAGTAGGCTTTCTGAAGCACAGGTGAGACATGAGGGGGACATTGGCACTGATGGGGTTACATCACCCTAATGAATGTGTAAACTATTCCCTTTGGCATTGAAGAGTGAACATTACGACAGTGGTTTTTGTGGAAGTCACATAAAGACCTGTAATAGCATGACAGACAAGTTTAGTGGTGGGTAAAGGGGATCTTGGATTCATTCGCCTTTTCTATTCCTTCCTCACTGTAAATAAAACTGGTGTTTTAAAGCAGCTTGTGTGCCACCAAGAGAAGCTCACTGGTCATTAAATAAGATCTCAAGTGGTGGGTGGCATGGCTGTCCTCCACATCAGCCACGTTTATCAGAGTGCCATTTATCACGCAGGTTCACGGATTTGCACTATGACATCTTTGAGGTATGTGCATCTTCTTTATATAAAGCTACCGCCTCCCACTCTTGCTACTTCTCATACTTTGGTGTGTGCAGAGGTGTGATCCTGTGTGTTTGCATAAACTAGTAAAAAAAAATAAAAAAAGGCATCTGTGGATTTCACACAGTATTCCTGCTGAAATAAACAACTTCAAACCTAAGTCTTTAATGTGTCTATTTTGTTGTTTCACAGTCAGGTGTGGATATACTGGTCTGGCAAATGTTTGTTCATAAAATGGATTTCAGGTACAATAGGTGTGTCTGCCTATTATACATGTAATGTAACATTTTAGCTCCTCCAGTCTCATTGGTTGGATGGATTTCTTGGGTCAGGTGATTTTCTCATTCCATTTCTAGAGAATTTCAAACAGTTTGTGGCAATCTATTAAGTCCAAGCATAATTTAATGTTGTTGCCTTTCTCCTGTTTCGGTGGTGCACTGGATTGTGTTTTTTAGGTTTCTACCTGAGGTTGCAAATCTCTTGAGGCGCTGTTTTCAGTACATGGGAAAGTCCTTCAGGCTAAGCAAGATCCCCCATCACCACACCCTACTTGAATTAACACGCTCATTTGCAGTTTCAGACAGCACATTTTCAGAGTTCACAATATAGCTGTGCAAGGATCACATGAATTATATAGGCTGCAATTGAGCAGATTGGCTGGTTGTTTTTTCACCTATCTCTGATGCTAAAATTCAACAGGTGGTTTGATACTTCTTCATATTAAAACTTCACCGTTGGGTTTTCCACAGATCTATCAACTAGCCTAAGTGTTCTTGTCACTGTTGTAGGAAGATGTCCTTTCCTTGCCAACGCCCTTGAAGTGCTCTCTAAAAGCCTCTGTGGTTGATGTAGCATGTCCCAGAATCTATGGTCTTCCTTTGGTGGCACAGTTTACCAAAGGGATACCTCAGGTACTGGAAACTACACCCTTGGTGGTACAGACATCTATGAATCAATTTAGGCCAACCAAGTTCCTGTTTCTTCTGTCCGATAGGGAACATTTGTATATCCTGGGCTGTAATGAGACGTTTACCGAAGGCAGGCTTAACCATGTCCAGTGCAAGGCTACCAAGTTGGTGTCAAAGTTCATCCCATCAGACCAGCAGTATTTCTTTGGTCACATGGTGTCAGATGGCATGAAAGTCTCCATGATTAATTGTTATGCCTTTTGGGGGAGAGTAATAGTTTGGCAAGTCTTCATCATTAAATCATTTGCTCTGTGGTTTTGAAAACCTCCTTTTTCTGTAGCCCAATCAGACACATTATTTCGTCTACTTTGAGACCAGGTTGCTAGAAAAAAGCAGCAACTCTCAGGCTTTTCACAATTTCACACTCCCCATTGGCATACACGAACAGCCGTGCCTGTGCCCACTAACCTATGTTACTTTTTTCAATATATGCAATTGCCATAGGAACGAACCACTTGTGTTTTTCATTCTACAGCATGGTGCCTTCCAAGCACTCAGTGCTTGTAGCGCATGCAAAACTTAAAACCTACGTCAGTGCTCGATGTGCACTAGCACAGACTTTGTTTATTTCTTGTTTTTAAATGGTAGTCCTCATTTTATTAACATAACCAAATGCATGAAATTAAGTCCATTAATAAGCATCCACTATGAATAACAAATCAGACTTAACATTATGAGACCCCCCCAATAATGCATTTGCAGCATAAAAGCATTGTGCATCAGTTTGATCCTTCTTAGACCTCAGCTCGCAGTTCTTCCTGGACAGTTAGACCCACCCAGTGAAAAACAGTGTGTCCCAACAGGTAGTGTTTATAAAGAAACTAGATCTCTTTAGGTTTAATTGATGGTAGAACCAGGTTCCTGTGGCCCACCGCTTAAGCATTACATTATCCAATGTCTCAGAGCCATCTCTTACAGCCATCTCTTACAACTGTTTATGGACCTCTAATCAGCCATGGTAACACACATGTCGGCAAGCACCAAGACTCAGACCCACACATTTTCTATAATTTTTATGAAGCTTTTTGTTGTATGTCAGCAACCTAGCAATAAGGACATGGCAATCTCCTCCCTAATCGGATCACCCACTAAGTTAAATGCCTACGCCAGACTATTTTTTTATTTTATTGGATATGTAATGCGTCTAGACAACAAATGTTTCAAGGCGCCACAAGACAAAAGGGGGGGCGGGGAGGGGCATGGGAGAAACATAACAATAACGGTCCTACTTGTGACATTCAGTTTGTGAACGTGAAATAAGAAGTGCGAGGTAGAGGGGGTGGCGGAAGTGCCTGTCTGCGCAAATGCGAAGTGCTAGGGTGGGAATGGAAGTGCAGAGTAAATAAAGAGGAGCGAGTGCGTGAAAGGGGTGAAGGAGGGGAGTGGGAGGACAACCGGGCTAGGAAAGTGCTAAGGGGAGGCCAGGTGCCAGGGAATTGCTTGGGGTGCAAGGAGTGAGGGTCCACATGCTAAGTGCGAGGAGGGGTGTGGACTGGAAGGGGATCAGGGGGGGTCTGGTGCCCTGTAGAACTCGGGGAACCAGGCAGCCAGTCACTGCGGCAGACAGTGGTGTTAGCAGGGGATGGGGAGAGGGAAGGAAGAAGAGAAAAGGAGGGTCTTGAGGAGCTTCGGGAGAGACTTCATGTACCCATTTCATGCAGTGGGACCTTTCAAAAATCATTGTAGGGTCGGTGGTATATGATTAACTTTTTGCATGAATAAAAAATGAATCTGCTTGACGTTCAGCGAGAATGTTTTGAGCTGCAAAGTCTATTACTCATCTTCTTGGCTTTGCTGCATTACCCTCCCATATCTTTCTACACTGTCCCTAAATCTTGCACACATTCCATTATGTTGTCCAGATTTATAGATGGTAGTCTTAACAAATACTAGATTATCAACTTCTAAGGAGAACAATGTCAAGTGGGAATGTACGGATATACCTTTGAGTTTCTTTTAGTCCGGCAGCAAAGTGTTCTATTGTGAGGGGAGAGAAAGCAACCTTATCTTTTATCACTGAGCAGCAGAACATTTTCAGAGACACACCCATTTGTGCAGTTGTAGCCCCAGGCTGTTTACACAATATTATGAACATGGAGAGAAAGCACTGACCAGTCCTCATTCTTTGCAACGCTATTAATAGGATGGGCCTCTTGAAATACAGTGCCATCTCCACATCAAGCCTAACGACCATGGCAGCAAGATCATCATTAATGTGAAGGAGTAGTGTGAACATTCGTCCCAAATGATAGTTTGCTGATCGCCCAGGAATAAAGGTAAAGCCTGACTTGTCCAGCAGGGCTAAATGTGAGACCATGGGCAAAATATGATTTGCAATGACTTTGGAAATTATTTTATTGTCCAAAATAGTAGAGTGATAATACCTAGATGTTTCAGGGGCTTATATGACGTTCCTGAGAAGACGGTGGAAAAACACAAGATCGTATACATCCCTCTTTTCATCACCACCATACGAGGAACAATCTGGTCACATTGCATTAGTTCAATTCTACTGTCAGACCATCAGGACCTGGGGTCTTGCCATTTGCAATCTTCTCAAGCAATCATTTTAACCACCAGCTACAAAGAAGGCAGCTGTCCATGAATGTAGATTGGTGATATTAGCATTCAAAGTAAACAATTGCAAACAACTGACCCACTCTCACACCTACCCCACAACCTTTACCTTCTGTGATTTCTGCACCTTTTTTCCCACCCTCTAAGCAGCTGAGAACAAGCCTGTGCACCACAAAGAGAGGAAGCCATGAGCCACTGGATTGACTTCCCTCGACCTCAGAAGCAGGCAACAAAGCATATGTCTTGCCCAAATGGATAACACTTAAGGACGGATTGATCTATACATATATTACTTCTACGTCCCGTCCCCTTTCCTCCATACTGCATGGGTGTCCCTCGCTATGGATGGGAGACGCCACCTTTTTCATCAGAAAAATCTTCTTTCCCTTTTAATTTAGAGGCGCACTGGGGTGCGGCTTGAAGGCAAGCGTCCCCAACCAGCACGATCCTCCCCGCAATGAGAGACAATGATGGACTCTCCCAGGATGGGAATAAAGCCAAGACAAAGTGCGGGTGAGCGTAAATGGGAGTTTATCAATCAGAATAGGGCATGCAAAGAACTCTGCAAACTCTGAGAGCGCTCTGTCTGACATAGCAAAGACAGGCGTATATATTTACAAAAAAAGTCATCAGAACCTACATACTATAGGGGGCACAAGTTCAGTGGGATTGGGTGGTGACGACTAGCTATAGGTGCTGCTGTGATGTGGTTGGCCTTGGCTGGAGGACATCACTGGTCAGCCTCGTGGGTTGGGCTGGGACTGGCGGGTCAGCTGGGATCATCCGGGCGGTGTCGTTGTGCCACTGTGGCCAGTGTCAGAGATGAATGTCTTTTCCTTACTTCTTTGCCCTAGGCCATGCACACCGCAGTCATTCAGTCATTTGCAATATTATCTTCTTTAGTAAATCTTCCAATAGGTTATTCTACAGGTTAATGCAACACAGGAGGAATGCACCTCGAGAGGGGTTTGATGGCGATTCATCAGTACATGGTTACCAGTGTCCTGTTGACCGGGTACCATAGGTCGTGGGGTTGGGTCTCAGGGCATGGGATAGGCGGTACATGTCATCCTGTCTTGTTAGAAGTCATTATGGATGTGGTGCTGTAATGTTGCCATAATATTGGGTGTCCTAATTTTACAGGGGCCATTAACCTAAGGTGATCCCGTGGGTCGTGGGGCTTAAGAAAGGGCGCCTCTGGATTTGTGTTTTCAGGCTGAGGTTTACTGCTGGGTTGTAAATAATAGAGGTGGCGGGCCGTGGCCTTGGGTGCTGCAGAGGGAACTACAAATCTTTGAAGCAGCTCCAGCCGAGTTGGGGGAGGTGGAGCCGCGCGGCACGGGCCTCTGTTTTCTCGTCTGGCAGGCTTCGCTGGGAGGGAGGGGGAATGGCCTTGCATATGCTCACAAAGGTATCTTCCTCGTGTGTTGCCGATTTTAGGTGAAAGTATCATAAACATTCAAATAATATACAATACTAATTGAGTCATTCCAAAGCTCACATTTTAACATTGCTAATGCCTCTCAAATATAGCCAGTCCGAACACATTACTTGTACACTATGTTTTAACAACTACAACATTTTGTTATATGCTCAGTCATTCGCAGTAAGTGAGGTAGTAGTGAGGTTGGTGGAGCGCATAGAAACAACTCGCCACTGCAACTGACGGCAGTGGCACATGGTGGGCTTGGATACACACATGTAAGCTGCATTCTCATGCACCTTTTACACGAACCCTCGATATGGTTGTATTTGTCTTTCTTTGCACTCTAGCAGAATTAGTTCGGTTATGGCGCGGGACCGTGGGGTGTAATCTTTTCAGTGATACGCATAACATAAACCCCCCGAGACACTTTTACTATTTGTGCATAGCTACAACGATGTGGGTGATTCATTCCTAATGTCATATGAGCACGCACTCTGCCATATCTATACATTTCACAGGTTTTTTAGTCAAAGAGGTTGTGGAGAAAACGCTTCCATCGCAGGTAGTTTTGTCATTAGTATTTGGGAACTTTCGCTTTTATCAAAGGACCATTTTACAGTTCTTGTTCCACCCAGGCTCTGCTGGCCGGGTCATGCTGGGTGCAGCGATACACTGCGGAAGGTGAAATGTTACAGTGTTGGTATCTCTACACTAGCTCATGTCCGTCTTGTTCGTGGGAACGGGCTCACAGCGGATCTGCCAGGGAGCTGCGGCCACAGGGATAATTGAAACTCTCCAAAGGTGGGGGCCGCGCTGCGGTGCACCGGGCTCACACCATCTTTATTAGACAAAATGGTTTCTGAGGCCTAGCTAAATTCAACAGGTTTGGGCAATGTCTTCAACAGGTGAGCCATCCACCACCTGGGCCCTGGTGGTAAGGAGGGGACACCTGACGCGCCATGGCCCTCACCGGGGGAGGGGATGTAGGCGAGGGGGGTCTTTTGGACCAATCCTCCCCTACAGGCTCTGGGAGCATGCACTCCCCTGACTCCGCCCACCAGCGCCAATCCCCAGTCCTCTTTTCTGCATCAACGGGAGCGGACCGCTTTGACCAGTGCTCCTGGGTTTGGCTTCGGCCTTGTATTTCCATGCGCTCTTCCCCGGATACTGTCTTTTTGTCTTTTATGCAGGTACTCGTTCCTCTGGCGTCACGATCCTCCCTTGCGCATATCGCTGTCAGCGGGCTTTAGCAGGTGTCCAGCCTGCGGGGGGCTCTT
The DNA here is from genome assembly GCF_040938575.1 of Ambystoma mexicanum. NCBI lineage: Eukaryota > Metazoa > Chordata > Amphibia > Caudata > Ambystomatidae > Ambystoma > Ambystoma mexicanum. The sequence continues at coordinate 620,450,351 of NC_090922.1, forward strand.
CCCTACGTCTGGCCCTCACGCTCTTTGCCTCCGCTGCCTTGTCCACGATCACGAGCTCTTCGAACGATCGACTCCAGAGGACTTGAAGAACTTCGGCAAGCACAAATCAACACCCAGTAGGGACACTTTATTCATGCGCGCCCCGCAAGGGCGACTCCGTCCCCAGGAAACATCCAAGCGGGATGGACCGTTCAGGTTCTAACATCAGCACAGGTACCAAGGCTACTTCAGCTACCAGCCGCCATGCTAAGGGGTCGCTAGATCCTGCCAGTGAGTTCTTTAAGGGACCGCAAGGATCTTTTACCGGGTGTCCACCCGAGGGGCTACGCCCTACTACTGGACAAATGTCTGCGGGGCTCCTGTACGCAGCACTACCAGTGACACAGCCGACAGCCTGATGCCTACTGGGCCCCGTCCTGAGGTGCAGGGTAGGCCTCAAGCTCCACCGCCAAGAGTAAAGGAGGAGGCCGGGCCCAGCGTGGCAAACACCAAGACGCAGGCACGTGGCATGCAGCCTGACAAAATGGCCGCTCGGCCAACACCACCCCCTTTTGGGGAGCAGGCTGGAGAACGAGTTTCCAGATGGGCACTGGTCTTCGCCAGGTACGTGGCCTATAGCATATCTTTCAGCGTCATAGGGCAGATACACCCCACATGCAGCAGTGCAAAGTACGCCCAGGCCCCAGCAACCTGCTCGTACTTCCGCGCCACCTAGCACCCCACCAGCCTTTGAGGACAGGTTTTTTTTTAAACGTTCCTCACTCTTCTGAGGTCCCCTCAGATGGGAGCCATCCTCTGGGATGTGATCAGGGACATGCTGCCTCCAGTCCCTCCGCTAGCGCCTACAGTCATTCCTCCTATGGCTCCAGCACCTCAGACCTCCGCGCAGCCTCAGCTGCACACTCCATGCCTGTGGTTCCGGCACCCCTGTCACCTACAGCCCAGGCGGTTCAGCACCTGCCTTCTCAGCAGCCTTTGGCTCTAGTCCGCACACTTCAGCCTTCAGCGCCCAGTACTCGTCCACCTGTTCCAGACCAGCAGGACACCCTGGCTGATACCGATGAGGAGGACGACCCCAACATGCCGTCTACAGCCAAGGCATTCCATGAATTGCTCAAAGGTCTGGCCGAATACTTGGGACTTCCACAGCCTGAGGTTGAACAACCAGAGGCGGGGGTCCTGGCTGAGATCCTCACTCTACGCCCCGTGGCTAGAACGGGGATTCCGCTGCAGAAGGACGTTGTCGCCTTGGCCAAAAAGGTATGGCTCAAACCCCATTCAGCGCAGCCTACAAATCGGTGCCTCGACAGCAAGTACATGCAACTGGAGGGGGATCCACTCTTGCTGTCAGCACACCCTCAACCACACTCCTCAGTGATTGCCACGGCCTCACTCTACTCCAAGCCGCAGTCTTCCTCTGCTACCTCATCCTCGGCGCTCCTAGGCAAGGAGGTGAAGATCTTGACGGCATATGGAAAAGTCCATTCCAACGCCTCACTGCACCTTCGTCAGTCTAATGCGGACGCTATGCTTGCAGCTGTGAATCAAAGGCTTTGGCAGGAAATAGCCGACTTCCTTATAGCAGACTTCCTTCCGGAACCTCCGGTGCAGAGTCATCCGCGCTTCAAGGTGGGGCTGGCTGAAATGGAGATGGTGGCTCAAGACATCATGGAGTCCCCAGTGGCGCATAGGGACACCTCAGGCCGTACCATCTGCATCACTACGGATATGAGGAGAACTGCCTGGCTACCAAGATCAACTCGGACTTCCAGGAGCGCCTATTGGACCTTCCATTCGAGGATGGCAACCTTTTTCATTCCACCACCGATGAGGAACTTGATGAGAAGAAAAAAAGTTCTCAGACTGCAAAATTCTCATCTATCCTCACGAAGTTCACGCCCAAGGCGTACAGCCAAACGCACCAGCGTTCCAACAAGGGACGGGCCTTCGGCGGGTTCCGGGTCTTCCAGGAACAAAGGTCAAGACAGCCAGACCGATCGCCAAGTCAGCACCGCCATTAGCAGCACAAGGTGGGAAATAAGAGCTTCTTTCAATCCCCCTCCTCAGCCCGAGCTTCAGAGGGAAAAAAGGCATGACACTCCCCTCCGGGTCAACGGGTCGTTGGTGGGAGTCAGGCTTGCCCTTCATGCACAATATTGGCTCACGAGGTTCGCGGACCCCTGGATCCTCTCAGTAATGTCCACAAGCTACCGCCTACCGGTTCCTCCCTCCCCTCCCTCCTCTCCTCCACTCCCACAGATTGGGACAGCAACTCTGTTGGCGGAAATTCGACCGCTCATAGAGAGTCAGGCATTGGAAGAAGTCCCAGCCTCCCAGTGGGGTATGGGCTTCTACTCCAGGATTTTCACCATACACAAGAAGAACGAGGCTTGCCTGAGAGTTGCGTTGGACCTTTTCACCTTGAACCTTTCCCTCTCTCTTCAAACGTTCAAGATGGTTACCCCAGTGCTTATTGTGGAGACACTGTGCAGGGGAGACTGGATGTGCTCCCTGTATCTGAACACGTCCCAATTTGGCAGCCTTATCGGTCCTTTCTGAGGTTCAGGATCATGGGCTTTCATTTCCAATACAATGTTCTACCCTTTGGCCTCAATTCAGCCCCCAGGGTATTTACCAGACTTATGAATGCGGTGGCAGCCCTTCTCAGGGCCCAGGGTCAACAGGTCTATCCATACCTAGATGACTGGCTCATCAGGGCGAGATCCCCAGAGGTGGTCCATCACATCTCCTCTGCCCTCATGGATCCACTACATGAATTGGGATTTTCCATCAATCTCAAAAAGTCACAGCTGGAGCCTTTGCAGAATCTAACGTTCCTGGGCCTCATCTGGGATACAAGCTCCGAGAGTTTTTCCCTCGGAGGACAAGATCACAGCAGTCAAGAGGGCCAAGGGTCATTTTCTCAGCAGAGCGGTGACCTCAGCATGGTGGTACCAACACCCCTTGGGTATCATGGCAGCATGTCTACTGGCAGTGCCATACACAAGGCTTAGACGATTGCAACTGCACTTCGCAGCCTCATGGAGTCAGGAGCGGGGTTCCCAGGCAGAACTTGTCAGCATTTCTCCCTTTCTCCACCAGGATTTTGTCTGGTGGAGCACGGGCTGCAACTTGAGTATAGGCAGACCATTCAGGCAACCGGGACGGCAGGCTTGCTCTCAAAGCCTTCCTTCTGTTGATCAGCAAGATGATCGTCATTCTCACCGACTACTCCACTAGCATGTATTACATCAACAAGCAGGGTGGCACCAGGTCTCTTCCCATATGCACCCTCGCAGTTTGCATTTGGGAGTGGGCTCTGGAAAACAGCATGCACTTGAGGGCAATCCATCTCCCGGGGGAGTCCAACCTGGAGGCGGACAGGCTCAGCAGACTGGGTGCGGACAACTATGAATGGCAGTTAAACAAACAGGTCCTTCACTGAATTTTCAACAGATGGGGCCCTTCTCAGGTGGATCTCTTTTCCATCTGGTCCCACAGGAGGAGCCTCCAGTTTGCGTCCAGTCAAGACCAGGGCTGGGACTCTCTGGGCAACGCGATGCAGATACAATGGGACAACAGAAAAGCGTATGCCTTGCCTCCCACTCCCCTGGTCCACAGGGTAATCTGCAAGATCAGGGAGGCCCGGCACCTCCACATTCCCCTGATAGCTCCGTGGTGGCCAGCAAGGCCATGGTTCTCGGAACTTCTCCACCTGTCGCAACAGGCCCCGGTGCACCTTCCGCTGGGTCCAGCTCACCTACTCTCACAGCAAGGGGGCACGGTCATCCACCCTGCCCCCCAGAAAATAGTTCTCGCAGCATGGTTCCTGAACAGGTCACACTAGGGCATCTACATCTGTCCCAGGCTAACTTAGACATTATACAGGGCACTAGGTGCGATGCTAACAGGAGCCAGTACAAAAGCAAGTGGACTAGGTTTTGTCACTGGGCTTCATCAAAGGAGTTTGATCCATTGACCTGCACTCTGGACGATGTCCTATCCTTTTCGGCACACCTCGCACACTCAGGGGTGCAGGTAGACACATGTTGCACCTATTTGGCGGCAATCGAAGCCTACTGAAACTCAGAAGAGGGGGTATTTTACTTCCTCTAATCCGGTGATTAAAAGACATCTGGCGGGCCTCACCACGCTCTACCCGCCTATCAAGAAGACGCACCCGGTGTGGGACCTCAACCTGGTCTTGAGCACCCTGGCTCAAACCAATCGGACCCATGCCATCCGTGGACATCAAGGTAGTCACTTTTAAGACAGCCCTACTGGTGGGACCCACGTCTGCCCGCAGGGTCAGTGAAAGCCAGGCACTCGTGGCTTCAGAGCCTTATAGTACTTTCTACAAAGGCAAGGTGGTGCTTAGAATGCACCCTGCATTCTTACCAAAGGTGGTCTCCTCTTTCCACCTGAATGAGGAGATTGTGTTACCCACTTTCTTCGCTGATCCTAAGGACGATGCTACGAGGGTTCTGCACAGTCTAGATGTCGGGTGCGCTCTAAATTTCTACCTGGACAGGACAAAAAGCTTCCGCAAAGCGGAAGCTTTGTCACCTTCGGTGGGTCAAGGCCAGGCTATCCAACTTCCAAAGTCTCCATAGCAAGGTGCATGGCAGAGGCCATCAAGGAGGCCTATGAGGGGCAGCACAAACCGGCAACTATGGATGCCCACGCTATCAGAGTCAAAGCTACAGCTGTGGCTTTTAAGAAGCACGTTCGGTGGCAGGTCATCAGCAGGGCGGCTATGTGAGGGACGCCTTCGGTCTTCTGTAAGCACTATTGTTTGGATGCCAGTTCCAGGTCGGACGTAGCATTTGGGCAGGCAGTGTTTTCTTAGGAGGGTCGATTCTGCACCCTGGGGCTACATTCAGTTGCCCATGCAGTATGGAGGAAAGGGGACGGGATGTAGGAGTAATTTTAAGTTACTCACCATAGTGACTAACGTACTCCTAGTGCATAGTCCCCTTTCTTCCATACGTCCCACCATTCCCCCCCCCTTAATAAAACTGGTGTCATTAGGCAATGGTAATATTGTTCACGTGTCAAAGGGGACTGAGGAGTGTCGCCGGTGGGCCGATTCAGGGGAGCGCATGCTCCCAGGACTGCGCCTCTACATTTTAAGGGGAGAAGATTCTTTTCTGGTGAAAAAGGTTCCATCTCCCGTCCCTAGCGCGGGACACCCATGCAGTATGGTACAAAGGGAGCTATGGACTAGGAGTATTTTAGGCACTACGGTGAGTAACGTATAACCACAGTTGCAGAACAAAGAGAAAGATTGTATGCAGCACTAGCCCTGCTGTGGACCTCAGGGTTTAAATTAAAGATTTCTTCAGGAATTGGTTGGTCATCTCAGGAGAGACTAAGTGCATCTTGCCCTCATGGATGATATGGGGTCCTTCAGTACACAGCATGGACTTTTTTGATCTGGCACTATCTAAGTACTCTCTTGACATTGTAAAGTCAGGAAACAAGATAGTGGCCCCCTTCAACTGTAACTGACACTTTTCCTTTGCCATTCTATGTCTGTAGTTAAATAGCTGAGCTCTAGCAAGGAGCAACTCTGAAAACATGCCTGAGAGCCAGAGACCCATGGGCTCTCTCTCCCTCAAATAAACAGAACAGTTTATTTTACTTTGGGGTTTTGTCAGGCGTGAAAGTGCAAGGGATAAAGACATACAGTCCAAAACAAGACGTGCAGAGGATATAAATAAAACCTCAAGCAACCAAGAATGTACAGACCACTATAGGGAGGGAACAGGCCCATCATGTCACTGATTCTGATACGGTAGGGTTGAATAATGTGGGGTTACACACTGAGGGGAAAACGTTCCAAGTAACAGGATTTAGTGCTGACATTAGTCATTACTTAACTTGGTGAGACAAAAAAGGGACAAGTAAGATATCCTTTCTCAGGCCCAACGCAAGGGGGTTTGACATTATCAGAAATGGCAAGAGCCAGCTGGGGGCTGTAAAAGCCCTATCTGTTGTAGAAGTAAGTGCAGGTAAATCTGTGCATTATGGCGAGCAGGGAAACATAATACTATAGCAAAAGAGGGCTTTCAGTGCATGGTTTGCAGTGGGCGAGTAAGCGCTTCAGATTGCTTTTGAATAATTTGTGGTTGTTTTCTGTTTGTGTTCTGTTTTTAGATTGAGGGGAAGGTTGTTCCATTGTTTAGTGTCTAACACTGCAAGGGGCTCTCCCTCCATATCCCATTGTCTTGAACCTGGATAGTATAAGTTAATTATTCTGTGAAGGTGTCAAACATCCCCTATGGGTCGATTTGTTTAGGTAAGAATATAGATATTTCAGCCTTCAATTTCCAACAATCGCGAAACGAGGCAGAGGACCTTGTGTAGAATTTGGTTCTCCACTGTCACATATCTTATGTAAGCTGGGTCCGAATGGCTTACAAAAGAAAGCAGGCTGATATCAAGCTAATTTGATTTAACATATAGCACACAAAACTAGGTTTTCAAATGTATGCAGATGTGGCTAGCTTTGAAAAGCGTTTAGTAAGCATTTGACAAAGGTTCGGACCTGCAAAGTGATGTTTCTGCGCAGCATTGTGTACTAAGTGTGTGGGGTGATGAGTGGCTTTATCTGTGTTTGGTTTTCATGGCCCAGATTCCACATGCAAAGCATTACGTGTTTACGGATAGCGTTGGATTGTTTAATCATTCAAAAATGTTCCATTTAATATGACTGTCAATTGCATTTAGAGAAAACCCTAGACCAACACTTTAATGATTCATGGTAGGGGGGAGGGAGGACCATTTAATTGCTACCTTGTAATTTTTAGTTTTTTTCCTTTAAATCAATGGTATGCAGGCTGGTTGAGTTTTGGTTGTGGGCGGGCTGAGCTTTGCTGTGTGCTGGATCAGATTTGTTTCAGGAGGAAAACCAGATTACAGGCAATGCCTTTACCTCGTCATTCATTGTCAGTCTTTTTCATAAAAAAACAATGTTAAGCTATAGAAAAAAAGTTTGCCGGCTGTTTAAAAAGATCAGAAGTAGGAATAGACCAGTGATGCCAACAGAATCAGGATTCGCTGTTAAGAAATAGGGGGGGATTCAACAAGCCTGAATTCACCCAATAAAGCAAGCTCCAATAGGGAGTGGCAACACAGATTCCTGCGTTTCTTGGTTAGCAGATTCCATGTGGGGCAGCGTTGGCAGTGTGACAAATCCCACGATGTCACTATTTCTATGGGTTGAGCCCCTCCGCAACAAGACAGGGATGTGAGTCCACTACCCGATAGTCCCCCTGGGGTGGCGGGTGGTACTCAGCGGATGGATCTTGTGGGGATGGATACCTCTGATGGGACAAGGGACGACACTTAGGGAGATAGGCAGTAGAATTCCCACACACACCCCAACCTCTAACCCTGTTACCTTGCACAAGACATAGCCCCACATACCGCCATGTATGTCGCAGAGTCGACAGTGTCACTTCCCCTGGAAACACTGAGAGAATTAAGAACATAGTTACAGGGGTCACTATAATACTGGGTCGAGGAAAAACAACAACAACCTAGTGAGGAGTGAAGACCTCACTACTGAGACGAGGAAGAGCAACAGCTCCATGTGGCAGGTTCTGCAGAACCAAGGCGTGTGGATTAGATGCCATAGAACGGCTAATACTGTTCATGTCATAGAAAAGAAAGGAGAGGGGCACTCCCAGGACGAAGCAAGAGATTCAAATGCTGGTAGCTGTAGAGGAGACAGGACACTTACCCGCTGGTAAAGTCATCCCTCGAAGCTCTGTCGCAGATGAGCACCCGCAAATGCAGAAGCCTGAAGTCCTATCCAGTCGGGATGCCTAGAGTGCGTGGGGAGGCAGAGACGTGCAGCTCAGAGGCCAGGTGTCAACGTGGAACCATCGCAAGCCGTGGAAGCAATGAAGGGAAGTCATGAAAGCCTGAAGCACCCACGAACAACTGAAAAGCACCAGTAAGCTCTGAGAGGTCGGGGAGACCAGGACAGTTGGCGAGAGACATGGAGAAGGGGGCCGGGGGGGGGGGGAGTCATGAAAGCAGGTCTGGGACCTGCACCCATATACCTAATTGAGGCCTCCACACCAATCCTCATAGTCACAGTACCTGCAGGATAGTATACCAGGTTGGCAGTGACCCACTAAGTAGTAGTAGTAGTAATAATCAGGCAAGAAGATCACACTTAAAGAAAGGCGAGTCTGGGATTCGCACCCACCTGAAGAGAGAGCCAAAGCAACCTTCATACTCTCAGTACCTGGCAGGATAGTATACCAGGTTAACTGACCAACGAAGGAGTAGTCGCTTCCGAATTGCAGATATCATTCCTGTTGGCCAGCACGTCAAAACGCTGGGAGCCTACCTAGACTCGCAACTAAAATCAAATAAACATGTAGCACATCTAAAAACATCACGTTCATTAATCAACAAATTGCTGTGGCATATAAGACCCTACATGTCAGAGCAGAATAGGACAGCAGTGGCCTGTGCAACTGTAGATGCAAAACTCGACTACTGCAACAGCCTGCTGATCGGCACCTCACAGGCTAACAAAGAAACTTAAATCAGTGTAGAATGGAGCAGTGTGTGCAGTATGTCGCCTCCGAAAGTGACCGCAAGTGTCAGAGGCCAGCCAGAAGCTACACTGGCTCCTGGTGGATCAAGAAGTAAAGCATAAGGCCTGGTTCACAAATGCCTGTCTGGTAATGCCCCAGAATATCTGTTTTCACGCTTTCAAAAGGATCCCATAAAACAAACCTTACGTTCCAATAAGAATGGAATTCTGGCTTGCCCCCGATTCAGTATAAAAGAAGCTCAGTGGTGCAAGCTTTGATGTCTGGGTTCCTCTGATGTGGAAAGTGTTGCCTATCTTGCTGAGGGCAATACCATATTTATACCTATTTAAAAAGAATCTGAAGACCTTTCTCTTTGATAACTTCCTACACCCATACATATATCTGTGTCTTGTCTGTCTAGTCAGCGCTGCAAGGCCTCCAGGTGTGTGGCTCTATTCAGAAAATAGCTAAATGGATGGTAGCAAAGCAGGAAGACCACAATTAAAGAAAGGCGAGTTTGGGGTTCACACCCACATGAAGAGAGCCAAAGCAATCTTCATACTCCCAGCATCTGGCAGGAGAGTATACCAGGTTCGCTGTGACCAGCAAAGCAGTAGTAGTTGAGCAAGAAAGCACACAATTGGAAAGTACAGAGAAGGCAAAGCCTGGGTCTCACTCACATATGAATAGAGCGCTAAAGCACTCTTCATAGTTACAGTACCTGGCAGGCTAGTGTACCGGGTTGGCTGTGAAACCAGGGAGAAACAAGAGGCAGGTTGACTATGGAAGTTACTGGGAAGAAACTAGGGGAAGGGAAGCCTCCTCCCTAGTAATTTGTATAGACAATATCAAAGATACTTTTGGAACATTAAAAGAGCAGACCCTCATTGGGCATTCGGAGAGCTCGACAACCTTGGGAGTAAGGTTGTCCTTCCTTTTGGAGTTTATTTGTTGCACCGTTTTGGAACTTTGTTTTGTGAGTTGGAACAGTACTTTGAGACTAAGGAAGATCCCCTTTTCACATAAGGTTTTTAGTGTGAAGGCTGGAAATAGGAATTTTGACACAACTGTGGACTTATTTCTTTCTGTCTGTCCTGACAGACCAGTAGAATATTATTTCAAGGCAGGGAAACCCTTCTCAGTATTAGGGTCAGGAAGGTATTTCTCCAACCCCTATTTGTTTAATAAAAGTCCCTGCAAACATTCATGTCACCTGTTTGTCAACCTGCTCCTGCCACACCCTCTATACTAGAGGACACTCACAGGCTGTTGGCAGAGAGCTTCATATTCATTTTAAGATTTTCTCAGCTGGACAGGGCTGGGTGTGAGTCATTGTACCAGTGTTGGAGAGTCCCATTTCTGACACCACTTTTTGAGAAGGCTAAGCAGTGATACTGTTGGCACAATAAGATGGTAGTTTAAACAAGTGGTTTTATTGTAAAGTGGTGAACTAAACAACTGCACGAGTCTGGAATCTTTAAAAAACGGACTTGTTGGTCTAAACAGTGTCGGGATTGGAATACACAAAGTGGAGTATGGTTCCGGTGTTGTCTGTCTGGTGGCGATGGTCCAAATTATAAAGTTCAGACCTATTCTTACAAGTCGTATGCCTTTTGGGGACTCCCTTATCTAACAAAATGATCAAAGGTGTCTGCCAACACAAAGTTCTAAACCTATCTGAGGTAAAGCAGGTCCAGTAATGGAGGTACATTTTGTATACGTCTTTATCAGTCTGACCCTTGGGCAGTCACAGTGTCTTGGAACACATCATGGTTCCAGATTACCCTGGCAACCTGATAACATGTTTATATTACAGTGACCACCTGAATGGCAACAAGATAAACAAATAAAGTTTTAAAAGTGGGAATGTTCGTTTTTCTCAGTTAATAACATTTGACAATACCCAGATTAAAATATGCTTTTCTCACAACTGGTTTGTACAACTAAATATAACATTATAAAATACAGAAGAAATATACTGATGACACAATAGAAATATATAACACACCTCCCTCTCTGTGCCAGAAAATGAAGAATCGCTTTACATTCGTGATAGGCCTTATGGCTATTCTGCCTGTATTCCAAGTGCAGCCATCATTTAGAATTACAGCATCATTTAACACCTTGTCTATAGGAGAGCGGGCTTGACCCGCTACGAATGCACACCTAAGGAATGCTTGCTAGGTTCCTACCCTCGGATAAGCAAGATTAGGCATATTGTTAAACTCATGGACATGGCCTGCATACTAGCCAAAAGAGCAATCGCTATGACATGGAAAGCCTCAACTGGTCCTCGCTACGCCAAATGGTTCAAGGAACTGGAACACTGTTCAGAAGCGGAAACTAGGCTGTGGGGTGAAGGGATAGTCTGGACCGATCATGACTTTTGAGGCCTGGAAATCGCTGCTACAAGACATGTTCCATCTGTCTGATGACAACCCCCGTGAACAATACCAATTTGCCCAGACAACTAGACACACAATTGGAATCACACTCCATGATCACCGGATCTCCCCCACCCAATATACGCTGCTCCTCCGAAAGAATGGTCAGGCACCTGTTCTGATCTGTCATCAAACCAGCTTCAGAAACAGATACCGGACTGCTACGACCTTTGTTGTTTGTTTACAGTTGTGTTTTGGTTAGGCATTTCACCTCCCCTCCTTTCTTTCCCCCTCTCTCCCTTCCCCTCCTCCTATCCTCAATAATTATTTACAATTTATTTATGCCTGTTGTATTTGTCTACCCTTTAAGACTGCACGGGGCCTGCTCTCCATCCTCTATTCTCGTGGGTCAGGTCTTAAATCTGTTGCTATGAATCTCTTTTGCATCTTCATTTCTTGATCTTATTCTTTCTCTTAAACTTTCTTCATCCCATTCCACATAGTGCATCCTCCCCAACCATGGTGGACACACCAATGTGACAGCCTTTCTTCTTCTCAGGACCTCAAATGGAATTTATGTGTTTGTATGTGGAGCCAGTCTATAGGTGAACACTAATTTTTCCATGTCATCTTCCCAAGACTTCCTAGCTTGAATTGACATGCATGTAGATTGCATCAGGGTCCTGTTGAAACTTTCAAAAGGATGAAAAAGAGTGGTCTTGTGGTGTTCTACACCCATACTTCTCAGAATATTCTTCATTAATCAAGGTGTAAATTGGACAGCATTGTCCGTTAAGATTTTCTGTGGAATACTTTCTCTCTGAAAAAATAGTATCCATGAATTGTACCACCGCTCTGAAGTCCACCTCAGCTACACACGTTCCTTCCACTCACTTAGAATAGAAGTTTACTAATACTATCACATGTTTTTGAATGCCCCCTCAGAATGGTATTGGATCCAAATTTTCCAGAGCTACGTACTCCCATGGAATTGTAGGTAAAGGAATAGGCCTGAGTAGTTGCACATGTGTTTTGAGCATTTTATCAGATGATGAACATAAAGTACAAACCTTGATCATTTCTTCCACATCTGTACCTAAGCCTGGCCACCAATAGTCAGCCCGCAGTATACCTTTCGTTTTAGAGATGCCTAAATGGCAATTATATGAGCCAGCTCTCATATCTTGTTCTTACCCCTACGGGTGGACAAATGACACCAGCTCTCATTAGGTGAGAATCTTCTACTTCTAGAACATTTCTTACCCTATAAAAGTGTCCGAAATCCATAGCAGGAGTCCACCCTGTCCAGTTGTTAAGAATGAACTCTTTGGCATTGCACAGTTCTTGGTCCTCCTGTAGACCTGCATCCCATTTGTCTTGTGAGATGGATTCCCTATATGCTAGCACATCCTGAAGGTAGTCTTCCATATCCTCATTAATCCAACTTGAATGTCTGAATAGGAAGTCTGCAATTACATTATTTTTTCCCGCAACATGCTTAATGTCAAAATCGTGCTCTTGTACAGAGGTCACCCAATTAATGATACGTCTGGACACCCCATCTAGCCATTTTGATGTAAATACTGCTACTAACGGTTTGTGGTCTGACAAAACAGCACCTGCCCCCATAAGAAAGTTTTAAACTTTTGTATAGCCCAGACCACCGGCAGTTCTTTTTTCTCGATGACAGAGTATCTACATTTGGCATCCTCCAAATCTCTAGTTGCAAACAAGATAACTTTCTCACCATCCCTGTCAGTTTGCATGAGAACTGCGCCCAAGCCAGTGCCCCTTGTGTCCATTATCAAGAAGTTAACTTTAGATGTGTCAAAGGAAGCTAGAATTGGGGCATTAGAAATTGCGTGTTTGATATCATATAATTCTTTATCACACTCGCTGGTCCATTCAGATGTACACCCTTTTTTCCAAAGAGCCCTGATGCTCTTGCATTCATCTGAAAACTTCCTAACAAACTTTGAGTAGCATTCAGTCACCACTAAAAATGACATTACCTCATGTTTGTCATTTGGTGGGAACACTTGAAAAAGGCTTAAGCCTTCCCTGGGAGATATCACTTCACCTGACAAGTGATGTCCTAAGTAATCAATCTCTGAGGATCTGAAACAGCATTTTGATTTTTGTAAGGTCAGTCCTGTGCTTTTCTCATTACTGGTTTTTGCAACTAAATAGAACATTATAAAATACAAATGAAATATACTGATGGCACAATAGCAATATTTAACACTGTCCTTAAGGAGACGCCAGTCTCCAGGCTGTTCTAAGGTAAAACATTAAAGATTGTTCATCCCTAATCTTAAAAGACCAAAGAAAGACGCTTCTCTTGGGAAGTCTCCTCTGGCATTTACCTTCAGTCTGGACGTTCTCTGGTCCTCCTGCTTTAACTCACATCTTGCAGACTTCCCCCAAGTCTCTTGTTTCTCCGACTTCTATACATAACACCCTTGAAATTGCCACCAGAGTCTTTTGACGTCTTATCGGATTTAGCACTAAGATATGGCCCCTATCAGGCCTTTGTGCTTCATATAGGTCTTTTATTGACCTCTGTGTTTCTTCAGTAGTGCCTGGACAGGTCTCATCATGATCTGGTGTCACAGCCAACTTGTCAGATCTCCCCCGAACCTCTTTTCTCATTATTCACTTGGCAGGTCTGATCATGACCTGGTCTCCACTTTAGTATTCAAGTACCCTTCTGGACCTCTGACAGGCTGTGGGCCCTTGTAGTAGGGTCTGGGCATTTAGCAGTTATTTCAGTAAGGATACTACCTGGTACCAAATGTTGTTCTTTATGTGCTGGCAAGAAGTATTAAAGATCACATCATCTAGTGTTCCATGCGCTAAAGGTTCTGTTCTGGCTGCTGCCTTATCTGGGTCTCTGCCCAGCCTCTTTTTTTTTTTTTTATTTTTTTTTTTATGGTTTGACTTTTCCGATCTATCAGCCCTGGTGATTACTTTGGATGTTTGAATTGGTTATATTGAATTTCACAGCATTTATTAATTGTTTGACTGATCTGGTCTTTGCAGGTGTAGGTGGTATGTGATGTAGTCAACATCTTGGAAACTCCTGCATAAGCAACATCCTATTTGTGACATTCCCTTTCCTCTGGAAACTAATCTATCTTTCATTATGTCTCTGGCGAACCACATTGTTCGCTGTCACTTTGCTTCCTAGCTCTGAGTGGCGTTGAGTTTGGGAACTTTTCTGTGCAGCTTCCTCAAACTCTGCACCTGTATTCACAACTCTGCACATTCCTGATGATTCACTATTGCTATAGAAGATGGTGGATTCTTGATATGATGGCAAGAAAGAAAATTTGAAGCAAGAGGATATAACAAAAGACATCTTCATAAAACAATGGAAAGCTCAAGAGGAGATCTTACAAACAAAAATACAATTGCTACTAATACTCGACAACAAAAGCTTAGGTTTATTACCACCTACAGCTCCAACGTCAAACAAATAAAACACATCTTAAAGAAAAACTGGCATATCTTACAAATGGACACAGACATATCGGGCTATCTTGATGATCAAGTCAACATCACCTTGATCATCAAGATAGCCAACAACATCATATCCAGAGAGAGCCTATCTATGAGAATAGCCTCTGCCCAAACTTTGCAATTCTGCGAATCCCTCTCTATCAAACTACCGTTAAACAACTCCCAATCACTTACCATGCATGTAATATACAGACCTCCTGGGCCCATTGGAACATTTGAGGAGGACCTGCATAATATACTTGCCAGTAATCTCAAACCTACCTCCCACTTTAACTTAGGTTTTAACGATCCTTCGGATAAACAGGCCCTACAAATCACCAACTCCCTCAATGCATTAGGAATAACGCAAAATGTAAACAAACCCACCCATATCAAGGGCAGAACTCTGGACTGGGTAGCTGACTACAATTGCACAGCTACCATTACCTCCATTTCCCCCCTATCATGGCCTGACCACTCCCTCGTGTCCATGACTCTATCCACCACCAGACCAACAATCATAGCTCCTCAAGTAGCGCCACCTTGTCTAACCAGAATTAAAAAGAATATCACAGTGGACAGTGTGATTCCTAATATTCTACCTACTCTAAATTCTCTGCCGGATGATCTCGACCCAAGCACCTTGGTGCAGGAATAGAATAAGATTATGCTCTCCACACTGAACAAAGTCGCCCCTCTCAAACTGAGACCAAGTAGAGGCAATGCACACCTTAACAAGTGGTTCACTCCACAACTAAAGGATTTGCGACTAGTAAAAAGAAAATGTGAAACCGCATGGCGGCTGTGCCCTTCTAGTGAGAATAAAAAGAAGCTAACTTCCACTGAATACACTACAAAAATGAAATCTGTTTGGCAAAACGTAACTCATACAATGAACGTATTGCCAACTCCAACTCTAGTATGAAAGAACTATTTACAATACTAAGAGAACTAGAGTCCCCTATCTCCACACCCGATATCTGCATCAAAAACAAGACCTGGTGTGCAGAGATCCAACAAGCCCTAACTAATAAAATAAACACCCTACAAATCAAAATAAAAAATAAGACACTCTGAACCTACCACAGCCAACTCTCTCCCACTGAATAAAAAAGCCATTGATCAAAATAACAGATTGTTTCACCAAAACCTCCATCCTAGAAGTTGAAAAAACTATCCTATCACTTAAACCTTCTAATTGTAAAGGAGATGTCTGCCCAGCACACATCATAAAAGATGCCGTGAGAGACCTCTCTCCATTAATTTCCAAGCTAATCAACGCCTCATTTGCCTCTGGCACCGTCCCAGTCAACCTCAAACAATCCTGGGTTCTCCGACTTCTGAAGAAGCAAACGTTCGACCCACTTATTGCCACAAAATACCGTCCCATCACAACAGTACCATTTTTACTTAAAATTTTGGACAAAGTTGCCTACTCGCAGATCCAAAAATACCTTGAGCTACATAAACTCCTAGGGGTCAGACAATCAGGATTCCGTCCGCTACATGGGACGGAAACTGCATTGATAGATTGGAGTACCTGTGAAAGTGAAAAGGAGCGCTTGGTGAAACAAACGTTTATTGAGGAGCTGACTGCTACAGCTGCGAGGCCAGCAGCATTGCGAGCAGGAGCTCTTGCTGCACCCTGCTTCCTGGAGGAGGCGGGGATTACCTCGCTCACGTGATAGATCACGTGATTACAACCAAGTACAAATTGCCAGCCCAACCAACCTTGTGGCGTAAGCCCTGGTGGCAGAAGGGCTGGTGTTGCTGTTAGGCTGTTTGGCTGGTTTGGGTCCGCGAAGATTACAAGTAGGTGCTAAGCGGAATTATATCCAATGATTACAATTTTCATAGATAACATCACCAAGCGCATTTAAAAAGGCGGGTCCAAGGAAAATAAACATTGCTCCAGGCCTGAGATAGTGAAGGAGGTGGAAAGCCCACTGAGTCATAATGATAGACGACAGGATGATATTATGTATGAAGTACAAACGAGCATCCCTGCGAGCCAGGCAGGGTTTACACATGTACAAATCCATAACCCTGCTATTACCACCGATAATGGGAGAGATGACCCTGGCAATACTGTCTCCTCATTAGTTTCCACACTTAAACGAGGAAAGGACTATACAACTACAAACATTAAGGAGACAATAGAGCAATATTTCAAGACAAGAGGGCATGGAAATCTGCCCGATGGTGGAGAAGGTTTTCTAACTCCCTTGCTATATAAGGCCACATCAGTAGAGGAGATAGGAAACACTACCCTTCCAATTACAAATTTAGATCTCTCTGAAGGCAGCAACCTGTCTGTTATTCTACCACAGGGGACGCTAGATTCTGATTCTCATCGGAATGTAACAGAAAATATCAGAAGCGAATTAAGAGATCATTTAACTTTAAGCCCACCACCAAATCCACACGAGCGGATCCTGTTGAGAAGCGAACCATCTGAAGAACTCTTGGCCAGTGAGATAACTCTAACAGCTTTGCACTTTGTCCTAAACTCCTTGGTGGGGGTATTTGAGACGACAAAGGGAGATATTCAAGCTCATACTGGAATATTGCTCGACATATCTACAAATTTTGATTTGTTTGAGTCCTCAATAGTGGGGCTGTCTAATGCCATAAACAGTGCAATTTTACCATCAATAACATCACTTGCAGAAGTTTTAGCATCACAAAAAATGGGGATAGCAGATATTAAGACTATGCTTCAGAGCATAAGTTTAGAAAGAATAGAAACCAATTTAATGCTACAAAATCTCATTCAGACCCAGGGGAATGTCAAGGGGTATGAGCAGTTGCCAAGGGCAGATTCTTTTAAAATCCGATCCCCCTCCTCCTGGGACGACACTCCACTATCCTCATCAGTGATGGAAGAGTTTTGCCGCTTAGCACACTTGGCGGACACCAATATACAAGATGAGGTGATTTGCATAGAAGAAGACGCATCTCAGAAACAAAGCCCTGCTGGGGAGGAAGAGAGTCCTGCAGAGGAAAGTGCAGGCCAAACATCCCAAAGGAGGAGGAGTACGAGAAAAAAGAAACAAAAAAATGCAAGACATAAATCGCAACAGCCCACTAGACAAGAAAAGAAACCCAAAAATATGAAGGCAAAAAAAGCAAATCACGGTGACTCAAATAAGTTTAACAGCCTAGCAAACTTATCGAAACATTTAAATAAAGACAAGAAAGATAAAGGAGAGAAACCATGCTTAGAAAAGGGGAGGGAGTCCCCTGATGTGCAGGATTCAGAGAAGAACAAGAAAGAGTGAAACGCTTCATTGAGGCCCGCTATCAAAAATGCCCCTAATAAAACAGTAGGAATACAAACTGATCAAACGGATAGTAAAATCCCGGACAATACAACAGGCCCAGTGGGGGGAATTCTCCCACCACTGATAGTGGGGAAATCAATAAAGTGGGCCCCAATTTTTCTCCCTAGAGCCAAATTGGCTCCAACAAGTTTTACCCAAGTTAAAGTCCCGGCTTTAAAAATAGCCCCAATCTTCCTGCAAGGACCAAAAAAAATATATATTAAAAAAATCGGAAGAAACTCAGGGGGCAAGATATGAAATATCAAGCGGGAGTTTACCACCAAACCAAGGTCAAGAAGAGCGGACAACACTGCCCATAGGGACAGAAGACCTAAGACAGAAGATTTCTGCAGAACAAGCTAACCATAATGATGATGGACTAAGAAAAGAGGAGGTGCAAAATAAAAGGACAGAAAGGGAATCATCACTTGGGAAAAATCCTTTTGCAGTTCTGCGGCTTTGGCTCAAAGGTCATAAAGATAAAATGAGTTGAAAAAATTTGAATAGAGGGTCACTTTTGACGCTTTTCAAGAATATACCAGACTTATATCTTTTCTCAGCAAAGGAGATTGAGTATGTTAGATTCCAGGACCATCAGCTGAATCATTTAGTGGAAGTTGGGTTTACATCTAATATAGGGGCAAAGGCAATGCAGGATGCAGCAGACCTTTTACAAAAACAAAGGTATAATTATATATGAAGACATGCCCTTAGACATCAGGACTGGGGAAGGAAGGGGGAGGATGGAATAAAAGAAGGGGGAAAAATTAAAAAAGACCAAGAAAAGGAAACGTCAGCGGATGTACAGGGTAAAATTGAGGGTGACAAATTGACAATGTGGGCACTCCTCCCGGAGATTATAACACAGGTGTGTCAGAAAATGGGTGTGGGTGAGACAAGTCTTTAGTTGGGAGAGTATGAGGGTGGTAAACTGGAATACGCGAGGCTCCAGTTCCTTTAAGAACCTAAACATGAGATCAGAAGTATTTGGTAAGAACGATATAATCCTACTACAGGAGACATGGCTAGTTAACGCAGCAGAATTAGAGGGCTTTATAATAACTACCCATGCTGCAACAACAAGGAGGAAAGGAAGGCCAAATGGAGGTATGTTATTTGCCTGTAATGCCACTCGATTCAAGGAGGTGACAATCTCAGACGAACAAGAAGGGTTCCTGGCAGTAAAATGTGTGGGCGCAACTTCTAAAGGACCAAAACAAATAGTAGCAGTAAATCTGTATTGGAATCCGGCACCTATAAAGCTTGCCACTTTCCTGGATGTTTTGTCTAGTGTACTGACAAAAATAAAATTAATTCATCCAGATGCATATGTTTTGGTAGCAGGGGACCTAAATTCTCAATGTGTGGAAGGTTGCAAAGAGAAAGGAGCTCCGAAATACAAGGCCATCTCCCCCAATGGAAATATTTGGGGGTCCTTCTTTAAAGAATGGGACCTGAAAATGGGAAATGGATCATTAGAAGGAGATATCCCGCCAGCAAGCACATGGTCCCGGGGAGCTTTAGAATCCACTTTGGACTATGTTCATGTCCCCTAGTATGTTCGACCAATGTGAAACCATGAGAATAAAAGAGGGTGGTACAAGTGACCACAAACGACTAGAGATATCAGTCAAGTGGCAAGATGTAAGGTCGGTAAAGAGGCTGAAAGAGCACTTCATAGTGAACAACCAAAAAAATTGCTTAGAGAAATATAACAGGGAAGGAGTTAAATTGAACAAAGCCCTGGATAAATACAGTTTTTAAAACGGCGACAGAAAATTGGAAGACATGTGCGATCCGTATGTTTTCCATGATTTTTTGTGGTCAGTTGAGGCCCCCGGTTTAGTGGTGGACCAAATGAAAAAAACATATAAGCATACATTTGACGAACATACATGGGAGCATAAACGTGAGATGCGGAGGGCTATAAGTACTATCAAAAGGGAGGAATTGGTTAAAGTTATTAGCAAGGCCAAAATAAAGACCATCAAAAGCAAATACAGACAATGGTCGAAATAACAACGTATGTCCCATGCCCAGAAAGATGGGGAAACCATACTTAAGGCTGTCTTAAATAAGAATTCACTGAATTTTTGGTCTTTAATTAACCAACAATGTATAGACCAAGCTGGAGCCTTATCAAACATGGTCACCGAAACAGAGTGGGTAGAATTTCTTTCAAAGAAATATGCTCAGGCTAAGGGTGAGCCTCCTTTATCTACTTCTGGAGACCAGTGGACTTTGGATACAACAGAAGTGGACATCTACGCCCTAATAATGAAATCTTCAGCTTCAAGGGCGGCAGGCCCTAGTGGCCTAACATATCAAGTCCTGAAGGGAAATCCCAAAAAGTGTTACTATTTGCTAAACACATTGTTTCATGGAATTCTGAGGTTTAAAAAGATTCCCTAATCTTGGAAATCGGGAGTCATCGTCCCCATCTTTAAAAAGGGGGATCAAAGAGACCCCTTAAATTATAGACCAATTACCCTCCTTGATGTGGAAAGCAAGCTATTCACCAGCCTAGTATTAAGAGACTTGGAAATTTGGGCTGAACTAAATAAGATCTTGCCAAAACAGACAGGCTTCCGAAAGGGGCACTCCACTTCGCTCAATGGTATAGTACTGGCCACCCTTTGTAACAGTAAGACCGGGGGGCAAGAATCACGACTATATGGTGCCTTTGATCTGGTGAATCGAGATAGACTATGGTTCAAACTAAAAAAGAGAGTTGCTCCGATCCATCTCATCGACATATTGGTCTCCCTCCATGAAGACAATACGGTCCAAGTAAAACTCAGCCAAGATGGATTATTGTCAACACATATCCCAGTGAAGAGGGGGGTGAGACAGGGGTGTATGGTCGCTCCCTTTCTGTTCAATTTCTATGCAGCCGATATTGGATATGCGATAGAGACAGCAGCGCTGGGTAGCGCCAAGTTGGGCACAAATGTAATCAAGTGGCTGATGTATGCTGACGACATTGTGCTCCTGGACAAGACACCAGTGGGGCTTCAGAGGCTACTAAATGCCCTGGAACAATACATGAAAGATAATGATCTCAAAGTAAATCCAGAAAAATCGAAAATAGCGATTTTTGGAAAGAAAGGGGGCAAAAAAGGGAAATACTGTTGGACAGTGGGGGGCAAACGAATACCAATAATGGAGGAGGTCATCTATTTGGGTTACACCCTGTATGCTACACCTAGAATTGGCACACTATGGGCAGAGATGCTACAAAAATGCACCCAATTGTCGGCTCAACTGGAAAAAATCATCAAGCAATATTGCAGGTTTTCTCTCCTCTATGCTATCTGCTTTTATCGAGCAAAGATTGTCCCTGTCCTCTTATATGGTTTAGAGGCAAAACCATTAGCTTGGTCAATGGACTGGCAGATACTAGAAGCGAAGATCTGGAAAAAAGCCCTACGTCTTCCAAACAGTTTGCCAATGGCCATTTTGCGCTTTGAGTTGGGGCTCTCCTCATTAGGGGTCCAAGCAGACTGGAAACTTTTATCTCTTTTCAATCTGATAACCAATCCAAGGCGTAATACATTGTATGAAGACCTAAGAGACCATTTGAGCCATGCATTAGTGGGGGTACTGTATGACTTAAAAAAAAAAAAGATCTCAAGAAATCTTAGCTAGATGTAACAGTGAGATAGACACGCTAACCACAAACCCCATGAAGATAAAGAGAGAGCTACTATCATCGGATTGGATAATGACAATAGATAAAACACGATCGTCGATAGTGGCTCCCTCACTTTCACCAACGGATAAGAGTCTTAGTTCTTTAGCAAACTACTTGTTGAAATTCCCGGATGCAGAAGTGAGACAAAACTTTCTCAGACTCTGTCTGGGTTTGATACGTACAGGAGTTGTTCTTGTGAGATGGGGTTGGGGGGAGAGGTGTAATCATTTGTGTTTTAAATGTTGAGACCCAAAAGTCCAATCATTGGAGCATCTTCTAAGATTCTGTGAAGGAACATGGGAGGTGCGAAAGAAACATCTTGAACGTTTTGTCTGCTCTAATTACTGGTTGTCATCAGAAGACTTTTGGGTGAGAATGACTTCAGGTCACGAAACAGCATTGACTATAAATGTGGTTCGAGTTCTACAACAGTTAGGCTTTAATGGAAATTAAAAGTGCTTCAAATATCTAGACTGAAATAGGGAAGACATGAAAAAAATTGGGAGAAAAATGTTGCATTTTTTTGTTTTTTTTAATGAGGTGTAAAAATGTAAAAGTTATTTCTTCATCTTCTTTTAAACAAGTTCTTTTTGTATTTGTGGAAAAAAAACCAGGTCTGGTTTATACCACAATAAAATAAAAAATAAAAAAGCATTGATAGATTTGGAAACACAAATCGATGAGCTGAGAGACAAAGGGAAGACTGCACTACTGCTGTTACTTGATCTCTCAGCTGCATTCGACTTGATGGATCATAAGGTCCTCTGCAGGCACCTTGACTCAGCAGCCCACTTCTCCACGGATGCTGTCAAGTGGATACAGTTATTCCTGAGCGACAGAACCATCAGAGTATTCTCACCATCAGCAGCAGCTGATCCTACCCCAATCGTGTGCAGGGTCCCTCAGGGTTCATGCGTGTCTCCAACTCTGTACAACATATTCACCAAACCATTGTTCAATGATTTGGACCTTCTGGGTATTACCTACACTAATTACGCAGATGACACACAGATTGTCCTCCCACTTTCCGGGGATCATGGCAAGGACTTGGTGTTGGTGAATAGGATCTACCTCATCATTCAGGCATGGATGGCCACACACGGCCTATGCCTGAATGATGACAAGACAGAGCTGCTAATTCTTGGTACCTCCTCCAACATCTCTAAACTAGGTCATGAATATACTTCTTTCATCATTGATGGCAACAATACCATAGTCTCAAAGGAGGTAAAAACCCTAGGTTTCTACCTGGACGCTACTATGTCTTTCAATAAACAACTGAAATCACTGGCTTCCACTACAGCCTACACGTGCAAGCTTATCAGAGCTGGCAATCCCTTCCTCTCCAATGACAGTTGCATTATACTGGCCAGAGCAGTAATTCTTTCCAGATTAGACTACTGCAATGCTCTCTACAGCAGTGCCAACAAAGCCAGTATCCAAAAACTACAAATACTACAAAACAACGCTCTTAGAGCTGCACTAGGCATTAACAAAAGAGTGCACATGACCGTAATCAGATGCCAACATAAATGGCTATCCACCCATAACAAAATACAACTATAAATAGCCTCCCTGACACACAAAGCATTACACAATGCTGCCCCCAGCTACCTAATTGACAAATTGTCAAGAAGAACCTCCAGCAGGCCTACCAGAGGTGTCAATACAAACAGTCTGGTGGTACCAAGATTCAAATCTTCCAAGATTGGCGGCAATAGCTTCTCTGTGAAGGCCGCTAAACTCTGGAACTCCTTGCCACATGATTTGAGAGCTGATCAACCCTACCCACATTTCAGAAAGAACCTCATCATCCACCTCAATCTGACCGAAGACTAGTCTCAACTGAAACTACTGCACATTAGCACACTTTACCTCCCAACATTGTAAACTATTGTATACTACTGTACACTAAGATGTAAATAACTCTTTGAAATCTACTACTTGTATATTCGGAACCCTACTTATTTTGTATTTCACGTGTCAATTTATACTGTTTGTCATTATGTAACCTTGTAAGCCTTGCATAACCTTTGTTGCGCCCTGCTACCTCTGGGTCTGGTGTGCATTAGAAATTCAATAACCAAACAAACAAACCTTCAGGAAAGCCAAAAGCATACAGAATAGTTTGAGCCATTCACATTTCCAATACAAGCCAAACACAGGTGTACCACAATTATGGGATACTAAGCGCCTTGAAGGAAATTACAAATGTGGCAAATGTAAGAGTTGCATTTATTCCGAAAATGGAAAACAAGACATAGAATGACCCAATAGACAAACATACAAATTCAAAGACTTCATAAACTGTAATACCAAGACAGTGATTTATGCAATCCAGTGCACATGTAATAAACTTTACGTTGGTAGCACCACAAGAAAACTGAAAACCAGAATACAAGAACATTTCAGAGCTATTTTAAAAGAAGATGTGAGATACCCTCTTGGATACCATCATTGGACTGAACACAAAGACCAATCAAAAAGTGGAATGACATTTTTTGGAATTGAAAAAATAACTAAGTCACAGAGAGGTGGAAACTTTGAAAAAATATTGAGATCCAGAGAAGCTTTTTGGATTTGTAATCTTGACACTTGCCATAGAGGTCTCAATTCAGATGCAGAAATGATTAACCTTTTATAACTATATCAGGACTAAAGAAAATGCACAGCCGGAGTAAATTGAATTTGGAGTTAGCTCATGAACTTCACTGCAATTGTGTGCAACATTGTGAATATAAAAATCTTTAGCTTTTTTCTGTTTACTATAATTGTTCAAATTTATAGTAATAGCAGTACTTAGCATAGACGTTGATTCAGTTCAAGGACGAGAAAACGGATCATGTCTATTATACGGCACAGGCCAGCATTTCCCATCAAATACTACCCAAACTAAGATGGAAGGAATATACGGCACATGCCAGTATTTTCCATCAAATACTACCCAAACTAAGATGAAAACCTGGCTAGCCTGAGATCACGATCAATTAGGTAACTTAACAAAATAGTCTCAGCACAAAATTAGCGAAAACCTACATGTAATCACATTTAAATTGTATCAAATAGATAATATATAATTAAAAATTAAGCCTCATTACCATGGATCAAATTGATCCACAAACATATAGTTCCCATTCCAATATGGAGGACTCGTGCTCACCTGATAATGAAAGTCACGTGACTGCAACTAAAAATCAAACTTAGTTCGGCAGTGAAACATTGTAGACTGCAGGTTATCACACTGCAAACTGCAAACAAGATGCTAAAGAACTCTTTCTTCCAATTTTGTTCGATATCTGATGAGGTAAGAAAGCGATCTTCTAGGCATTGAGCTTATGCAGTTTCTACTTTATAACTAAGAGTAGAAATAGAGCACAAGTGCACTGCGAAGCGTAATATCTCTCCATTTTTTTTACCTAGAAACACAGAAATATAATTGAGAAAATAACCATGTGCCCATAAAACCAAAGGCTAACAAACTCAAAATATTTTATCACAGATTAGTGATAATAAGAAGCAGACACTTCCTTGTTTACAAACAAGTGAGTATAACTCTTTCCTTTTTTAAAAAGAAACAGTCCTTGATCTGAAGATATATTCAAAATGGCATCTCTAAAAGAAAATGATCAAGTATATATTATTTGTTTTGCATTTTAGATGTTATGTATCATTAAAAGCCAAGTGTAAGGCTTTCTTTTCCTCCTGAAGAACTGTCGGTTAAGAAAGGACAGAGAAACACGTGTCGAGGATGTAATACATATATTCTTTTCGCCAAAGGATGTTATATTTGTACTTTTTTGCTAAAGATCCAAATATGAGGATGTTACTTTTTCTTTTATTGGAAAATGCACTTAAAAATGTAAAACCTTTTTGTTAAACACAACGCAAGAAGCAAAAGACTTTCATTTCAATGACAAAATAGAAACAAACAACTGAAAAGAACAAATATTATATACATTAAAGCATACATTGTAAGAAGGGCGAAACAGAATCGGTTTCCGCTTCCAACTTTACAATTGGATTCTTGATATGGTATTCCCATTTGGGAGGTGTGGATTTAAACGCCCTGGATGTTAGGGTTTTTGTGACTCCTGGCATTGGGGTTTTCATACCTCTAATGGATTAGCACCATCCTTGGTGGGCGTGGGGAGCCTTGGGGATACCAAACCTTCCACTTGCTGGGAGGCAGATTTGGTAGAAGCCATATCAACTCATCCATACCGGCACGTTTCCCCTGAAATAAAATGGGAAGTTGAGTCAACTCTCCACACTCCTTTCCCTTTCTTTGTGGCTCTCCCTTGCATGGTCTACAGCAAATCGGGCACTCCATATTGCCCATGTCTTTTTCTATATTTTGTATTACTGTAAAGGTATATGCTGCAACACCAAGAACCAGTACATTACCCGGGCCTCTGAATCTCTGCTGCAGTAACCACACCATCAGGGCATGATCTGTGATCGGCGTAAATTGTCTTCCCTCTGAGACAATGGCCCATTTGATGGCAAAAGCCTTAACTTTGATGATAGCATAGGTTCACTCACTGGGGAACAATTTATGAGTTGGGGTATTCTTTGCCGTCATATTCTTGGAACACATCATCTCCCAATCCTACATTCGAGGTGTCTGTCTAAAGGAGGAATGGTTAAGAGACGTCCGGCAAATTTAGCAACAGTGAATTGCAAAGTGATTCCTTCAGAGAGCTAATTGCCATCTCATCTTTTTTACTCCAGGTTTACTTGGTAGGCTGGTTATTCTTTAGTTTGTTGGTCATTGGCGCAGCAATCCTCAAAATAGGTAATAGACCTGCAATGGTAGCCTATTTGGAGCTACGGAGGCTTCTAATGTATTCTTTGAGGTGGGAATCTGGGTATTTCCAATGACCACCTTCTCTTGTGGTTGTATCAAACAATTAACGACAAAGAATGCTAAATATTGCACAGAATTCTGAGTGAGATAACGTGTGAATGGATTTAAGGTGAGGCCGGCGGCTCTTAAGGCACCCGTGATTACATAGTTGATGCATTTGCTGCTCAGGTTGGACTCTATTTAATTATATCTTCTAATGGATTCCTTCCTCTTACAGATTCTTCATCTGTGATATCCTTATCCCAGCGCAGCTGTTCTGCGGAAACTTTTCCGCTGCCCGGGGCACAGTGCTGCTCTGCCAGACAGCTCCATGCACCCCGCGCCAGACATGAAGTGGGGCCAGTATATATCGAGACGCTGTAGCCTGTGACCTCAAATCCCTTTTTCCAACTTTTGATGGCTAACGTGAGATTTAAGGTTCAGTACGGACTTTGCAATATCTTGGACGATGCCCTGTGAGAAAACTGAAGGCATTCTCACTTCCTTCTCCCCAACTATCGCTTTTGGATCCCGACCCTGTGGGTGGATATGCGAGGGAGGATTGCATGGGTGAAGGGAAATTGGGGAGTGGAGAGAGCATGTCTGTCTTTGAGATGCGGTATTCCCCCTTCCCTTTTCATGAGGAACCTTTCATTCCCACAGCCTTTATCGGGTCATGCTATCGGACTACGATTCCCTCCGGGCAGGATGACAAATGGAAACACCAGTGGTATGCAAAGGCTAAAAATAAACCAAGCCGAATGGCCTCTTTCTATTTGTGACAGGTAGAACCCCTTCAGAACTCTCATACAGATTCCGCAAATCATCAAATATGACAACTCAAATAGGAGGCGGCCCCCCTATAAAGTAATCCCCCTCTCTTTCACACACACATTCGCACTATAATTTAAAAATGTGTCCCTTTAAAAAAAAAAAAACTAGGACATGGAAGAGGCGACTAGGAGCAATGCACACTTCTAGTTTCACCACTTTAGTACTGAGACGAGGAAGATGCACATGAAGGATCAGGCATGTCCTAATTGTTATGAGGGTCAGGCAAACTATCTGCACCTGCAGCCTATTGAGAGGCTAGAGGTGCTTAAAAGCAGAACCTAACCTCACAACAATACAGAGAACCTGCCTGGAGAGAAGGAGGCTGGCGTGTGGCAAGGAAAAGGTGGGAACCGGACCGGCAAAGATGATGCCGGGTATGCCCACGGGAGGAAGACAGTGGTGCGACATGAGCCACCCATGAGAGCACCTAAGCCCCAACATTGGCCTTTGTTGCATGTTCCCAGCTGGATCTGTGGAAAATAGAGCTCCTGATT
The DNA here is from genome assembly GCF_040938575.1 of Ambystoma mexicanum. Taxonomy (NCBI): domain Eukaryota; kingdom Metazoa; phylum Chordata; class Amphibia; order Caudata; family Ambystomatidae; genus Ambystoma; species Ambystoma mexicanum. The sequence continues at coordinate 620,477,985 of NC_090922.1, forward strand.
GCCATGGAACGCTGCATGAAGGTTCTCTGAGAGCAAGCGCTGCTCGCTGTGACTCTGGGCACCTATCTGGGAGGAGAGAGAGGAACAAAGACCAGTACGAGGACACCCGATGAAGCAGAGCAGCTCTGGTGAGTACGAGACCGAGAGTACTCGTACCAGAGTTCTCTGGGGCAAATGTAAGAAAGTTAATGTTAACGCATAAGCAAGAAGTGGGTAACAAGAGGGTTTGGAACCTGAGCAAAGCCAAAGGAATTGTAAATAAATTACCAAGTGATTGCGAAGAAATAATGCAGCATGGAAAAGGTGCCAAGTATTGGGGACAATACAACGACCAATATTAGAGAAAAGTTATGGAATATTTTTTTTTTAAATATTTTTTTTTCATTTTGAAGCCAAACAAACACACTACAACTGTTTCAATACATAAAAGCATCATTAGACCAACACATTTTCATTAGAACTCCCCAACTCCCTCCCCCCCCCCCTTGAACTAGAGCCGGTTCTCACATGTCATTTACAGGAGTATCATCGGGTAGCACAATACTTAAGCAGTCATCATCCGAGTCCTCTGTTCCGTTGTTACCCTGGTGAGGGTTTGCCATAGAGGCTACCAATTGCCGCCAGGCCAGCAAGGGCCCTACTTCCTCCTCGCCCCCCCTAGTGACCGCTTCGAACCAGACTACAGATTCAGCTTCCGCCCACCTCAAGAGGTCTGCCCACCATAGCTCCACCCTAGGTCTGTGGGCCGCCTTCCAGCCCATGGCAATCCTGCGCTTGGCCAAAACACAAGCCAAGTCCTTCATCTTGCTTATGTGTTTTGAATGTCGGGGTCTAGGAAAAAACCCAAGCATGCATGACCAGACCGATTCCACATCCAGCACCAACCCCCCACCAGCCAGTTTCGTCTTAACCTCATCCCAAAATCTGTGCACTTCCGGGCAAGCCCAAAACATGTGTAGCAGACCCGCATCCACCTCCCAACACCTGGGGCATTGCTGCTTAGCTGGTCCCCCAAACTTTGCAATCTTCCCAGGAGTCAGTAAGCCCTGTGGGTAACGTACAATTGAAGTTGTTGGAATCTCGCGTTCTGGGACACCTTTTTATGCTACCTCTGGGCCCATTCCCATTGCCTGTCTGTCATGGGTCCTCCCACCTCCTCTTCCCAATCTTGTCTCAATTGAAGCAACTCTTTCCCTGCTCTTGCTCACAGGAGCTCGTATATCCTCGATATTTCGTGCCCGCCCTCCGATACATCATACATAGTTTCCAGGGAGGCATCAGGGTCTTCCACTAGCACTGTCTCGGGCCATTTTTCTCTAGTCTTTTTCACAAGCCTAGCGTAGGTTATATATTGGCCACCATGCACCCCCGTCTCTTCCTGCAACCTCTGAAAGTCCAATGCCTCCCCTTCCTGCCATATGTCCCCAAGGGTGGCCAGGTCTACCTGTTCCCAGTATCTACGGACCGATTCAAGTAGTTGAGAGTCGCTCCCGCACAGCGCCGCCAAAGGGGCCTGCTGGGAGTACGGCTCCGAATCCCCCCCAATCTTCCATGCCCTGTGCCAGATCTCCCAGCCCAGCCTCAGTAGCCGCCCCCTGCCCACCAGTTTGTCTCTACGCAACCACACCACTTCCATCAGAAAGTATGGGGCTGAGTCTCCACGCAGAAGCCTAGCTTCCGCCGAGTCTTTGGCCGAAAGCCACCTGGCCACATACAGCAGCTGCCCCGCCAGGTAATAGAGTTCAAAATTAGGCAGGCCTATCCCCCCCTTGTCACATGGGTTCTGGAGCTTCCACAGAGCAACCCTATTCCTAGAGTTGCCCCACACAAAACCCCTACACACGCTGTGAAGTTTCGCGAATAGGCTCCTAGGTATCAAAAACGGGACATTCACGAAAAAGTGCAAGAGTCTAGGCAGGACCACCATCTTGAGCAAGGCCGCCCTCCCCATCATGGTCAGGGGCAATCTAGACCAAAATACCATGCTGTTCTTGATCCCCTCTATCACTTTTTCCGTGTTATGCTTGTGTTCTGCCTCGACCCTGTGGTAAATATTTATTCCCAAATACCTAAATGTCACAGGCTGCCATGGTATTGGCAGGACAGGCAGCCTCTGTACCGGGACCTTCCTATATCTGCCCAAAGGAAACAGACTAGACTTTCTAGGGTTCACCAATATGCCCGAAAGGGTGGCGTACCGTTCTAGTACCTCCAGCACATACTGCAGATTTTCTTCTGGATAACGCAAATAAAGGAGCATATCATCCGCATATAGTGATATCAGGTGCCCTCCACTGACAGTGCTTATGCCCACCTCCCCATATTGTTGTTGCAGGCATATTGCCAGCGGCTCTAATGCCAGTATATATAGCATGGGTGACCAGGGGCATCCCTGTCTGGCCCCCCTGCAAAGTTGCCAGGTATCTGAGGCTGTGGACCCCGTTTTGACTCTCGCCTTCGGGTGCTGTAAAACAGCTGGACCCATCTGAGGTATCCAGGTCCCATTCCGTACCCCTTCAGGACCGCTTTCAGCCAGGGCCATCGTACCGAGTCGAAGGCCTTGACCGCGTCTAACGACACTATGGCCAACTCGCCCATGTCCTCCTCAGTTTAGTCAATGATATGGTGTAGCCTCCTGTGGTTATCGGTGATGTTCCTGCCTGGAACATATCCCGTCTGATCTGGGTGTATCAGTTTTCCAATCACCTTCTTCAGTTTATTAGCGAGCACTGCCGTAAATATTTTGCTGTCCTGGTTAAGCATGGACAACGGTCTGTAAGACCCGCACTCCACGGCCGGCTTGCCTGGTTTTAAGAGTGGAATGATCACAGCCTCGCGGAGGGACAATGGGAGTTCCCCCTGCTCATAGGCCTCGTTGAAAGTGGCAAGCAGTGGCTGAAGCAGCTCTTGCTTGTATGTTTTGTAGAACTCACTAGGCAGCCCATCTGAACCAGGCGCCTTGCAAGTGGGCAGATTCCAAATCACCACCTCCAGCTCATCCGAGGTGACAGGTGCGTCTAACTCCGTGCGTTCTAGGTCCTCCAGGGTGGGCAGCTCTATGTCCTCCAATGTGTCCAGTACGTCTTGACACATATCCTCCCCCATGTACTCATACAAGTGTCTGTAAAACTTAAGGAACTCCTCATTTACCCCTTCCTGGGTGTTGCAGATGCAACCTCTCTCATCCTTAATCTCACTGATCACCGAGCGGGGGGGTCTCACTCTTATACAGCCAGGCCAGTAGTCTGCCCGGCTTGTCGCCACCTGCGTGTATCCTCTCCGTATATTTCCCGTAATTGAGTCTGCATAGCCTATCCCAGAGTGCACTGCAGGACAACTGTAGCTCCTTTACTTTGGTTCTGTTATCATGAGCGGTGTTCTCACAACGTGTGAGATCCTCTAGCTCCCTTTCCGCTTCTTGGAGTTCCCTTTCGATACCCCTCTGTAGCCCCTTAGCTTTGAAAATGGCTACCCCACGCACCACCACCTTAAACGCTTCCCACAGTGTGCCCACAGAGTGTACGCTTCCCGTATTTATATCAAAGTATTCTTCGATGGCATCCCTCAGACCCTCCCGGAACCCCTCGTCTTGCAGAGCCTCGGTCCTGAGTCTCCATGTAGGGATCTGCGGTCTTGGGGGCTGGTGTCTCCAGTCTACCACCAAGGGCGAGTGGTCAGATAGTACTCGGGCTTTGTATTCCGCTCCCTCTATGTCTCTCACTATCTCGGCTGTTACAAACATGTAATCTAGCCTTGTGTGCAAATCATGTGGCGCTGCGTAGTGTGAATACTGCCTATCCGTAGGATGCAGCCTTCTCCACACATCCTCTAGGCCTAGGTCTTTCAGTAAGGTACCCAGCGCTTTGGCCGCCGGTGCCGCTTTCCCTGCCCTGTCCTTGGACCTATCCATTCTGGGATTCATGGTACAATTGAAGTCCCCCCCCTCCCACACACCGTACCCCCTGCCAGGGGGCCAAGTTTACTGTAGAGGGTCCTAAAGTAAGCCGCTGTGTCGTTATTGGGGGCATACAAATTTATGATATGCACTTCCCTGTTTTCCAGGAGACCCGTTACCACCACCATTCTACCATCCGGGTCCACCGTAGAGTCAAGCACCAGAAACGGCACATGCGGCGCCACCCAAGTAATAACCCCTCTAGCGTACGCAGAGTACGCCGCACCCACAACATTGCCCTTCTATTTTCTCCTGACCACCTCCAGCCTTTCCCTAGTGAGGTGAGTCTCCTGCAGCAGGGCTATGCCTACACGCATCCTCTTTAAGTTCAGCATCACTTTATTACGTTTCAGGTAGCTGTTAAGGCCCCGTACATTCCAGGTCACAATTCTGAGATTACCCGATGCCATCTGGTCGGACTATCCCCATCCCATCTTTTCCCATAATGCTCCCTGTGCTAGTTTGTGTTCTGGCTCTCTCCCTTCTATTCAGAAACCATACCCCCCCCCAACTTCACACCACTGCCCACAACTCCCCCACCTCCCTCCTCCCTACCAACCCCCAACAATAGCCCAGCTCCATCCCTGGATCTCAGGCCTACCCACGTCTGGACCTGTCTCTTATCCGAGGACAAGGACCCCGCGGGGTGTCACCTATCTAACAGTGACCTAACTAAATGTACTACTATTGGATTCAGAGGGTGCTTCCTAGAAGCTCCCAGTCATCTATTTAGGAGAAGTGCATTCAACGGGACCCGCCGGCGGATACTATGACATCCTCCCCACAAGCACAATATCATTCTATATTCCAGTCCCAATGTCATAACTATGGCCTCCCGGGTGCCTCAGCAACGTACTACTTATCTCCAGCCGCTTCTGTCTGGACGCCGGTTCCTGAGGTAGACCCTGCATATCCAACCACTCCATCGCTTCAGTCAGCGTCTCAAAGAAGAGGGATCTATTCTTATAAAACACCTTTAACCTGGCGGGGCAGAGCAACATGTAGCGATGGCCTGCTTCTCTAAGCCTCCTTTTCACTGATCCAAAGTTCATTAGACTACGCTGTACAAGCAGCGTATAGTCCGGATACGCCGTTATTTTCACTGACCCCTTTTCTATCGTACCTACTTTCCGGAAAAATTCGAGAATCTTTTTGCGGTCACGATAGTTCAAGATCTTCGCGATCAACGGCCGCGGGGGGGCTCCTGGGGCTGGTCTCCTGGTCATGGCCTTATGCGCCCTTTCAACCGCGAACCCCTTGGTCAGCTCCCCGCCTGTAATCTCCTGCAAGAGCATGGTTTCAATGTATTCCGTGGGGTTCGGTCCTTCCATTCCTTCCGGAAAACCCACTATGCAAATGTTGTTGAGCCTGGCGCGCCCCTCTGCCTGCTCCGCTCTGTCCTCCAGATTGCCCACTCGTTGCACGAGGGCATGAAGCTCCTTAGCATGTGCATTGCACACCTCCGTGGTTGGGGCTAACTCTTTCTCCAGTTCCCCAGTGCGCTCCGCGATCGTTCGCACGTCCTGTCGCAACAGGTTCACCCCTTCTTGGACCGCTCCGATCTTAAGGTCCAGGCCCTCCTGCAGCTCTTTCATGGCCAGGCCCAACTTCGTTTCCCAGGCCACCTTCAAGTCGGCAATTGCTGCCAGCACCTCCTGGATAGTACCCGGTGGGTCCGTCGCCGCCGCAGGGGCCTCTTTGCTCTTGCCCCCTTCCGCGGCCAGGGGCGACCGGGCGAAGGCCTCCATCGTGGGCTGCTTGATCCGGGGTCGTACCACCTTGGAAGACATCCTGCTGCGTCGGTTGGGTACACGCGCCCAGCTGTGTCTCCGGTGCTGCGGAGCGCCTCGCGGGGTCCGCTCGCCGGCCCCTCCTTCGCTCTGCTGGCACGCCACAATCCAGGGCCTCCTCAGTGGGGGCAAGCAGTTATGTTCTTGCCATCAGCCAGAGACGCATACAATGCGTCCCTCTAGTTGGGCTCGCCCCGTTCCGGCCAGCTCTGTCTTCCTCAGCTCCACAGACCATTTATGGCCCTTTGTCCACGAGCGGCCATCTTGGGTGCTGCCCTTCCACTGCGCGACCGCCACCTTCTTCTAAGTCCAGTTCTGTGGATATGCAGTCTCGCTGGTGGGGAGGGCACTCACCATGTGCCCCCCACTTTCATGCACCCTTGGATGCACCTTGGACTCGAAAGTCTGCCGAAAACCATCACTTCTTCCCAGGATCAAAATCGGATCATCGGGAGCTCCTCCAAGAAACGTCCCCTCACGTAGCCATCAAGCCACGCCCCCCAAGTTATGGAAAATTAATAACGTTTTATGTTGAAAGAAGTGAAAATTGTTGCGGACACTAAGAAACAAAGTGAAAATTGGCATGAATATCTTTGAACTGAATGAAAAGCAATTGTGAGAAAAAAGGTGTTGAACTCAGAGGGGCAAGTTGAGTACAAGTTGTGGCAAAGCCAAAATACTGCCAATATATAAATGGTGAAATGCAAGTTGTAGCAAAGCCAAAAGACTGCAGAAAGAAATCCCAGCAAATGTTGACACTGGTGCTAGATGGCAAACAAGTGTTACTCGAATGATCAGGAGCATCACAAAGTGACAAGGGTTTTCGGTTGTGTGAACTGTAATGGGTGGACCGTGTGGTCCGACAACTGTGCCTAGACCAATTAGCCCAACCTGGGAAAAACCAAGAGCCCAGAGACAAAGGGTGTGTGATATAAGTGCTTAAGTGAAGAAGAACATTTGTGATGCAAGTTAAAAGGAGTACCAGTGGGAATTTTGCAATACTGGTGAATCTCGAGAGACTTAAACCTTTTTGGAACTATGTTGATCTTGGGGAAGTGAACCCTGAGATACACTGGAACTCTGACGAACTTGGGAAAGAGACCCCTGAGATCTTTTAGATTGTGTTACGCTTGGAGAAGAGAACCCCAAGGCTCTCTTTGTGGGACTATTTGAACTTGGGGAAAGGGAAGTTGAATCAGGCTCAAGCTGGAAGAAGCTCAGATCTTTTATTTTAAATACTGTTTCTTTCTGGTACTGACATCCCTACACATTGTATATCTTCAGTTGTGAGGGCAAGCATAGGTTTTGGGCACAGATAGACCTTTAATTTGAACTTACTGACACAGACTATCCTTAGTTTCTTTAGGTAAGGAATTCTCACCTCAGCATAGGGCAAGTTGGGCATTAATCCATCCTGACATTTGAAATAAAAATCCTTTTGTTAAAGTAAATCTGTTGCCTCTGTCTTACTTAAAAATGCCTTCACAGCCCCCAAGAAGGAGGTGCTTATGCCCTTCAATGTGGCAGTAGAGGCCCCTTTGCTGGAGGTGTGGGAGAAGCCAGCCTTTGTCCCGGCTGTGGACAGACAACTGGGGAGAATCACTGTCCCACCCCATTGAACATGGTGTTTCTCTCCTCTCGCGCATCACCAGAGAGTTCACAGACATAACCTACTGTCCCTTAGGCCAAATGTGGAAGCACCACTTTTGGAATTCTTATCAAAGCCAGCCTCAGTCTCCATTGTAAACTGTGGCCTGGTCAAAAGCACAGGTCGCCCCCCACTGATATGCTATTCCTGTCTTCCCAGGCCTCCACAGATAGTTTTCTTGTCCAGGCGGCCATGGCAAACCTGAAGACAACGTCTTTTCCCTCTTCCGTTAGCCCGGGATAACAAGAGACTGGATGTCTGTGGACGAAAGGTTTTGGTTCAGGCAGCCTAGGCCTGACCTCCATCATCCCCTCCTGTTCCTTTTGGTCTGCACTTTCAAACGCGGCTGATCACATCCCTGCAGGTGACCTGAGGAAATATTTAGATGCCCTGGTAAAAGATGACAAGGAGGCTTCATCCCAGATCCTCCAATTGGGTCTAGATACTGTTGACTGTGTGGCTCGGAGAATGGCCACTTGAACAGTGTTTAGGAGGTATTCATGGCTGAAGACCTCTGGTTTCACCCTGGATGTCCACGCCAAACCCCTGAACATGCCATTTGATGGCAACAATCTGCTCTGGACAAAAGCTGATATGATCCGCCCCCCCCCCCCAGAAGTTCCAGGCTTCTAAAGTGACTGAAAAGCCTCTGGGCCTAGAGGTCCAGCAGTAACAGCCTGCAATCTCCCTGACCCCCAATAGGCAAGGTTAGGGGTTTTTGACCCCTGACCACCTACGCCATCAGGAGCAGAGGCTACGCTCCCTCTGGCAAGCAAGTGCAGCCACCATATGAATAGGGATTGAGGCAGAAAAGGATTATCAGCCTCTGCTGTGCCGCATGCAGCCCCTGGAGTGAAACCCATGTGAATTCAGACTTCCACCTGTGGGCGGCAGAATTTACTGGTTCGACAAGGAATGGATTTTCACCACTTGCAATGCCCGAGCCTTATATGTCGTTCACCACAGATTCTGACTCCCTTTTGCTCAACACCCTCTAGGCCATCCCTCTGCCAACCAGTTCTTACCTCAGGATCCCCCCCGCTTCAGGAGGTTCGTCAGGTTCTAGCAAAAAGGGCCATAGATGTGGTGCCTTGCTCAGAACGAGGCAAGGGTTGGTACTCAACATATTTTCAGATGTCGGAGTAGGACGGGGGTTTAGATCCCCATCTTAGATTTGCAGCTCTTGCACCTGTACTTGTGCAAAGACCCGTTCAAGATGGTTACTCTGGCTTAGATTCTTCAAGCTTTTGACCTGCAGGACTGGCTAGTCTCTCTAGGCCTCCAAGCCGCCTACTTCCATGTGCCCATCCACAAACTGCACAGGAAGTACCAATTCAAAGTCCTGCCATTTGGTCTCTCTTCAACACCCTAGGGTCTTCAAGCTGCTAACAGTGGTAGCAGCTCACTTCAGAAGAGAAGACATTCATGTCTTTCCCTATGTAGACCACTGGCTTGTGACTGATGTAGTGGGACGCTAGAACTAGAAAAAATGCAAATCATATACCAGTAGAATGTTTTATTTATTGTGTAAAGACTCAGTCCTGTATCAGCTTGTGACAAATGTCACATGCACTATCGGCGCTCAACTCTTGCCCCCAACCCTTCAGCAGAAGCGAATTATGGGGTTTTGTATTAATAGTAACTTGTGTGTGTTGACAATAATGTAATGGAAGCTTTGTTAGCTTGAAAATGTAAGCTTCTTCCAATGGCAAGAGCACAGCTTTATAAAGGGGTAGGTGATGAACTGCTATTCCTCAAGCTCGGAGACCAGGAGGTCCATTCATTCGAGTCACGACGCCTCCCACGCCAAAATATGAATACAGTTTATAGCTAGTCAGATACACAGCAATTTAAACGTTTTGTCCCCGATTTCTCATTGTCAGTCCTCAATGCTATTTGAATTCATAGTTGAAGATTATATAACCAGTTACGGATGCCTTAATAATGTTTCATTTGAAGTTTTAATTGTTCCGTCGCACAGATGGGATGCCTTTTATTTCACTGCCCATTTAACTATATTGTTTTGTATTTAGTTATTTATATAGCGCTCTTTTCCCACTTATGTGGCCTCAATGTGCTTTTTTCTGGTTGGAACGGCCTCGGTAACCGTAGTCAATATGGTTGAAAATTCTAGTAAGTTTAGTTTTAGGAAATGCATGTGTGCATGTTGACGCTCTAAGGCTTGGTTGGCTGGCAAGGCTCGACTAAGCAGCCCCAAGGGAGGTCAGACATGTGGGTGGGCGCTTTTGAGTGTTTGAGATAGATTGCTATTTTTGAGAGAGTATAAGTGAGGCCATTTGTACCGGTTTCTTTTCGGGTGGTAGTCACTGTATGCTAGTGGCAGAGGTGTTGAGGTACGTCAGGTGTTTCAGTCTGGACGGCTATGTGTGATGCTAGACCGGATGTGCTTAGCCATAGCTGTATTCTATAATGCATGGATGCATGACTGTGCCTACGGCCTGTGTCCACACTAGTGGTGTGAGATCTATGTTCCATAGGCTGTGAGATGTTCAGCTGGTGCAATGTTTGTCCATGTCGGGAATTGAGTCATCAATGGGTCTAGGTTTCACAGTGTAGCATGTAACAACATATATCAGACAAACATGTAGGCTACACCTAGGTCTGAAAATCCTGTATAGTTGGAGAAAGGCCTAGGTTTCACAATGTAGTGCGTTTCAACAGATAGTAAACAACAATGGAGGTACGCCTAGATTTGAGGATCCATTGTAGTGGGAGAGGCCTAGGCATCACAATGCAGTAGGTTTCATCATATAGTAAGCACGGTTGGAGGTTATACCTATATTGGGAAATCCTGTATACTGGGAGAGAGGCCTAGGTTTCCAATGTGGTAGGCTTCATTGTATAGTGGGCAGAGAAGGAGACTAAACCTCGATTTGAGAATCGTGCGTGGTGGGAGGGAGTCCTAGGTTTCACTAGGCCGTAGCTTAGAGCATGTAGTACAGTGAGTTCCCGCAATGTCACAGTCATTGATGGTTTGTTATATCAAGATTGGGAGTACATGTGTGGTGGGAGACGGCTAGTATGGGGAATTCCCTGAGTGTTGGGTGCTCCGAGTGACGGATGTGGTTAGTAATTGCAGTGATTCCTCAGCGCGGCGTGTGTGCTACCCTGGGCTACTTATGTTATTGTTTGTGGTCTCTCATGTGGACAGGCAGGCAGGGGGGTGTGATCATGTTGTGGGTGTGCCACAGCAAAGACTGCTGGTTTACCAGGAGTGTTTGTCAGGTGGGAGTGTTGTTGTGGGTGGGTTGATAGTGTTTCAGGTGTGCCACAACGAAAGCTGCTGGCTTACCTGGGGTATTTGTCGGCTGGTAGTGTTGTCAGGAGAAACCGCTGCGAGAGCTGCTGGCCCCTGTGTTGTGATTGGTGCAGGGGAGTTTATTAATGGTGTATGCTTGTGTTGCCGTGGATTAGGAGAGTATTGGGAAAAGCCAGGTTTTAAGGGTCTTCCTGAATTTCAGGTGGTTTCCAGTGTTGCAAATGTGTAGGGGAAGGGAATTCCAGATGATTGGCACTTGGACGGAGAAGGAGGAACTGCCAAGTGAAATATTGTGTGAGATCTGAGGTTCCTGGAAGGATGGTAGGGGACACATTGGCACAGAGGAATTCCGGGGCCAGTGTTGTGAAACACATGGCTTTAAAGGTGGTGCATCGAACAATAGGGAGCCAGTGGAGAACTCTCCGGGGTAAGGGCCAATGTGTTCCGTGGCAGGCAGATTGATGAGCAGGCGTGCTGCCGCGTTTTGGATTCTTTGGAGTTTCCTTAGTTGGGATGCCAGCGCTCCTAGATAGCAGCAGTTTGCATAGTCTAAGCGGGACAGGATGATGGAGTTGATGGCCGCGAAATGGTGGCGAATGGGTGAGGTAGGGGAAAATCCGCCTGAGAATCCGTAGGTGGAAGAAGCAGGTTTTAGATAACTGGTGGTGTGTTGGGTGAGAGATAGATCAGAGTCCAACTCGCATCCAAGGTTTTTTACAACGTTAGAGGGTGCTGGTGTTTGTCCTAGTGGTTTGGGCCAAGGGATTGGTTGGGCGAGGAGCAATGTTTTCCCGCAGACTAGGATTTTGGGTTTCCCCGGGTTGAGGATGAGGTGGATGGTCGTCATCCAGTGGTCAATGTCAGAGAGGCACGATGCCAGGTCTGTTCTGCCGGAGACTTCAGAAATTGGGATTTTGAGGATGATCTGAGTATCATCTGCCTAGTGGTAGCCGGTAAGGTTGTACGAGCAAATGATTGCGGGGATGGGTTGTATGTAGAAGTTGAAAATTAATGATGATGTGGATGCTCCTTGGAGTACACCTTTACATGCTGGTTGTGATATGGATGTGAACTGGTCGAGGTGCATAATTTGCGACTGGTTAGAGATAAAGGATGAGATCCACGAAAGGGGTGTGCTTTTGATTCCTAGTGTTTGCAGTCTGACTAAAAGAATCGAGTGATCAATGGTATCGGAGGCTGTGGAGAGGTCTAGCAGGATGAGAACCGCGCAGCGGTCTGCGTCTAGGTCTCACAATGTGGTTTGGGCACAAGATAATACATAACTAGATTTGAGAGTCCTGTATAGTGGGAGAAAGGCCTAGGTCTCACAATGCAGTTTGGGCACAAGATAATACGCAACTAGATTTGAGAGTCCTCTATAGTGGGAGAAAGGCCTAGGCTTTACAATGCATTTTGGACAGAAGATAATAGACAACTAGATTTGAGAACAAAACTAGATTTGAAAGTCCTGTATTGTGTGAGAAACTATAAAGAATACACAATGCAGTTTGGGCACAAGATAGAGCTTGCTGGGCTTCTAGGGTACCGTGATTGCTCTACTCCTCACCTAGGGCATTCCTACCGTAGAAGTTGCTGCTAGTTGACGGCTGGCCGCTGGCTTCCTGCAGACACTTTCTGGAGCTGCTACCGTTGGAGCCGCCCTTTGCCTCTGGGCCCTTAGCCACAGGGGCTGCCGGGCAGAGGGCTGCTCTGGCGAGGTGTGTGTTGAGTCCCGACCTGGCCAATCAGGGTCCGAGGATGGGAGGGAAAGGGAAATTGAGGTCCTGGGAGCTGCGAGGGACGCGGGCCAGGTCTGGGCACTGGAAACAGTTTTCAAAACAAAGCAGGCCCAGGAGGGTCGCTGGCCCAGTGAACTTACCTGCATGCGCTCAGAATGTAATAACATTTTATAAAAACAATACAGTAAAATCCATGTAAATTGCCAACTGGATTTTTTATACAGTCTATAGAAAACTGCCCACTTGAAAATGTGTGTTCCTTGCCATAGGTTCAAGTAGTAATATCCTGGATATTAGACTCAGTACACCAAATGCCTCAGTGGTTTAACCCTTGTCCATGACCGATATTTCACAAGTAGAGTAACACTTTCTAACATGTATTAACATAATTCAATCCAACACAGGAAAATAAGTCACACGTGTTAGGTGTCGCAGCTGGTTCACAATCCAAAGGTCTGCGTTCCATGCCAAAAAGCATTTTATGACTGAAATGTCTGGTAATTAGGGGAACAAGCTCCTGTCCAATACAATATTTTTACCTCGAATTCGAATACAACGCTATGCAAGGTTTTAACAATACCCCTTATTCTCAAATGTCGCAGGTAACGTCCCCAAATTTACAAAAAAGTTACACCTGTAACTCCACCTCCAGCTGAGGCTGAGAGGGAGGTACAACCCTGTGTGGTTGAACTAGACTCTGAAGAAGAGCTAGTGGGAGGCCAAGAATTTATTGGAGATCTGGGCCCCCGAGGACCATCCTGAGCTGCAGTCTTTACTGGCAGAAGGTGGACCCAGCAGGGCAGCTTTTCGTAAGGGACAAAGAGAATGTCCAACTCTAGAGGGTCTCCGCCACCAGGCAGCTGCTCAGGCTGATGGGCAAGAGCCTGGGAAGTATAGGTTGCACTGGGAAGATGGCCTCTTCTACAGTGAACCAACTGAGTCTGAACCTGGAGACTACAAGCTGTAATATCTCAAGAAAACAGACAACAGTTCTTGCACTTAGCCCACGAGATTCCTTTGGCTGGTCACTTGAGTTTCAAGAAGACCAAGGAAAGGCTCTCACTCTACTTCTATTGGCCAAAAATGGGGGTTGAAGCAGATAAGTTTTGCAAGAGCTGCCATACCTGCCAAACTTCTGGTAAGGTTGGCTCCAAGAATGTGGCACCTTTTAGTGCCTCTCCCAGTTGTGGGAGTCCCATTTGAGAGGGTAGGGATTGACATTGTTGGTCCCCTTGATCCCCCAACCTCCTCAGGCAACAGGTTTATCCTTGCTGTAGTAGACCACGCTACTAGGTACCCTGAGGCAATTCCTATGAGGCCTGTTACAGCTCCGGCTGTGGCTAAGGCCCTCCTTGGTATTTTTACCAGGGTTGGATTTCCTCAGGAAGTAATATCCGACAGGGGGTCAATCTTTATGTTCCACTACATGAAAGCCATGTGGAAAACCTGTGGAGTTACTTACAAGTTCTCACCCGCATACCACCCCCAGACAAATGGGTTGGTAGAAAGGTTTAACGGAACCATGAAGAGCATGAAATGTGCTTTAGAGGAACCTCTGAAAAGAAAGTGGGACCTTCTACTGCCATGCCTTCTCTTTGCTTATAGAGAAGTCCCTCAGGAGGGAGTAGGTTATTCTCCCTTTGAACTTCTCTATGGCCATCCAGTCAGAGGTCCATTGGCCCTGATTAAGGAGGGATTGGAAGGTGCTCCTCCCCTCAAGCCTGTCAGAGTGACTGACTATGTGATAGGTCTCCGGAGGAGAATGTCACACATGATGGCAGAAGCTAGTGATAACCTGAAAGCTGGACAAGCTTTGGTCAAGCATTGGCATGATCAAAAGGCTAACATGGTGGAGTTCACTCAAGACCAGCTAGTTCTCGTTATGCTCCCAACAAGGCAGAGGGCCTTGCAAGACAAATGGATGGGACCCTTCAAATTTGTCGGAAAACTTGGGGAGGTCAACTATCTGGTGGATCTGGGCAGACCCAGGGAAGCTCCTAGAGTCTTCCACACCAACCGACTGAAAGCGTACATCTCCAGACCTGAAGTAGGAGCCTTGCTTCTAGCTTCAGCAGCTGAGGAAGAAGAGAGTGAATCTCTCCCTGATCTCCTCAGAGGTGTACCTTTAGATGAGAAAATTGAAGGAGTCAATCTCTCTTCAGATCTGACACCTGAGCAACAAGAGGAGTGCAAATCTATGTTAAATCAGTTTGCCTCCCTGTTCTCACTCTCACCAGGCTTGACCCCTTGGGGACAGCATGAGATACTCACTGGTGACTGTCTGCCAGTCAAAAGCAGAGGATACAGAATGTCAGAAAATGTGAGAACCCATATCAAAGGGGAGGTCAAGAAGATGCTTGATCTTGGGGTAATAGAGCCCTCTACTAGTCCATGGTCTAGCCCAGTTGTGTTAGTGCCAAAGGCAGGATCCAAAGACTTGAGATTCTGTGTGGACTATAGAGCTCTTAATGCAGTCACGAAGACTGATGCCCACCCTTTGCCAAGGACAGATGAGTTGGTGGATAAACTTGGTGCAGCCAAGTACCTCAGCACATTTGACCTTACGTCAGGCTATTGGCAAATAGCCTTGACAGACCATGCCAAGGAGAAAACTGCATTTTCAACCCCAGTTGGCTTGTACCAGTTTAAGGTCATGCCTTTTGGATTAAAAAATGCACCTGCTACATTCCAAAGGATGGTGAATCAAGTTCTAGCTGGGATGGAGGACTTCTGCATGGCATACTTGGATGACATTGCAGTCTTCAGCCACTCCTGGGAGGAACATGTGAACCACCTAGGACGTGTTTTGCAGGCTCTTGAGCAGGCCAATTTGACTATCAAGTAAATGCCAGATTGGTCAAAGTAAAGTGGTCTACCTTGGGCATGAGGTAGGAGGTGGAGAAATAAGGGCTTTGCTCAGCAAAATTGAAGCTGTGCAAAATTGGACAACACCTACTACTCAAACCCAGGTGAGAGCCTTCCTAGGCCTCACTGGGTATTACAGGAATTTCATTGAGAACTATGGGACAATAGCTTCTCCACTGAATGTAATCTCCTCTCCAAAATTCCCATAAAAGGTCAAATGGAATGAGGAGTGCAATCAGGCCTTTGAAAAACTGAAGAAAGCTCTTTGCCAAGCTCCAGTACTGAGAGCTCCTGACTACCACCAAACTTTCATTGTACAAACTGATGCTTCCAATGTAGGTATAGGTGCAGTTCTAAGCCAACTCGATGAGAAGGGTAGGGAGCACCCCATTTGCTTCATCAGCCGTAAACTGAAGGATCTTGAGACAAGGTGGGCAACAATCGAAAGAGAATGCTTTGCTATTGTGTGGGCACTGAAGAAGTTTAGGCCATACTTGTATGGTTCTTCTTTTGTCATTCAGACTGACCACCAACCCTTGAGATGGTTAATGCAAATGAAGCGAGAAAATCCAAAACTATTCAGATGGTCAATCTGCCTGCAAGGGTTTGATTTCACCATTGAGCACAGGTCAGGGTGTCACCATCAAAATGCTGATGGACTCTCTAGGATGTATGTCATCGACTAGAGATATGAGGTTCATCCAGGAGTGGATTAAAATCCTCCTGTCCCTTAGTCTGGGGGGGGGGGCGAGTGTTAGGGAGAATTCTCTGTTTAGGCTGAATTTCCTAACCTAGTGGGTCCCCCAGCAGCTTTGCTGGATTTTTGGGGTTTATTTTTTTCTCCTGCCAAGAGTGAGACTCTTTTACCCTCACTCTTGGGCATGATTTGAGTGTGTTTCTTTGACTCTAGATGTGTTTAATGGGCTATGGGGTCTTTTACTCCATAGGGCTTCATGTGTTTCTGTGATGTGTTACACAGCACCCTCAGTGCAGTAACACAGGGGTGTCATAGTGACCCCCCAGTATAGACTCCATACCCTGGGTCTGACTACTGTCTCCCAGGGCATTTAAAGTCACCATTGACTTTACTAGTCTTGAATTCTGAACAGAACCAGTACAAACCATCATATTGTGGACGTACTGGCTGGGGCAATTCGATTGCCCCGGGGTCTGTTAGTCGAGGGGGCACGTCTCCGTCCCCCCTGATCGAGTTTTGGCTGGTGGCAGTGGATACTACTTTTTATATTCAACCGCAAATATTTCTCTATGGGATTTTCCCATTGTACGAGGCTACTATCTTTATTTATTTAATTACGATAGCCTCGCACATACCGCTGGTTTATTTAATTATTATTCATTCTCTGGTTGGCATTTTTTGCCAAAACTCGGTTCTAAAATGGGGTTTGTGTTCTCTTCTGTGACTCCAACCCAAGTCGCGCCCTTTGTTCCAATTTTTGGCGGGCTTCTCCACAGAAGCCCTCCAAAGTGGTGCCACTCTGTCTGGGGTACTTAGGAGAGGTGGAGGGGTATTTAGGCACCCTGGACTGAGTTGTCTAGGCAACTCAAGTCACACTCCGTCCTGATTGGCCCAAGTGGTGAGCCGTCCGGCTCACCACTTAGCATGTTTGAGTGACAGCTAGGCTGAGTGAATGGGGTTTTCTGCATAAAAGCAGGGCTTTGGGGACTGGAACTTCAGAAGTCGCCACAGGACCTAAGAATCCGACGAGGGAGAAGCTAAGCCGACCTGCCACGACGACACCACCGGTGGTGCCCTGCTGGACCGTCTCACCACTTTTCCCAACGACAGAGGAGATCTCCCCCCTGAGAGTCTTCTTCCTTTGACTGGTGGGGATAACCAGTTTCACCGTCTTTTCGCCTTCCCGACGCATCTCGTGGCCGCATTGCCTGTGCCAAGCACCCCGGCAACCGGAATACCACGTTTTACCACGACCGCGAAATAAAGGGTAATACCTTGAGCCGGAAAACTCTGCGGCTGGTTTCTTCCCTGGCAGAGCAACGACCTTCAGCTTTCCTCCAAGTCGAGATCTTCTCTTCCCCTTGGCGACGCCGAGACTTGCACCCGCTGCCAGAAACAACTGCCACCGCTGGAGGATCCTTTCCACTTAAAGTACCGTGTTCCGCCTGGCTTCCCTTGCCACCGACTGTATGGGGTAGATTTAGTCCCCGGCTTTCGAACCTGGGTTAGCCTGGGACACCCTGGCTAAACTTTTCTGAGCCTCTCTAAACTCTCTTCGAACTCTCTGCAAGGCTTTCTAAGCCTAGTGTAACTGTGTGATCTTGGGCGCATTTGTGCTCTGCTCTCTCTAAGAGTGGGCACAGCCTCTGGACTTTGGCTCACAAGTGACTTTTTGCTCTTCTGCCTTGCTAATAGTGTTCCTAAATCTTAGAGTGGTGTATCTGTCCATATTCTGTCTTTTTCCCTCCCTTCTTCATGAACTTATTGGAGTGCCATCTATTGCAGCGCTCACCTCTGTCTGGAAATAAGTGGTGTTAACTAAGACTTATCTGATAAGGAATAAGGGTTGTATATATCATAATAGTAACTGTGTTTAGAGTGTTTTACAATAAGAGTGCTGGAGTGTTTCAAACAGTGTGTTTTTAAATAAATAATTATATACTTTGATACCAAAGCACTGGTCAGTGTTTGCTTGTATTATTGTATCTGAGTGCCTATTGTGTATACTTTGCATACTGCCTAACTCTTCTTGAGGGAAGTCTGACTGCTCAGCCACAGCTACCAGGTAAATCTGGGTGGTACAGACTGCTACCAAGTTGGTTTACTGCTAACACCTGTAGTCCTAAATCTTTTGCAGTGTTCCCAAAGGGAACTGCACAGGTCTCTGCCTAACACCCCTTTTACAACACAGTCTGGTGTGTGGTCAGGAAGCCACTGTCCGCACCACAGCTTGTGTGAGACAAGCAGTGGGGGTGGCATCATAGACCCTTTGTCTCCAGGGCTCAGCAGGCTTAGTGCCCCAGGCAGAGATTTGATCTCGCTTGTGGAGCGTCCGCTGTTTGAGCTGGTTGTATAGCAGGGATGGCTATGCAGAGCACTCCTGCCGCACATATTGTGATGTATCCAGTGGAGTCATCGCTGATCGCCAGCCTACAATCGCCTCCCATGTGGCCAGGAGACGGCAGTCACGATCTGATCCTGACTCTGGGGTTGGTGGTATTAGGGAGGATCACATGGAAGGAGATGGCTGTCTGGGAGATGTGATAACCCCATCGGGAGGGGCGCAGTATTCTTCTCTTATAAATAAGGACCTTCTAATTCCTAAATTCCTGATGGCAGGTTTTCACTATATCAATTCCTCCCATTACAAAACCCTAAAGACCCTTCCGGGGAGTGCACCAGGTTATCCATTTAAAAAGTGTATGAAAGATAAAGACATTATGAAAGAGTATAGAAGGGGATCTAAAGAATCTACTGAAGAGTTCCTGGCAACGGGGGGGGGAGTATACCAGGAAGTCTGCATTGAGTAGTTGTTTCAAAGAGAGACTTGTGCCACCCTTACTAAGTAGTTGTATGGGAAAGCGATTTTCTACCATCTTTAAGGAAACATTGTTTAGAAAAGACACTTTCGCCATCCTTCCTGATATAATCCAGGGGAAGGGAACTACCCTCTGGATCCAAGGGCATTTCCTTTGAAGAAACCATTTTGTTGATTTGTTGTTCAACACGTTTTGGCTAAACCTAGATCAGAGACAATTTTCCTTACAATTCTTAGTAAAACTATGCTAATCCTAATGGACAATACAGTTGTTGTGCACTGCCTCAACACACAAGGTGCTGTAGGCTCCTTGCCTCATTGTAGAGAAGAAATGTGATTGTTGTTCTGGGCTCTGGAGGATAATGTGTCTGTCGGCGCCTCACCTGACCAGCTGGGAGAACATTATTGTGGATGCCTTGATCAGGCAGACCTAAGCCTTTCAGGAGTGGGAGCTCTGTCAGGAAGTTCTGGAGGAGCTTCTCTTCCAATGGAGAACTCTTCAGGTGTGTGGACCGTTTTGCTTCCAGTATGAACCGGAAATGCATGTGGTTCTGCTCCAGGGAATTTCCATGGCAAGAAGCTCTGGGGGACGCTTTGACACTTGAGTGGCATTTCAACATTCTCTATGCGTTCAGTCATACCTCGGTTCTCAGGAGTTCGAGCCCACACTGATTTTGGTCACTCCGGACTGGGTCAGGAGAAGGTGGAACCCAGAGTTGCAGGACATGTCCATCTGCCTTCCCTAGTGTCTTCCTCAGAGATGGGAACTCTTCTCTCAATCGGAAGGACAACCACTCCAGCTGAACCTCACAAGCCTGACCCTTGATGCCATGTTGCTGAAAGATTGTAGTATAAGGAGTAGGATTTATCCAAGAACAACCTGGATATGCACTTATCTGCTAGGAGATCTGCCACCAAATCCATGTATGCCTGTAGGTGGCATAGGTATTCAGCTTGCTGCCAGGAGAGGAAGCTGGATCCTTTTTCCTGTTCAACACCCTCAGTTTGGGATTTCTTTTTCTTTCTCTGGCCTGTAGGAGCCTGCATATTGGCACTCTGAAGAGGTATCGTACTGCCATTTTGGTTTTCAAGAGTTCCCTGGAGCAGGGCTTATTTTTCACTAGCCCCACAGTCGTGCAGTTTCTTCTGGGTTGTTATCAGTTTTCCCCATGCCAGTTTGTTCTGGCTTGGGACTTGAATTTAGTGTTGACATTTCTAATTAGCATTTAGCTTGAGCCCCTGCATTCTTGTTTAAGACTACTCACCCTTAAGGAGATTTTTCTGGTCGCCATCACTTCCAATAAACTGGTGAGTGAGCTCTAGGTGTTATCTGTTAAACCTTCCAATTTGAATTTGTGAGGGGTCAGAAATGTGAGGCGGACAAATGTTGGATGATTTTTTCAACATACAGAATTTTATTAATTAAAAATGTCATCAAATGCCTCACTATCCCTACCCTGACAAGGATTTGCCTGCCTATCAAAACTAAAGGGAAACACTCTAGCACAGGATGGCTGGCCCTCACTTAAACATAAAATACATAAAGAAATATATGGTAATTCATTGTAACATCAACAATGATATTCAGTCACTCTTAGTAACCTGGGCGAACTCCCCTTTCCCAGGTTTCACGGTAATTCAGTTCAATGTTCAATGAAAGAAAACGGAAACAAGGAAATCTGTATCATGTGCTACAGTCTTAGGTCAGTTTCTAGCTCCTTCAGTGGTAAATTAAAGTTCTGTTAACAAAGTTCCAACAACAGCAAAGCTTTTCTTCTTGGTGAAATATGGACTTTCCACTTCCTCAAAATAGCATCAATGTTATTCCCAGGCACAATGCTTTTCCACCACTTCCAGTTATCCAAGAAGAATTGCCACAGTTCAAAAGAAATATAACTTTTGTATATGTTAATGAAACATAGTTCTTGATTAACACTTAATGTCTCTCTTTACAAGATTAGGAGTCACAGTAGGTATCTTTGTAAGGATGACTTCACAGAACTTCTACTTCCACTTCTTCAACTTCTACAAGAATTTACCATGCGAGTCCACTCGTTTGTCACAAAGTATTCCACCTTTGTTTGTGCTACTGAAGTCTCAAATCTACTGGCAAATAAACACACCACCACAGCTTCAGTACTTTGTGACTTTAAACAGATATTGGTTAGGACAAGATTCACTTTCAGGTACTTCATACCCTTCAAGTAGACAAGACACTCTTCCTCTGAACCTTCCTTTTCAGAGGGGCAACCTCTTTGTCTTTCTTGTCTGTCTACAACCACCAACAACCTAGAATTGTGTTTAGGACACACTTATCTCTTCTTCCTATTATCTTTGGCAATGTAGGTTGTATCAACTTCAAAGAATGTTTATAAGTAGCATGTTTCATTCCCCAATTTTGCTTTTTATTCCTCTGCCTACTGTTAGTCAGAATAATTACCCTGAAGCTTTGTTGCCACTCTGCTGGCTTCAGGTAATACTTGCACACTGGTATCTTAGGCAATGCTGAAACTCTATTTGGCTCACAATACTATTTAGACTGTTTGGCTTTGGGAAAGGCTGGTTTCAGTCTCAATTGAGGATCTACCTTTTTCACTCTTGGCTTTGGCAATGCTGGCTCTTGCCAACTTAAATAATGTTTAAACACTTGACTTCTCTTTGTTAGCAATTGTTGATGGTGTAAATAAAGATTCAGAGGACAATCTTCCTCCTAGAATCGTAATTAGGCACACACAACCACTTCTTCATGTGCTTTACAAAGTTTTAAGTTCAGCAATTGATTTTCACAGCGTTTGTGCTTCACGCGAGTGAAAGAGAAAATAACCGATCACACGAGAGTGCTACAATTCAAGTGTTCCATTTTTATAGGCTCAATGATCAACTTTGCATCACTTCTATTCATACGCAAGTGATTATTTAGCTGGAGACTGTTGCCGGCAGTGCTCGCGCAAGGAATCAGAATGGCTGGTAAACTCACCAGTTTCTGGGTTCCTTTCTCCACGTGCTGCACCACTTCTACAACTACTGACTTCACTCGGGACCCACACCCTTCCTAGCTGAAGGCATCTCCGGTCCGGCCACTCAATTAAGAGCCCTTCTCGCGCCTGAGACCCACGGCCTCGCAGCAAATTCGCGCCACAGTCTCCAACTCACTTCCTGCTGCGCAATCTCTGCAATTAGACTCCCATGTGGAAAGGCAGCCTTCCTGCATGCCTTCCGCTGCTCTACCTCTGCACATCAGGGTTTCGGGGAACAGGACCCTCGTAGGACAAGCAGGTGAAATCAGCTGCATCAGAGTCCTGGCTTACCTTTGGTTCTCCAACTTCTGCGTGGATTGCCAACACTGTGTCTTCTTCCGTCTGCTACTACTGCATACACTCCAGCGACTGTTCGAGCTCCTTATAATTGCCTGCACCTGAGGGGGCCTTTTAAGCCTCTGTTTCCCTCATTTGTGGGCTATCAGGCTTAATTACCTGACTGCTACACGACTCTCCAGCCCTCTTCCTTTGCCCCAGTACTTGTGGGATTATGGGACTGGTAGTCCCCAACAATAAAATCAGTTCTTGTTGGTAACTTCTTATTTTTAAGGGTAGTTTTATTTCCCTTAAAGTTATTTAGGGATGAACTATTAGAATTCGTTGTTACAGAAGAAAATTGTTTAAGGTGACATTTTTATATTCCCTTCCATTATACCTTTGGGAGTAAGGAGGATTTTTATCCTGAAGTGCCTCGAATGATCTTGCTGCTCTTAGGGTTTGTTCAGGTTCTATGTCATTTGTGCCCATAGCCACAGATCCTATATGTGGTTTAGATACATCATATTGACAATAGGCCATTACCTGTTTTGGCAGCTTTAAAAAGTTCTACGTTTTAAAGGACAAATCCAATGTCTCATCCCATGCAATCTCCTCTCCACCCTGGGCCTCGTCTCCTCCCAGGTGATGCTTCCGCAGTACACCACCCCCAAGGTCAGGATCAGGAAGCGTCTGCCTTTCCATGGCCACCTGGGAGGAGACTATGCAAAGGTTTAGTGAGGGATCCTTAGGATTCATCACAAATTCCTCCAAAAAAAAGTAGACAATGAGAGTTAGGCCATTTTTCCTCCCAAAGGTGGTCTCTGATTTCCCTCTCTCACAAAGATCTATCTTCCTGTTTTTTTTTTCTCCGTCTCACCCCTCCATCCAGAGGAACAATTCCATTGGCTTGACCTGATGCAGGCCTTCCACCTTTATGTCTCTCGGATGAGGAAATCAGGAGAGATTAACTTTTGTTGGTTATGCTGGTGCCTGTGCTTGCAGGACTGTGACCAAACAGACCCTGTCAAGGTTGATCATCCTCTGCATGTCGGAATGCTATGATCTGGCTGTCACACATGTGTCTGACGGTCTCAGGACTCAATCCACCAGAGGTCTGGCTGCCATGCCCCTCTGCACCATGGAGTCCCTATTCTCGACGTTTGCCAGGCAACTTCGTGGGCATCTCTGTACACTTTTGCGTAGCATTACTGCTTGAATTCTTAGTCTGGTCAGGATGCTCCTTTTGGTCCTTCAGAGTTTTCTGTTGTAGGTGGTGTCCTTACTGTCCTACCTCTGCAAGATCATTGCACTGCTATCTAAGCCTGTCAAACATCAGGAATCCATGGGAGGAAGGAATCATTAGACGACACTAATTACTTGCCTCTCAGTAATGTTAAGTTGTAACTTGTATTGTGAATTCTTACTTTAGAGTTCTGAATCTACATGTTTTGAAGTGGGGAGTCAGTTACAGATGGAGGTTTGGAGGTGCAGCAATGCGTTCATCTCACTGTACCAAAGTCACAGAGTACTACCTTGAAACTCTGTGTGATGATTAAGGATACAACACAATTTGGCGAAAAGCAGGCGAGACTACCACAGAGAGAACTGCGCGATCAGTGAAGTATGTTGAGGAGAGGAGCCGCAACGTACAAAAGCACCGGATTCACCACCTCTACGTTGAGGGGCCGAGAGATGACAAGGTAATCTCATCGATTTGCACCAATTTGTTAAGACGGGCGAAAGAGCTTGCGTGCGTGCGGGCCACCGGTTGTAGCCCAAGCAGACGCGCACAACAAGAGCTAGAAGAAAGGACCTTGGAACGTCAGTGCACAGCGCACGTTCAGGACAGGCAAGACAGGACAAGCATTGCATCGGGCTGGAGCACCGACATAGAACTGAGCGCCATCTGCAGGCCAAATATATATATATATAGTCTCTGGGGGCGTGGCTTGGACGGCCATGTAGAGGGTCGTGTTCGTGTGGAGCTCTGTTGATCCTGAGATGATCCTGTGGGAGCGGTGCGCGTGCGGTGACCAGCTGGCGCTGGAAAATTACATCCATGCGTGTGAACATGGAGGCGACACCCGTTGAAAGTCTGGTGGGTGTAGAAGGCTCGGATCCCGAACTATCCCTATTTGTCTGCCGCGGGTCCTGGATCGGGGACAAGGACAAAATGGCGGCTGTAACAAAGGAGATGGCAGAGATCGCAAGAGCGCCGCTGCAATCGTCCATCTAGGACTGGAAAGGCCCCTGCGGTGAACTCCGCGATTATTGCCCGCGGGCGGACTGGGAAGCGGAGAGAGAGTGCTGGGAGAGCGCACGACGGAGGACGCACGAACCTGAAGTGGATTTAACCCATGGGCTGTAAGGGCACAGGATCCTGCCGAGCAAACTGCCAGCCTTGACTGGGGCTGGGGCTGCGGCGTAGTCGTTGGAACGCCGCTGGCGCCCAGGAAGACACATTGTGGCAGCCCCGGAGGGGAAAGGCCGCGTAATTGTTGCATCGGCAACAAAGTAGCCGCGGACCCTGTGAGCAGTGAAATCGTGGGAGCGGCTGCTGCTGCAGGCCCCTCGGCACTGCATACCTACTCTGAGAAGGGAAAAACCCCATTGAGACTGCCGACAGACTGAGGCTGATCTGCAGTGCGTTCTGGATACCCTTGGGCTGGGTTGCCTGAGAGGAGGGCAGTCGTGGGCGCTGTGGGGTGCGCTGGGCCCCCCCTTGGAGACACGTAGTGAAGTGGATGCTGTGACACCATAGGGTCCAACACGGACACGGCACACCATATGAGTGTGCATTGGCCTGATCACGCCGGGCCTGCGCCTTGGAACGTCGGCGCGGATCAGCCGAACGGGCTGATTTAAGACTTTTTGTTGATCCTTTGATGCCTACTAGGGCCCCCTCTGAAGCACACAGGGGCCCCCTGAATATGGGTGCGGGAGTGCCACATTGGTGACCGCCCTATACACCGGATGGCCTTGTGCCTGCAAAGCGAAGGCACGAAGGGGATGGGTGAGCGCTCTTGAGCGCTGTTCATGGATGATGCACGGCGGAGCCCGGTAACATAACAACGAGGGCACGTGAGTACGTGGGAGGACACAGCCCACTCTGGGTGCGTGCAGCAGACAGGTGCAGGTTTGGACAGTAGTGGGTGGTTTGTGACCACGCGGACAGTGGTGTGAAGAGAAGCACGGCAGGGTCTTGCCCAACTGACGCAGCAGGATGTCCTCCAAAGTGGTGCGACCCCGGATCAAGCAGCCCACGATGGAGGCCTACGCCAAGTCGCCCCCGGGCGCGGAGGGGGGCATAAGTAAAGAGACCCCTGTGGCGGTGGCAGACCCACCGGGTACCATCCAGGAGGTGCTGGCAGCAATTGCTGACTTGAAGGTAGCCTGGGAAACGAAGTTGGGCCTAGCCATGAAAGAGCTGCAGGAGGGCCTGAACCTCAAGATCGGAGCGGTCCAGGAAGAGGTGAACCTGCTGAGGCAGGATGTGCGAACGATTGCGGAGCGCACTGGGGCACTGGAGAAGGAGTTGGCTCTGAACACGGAGGTGTGCGCTGCACATGCTAAGGAGCTTCATGCCCTCGTGCAACGAGTAGGCAATCTGGAGGACAGGGCAGAGCAAGCAGAGGGATTCGCCAGACGCAATAACATTCGCATAGTGGGTGTACCGGAAGGGATGGAAAGACCGAACCCCACTGAATACGTTGAAACCATGCTTTTGCAGGAGATTACAGGCGGGGAGTTGACCCAGGGGTTTGAGGTTGAAAGGGCGCATGGGGCCTTGACCAGAAGAGCGGCCCCAGGAGCCCCCCCCGCGGCCGCTGATCGCGAAGATTTTGAATTATCGTGACCGCGAGAAGATTCTCGAATTTTTCCGGAAAGGAGGAACGATAGAAAGGGGGTCAGCGAAAATAACGGCGTATCCAGACTATACGCTGCTTGTACAGTGTAGTCGAATGAACTTCGGATCGGTGAAAAGGAGGCTTAGAGAAGCAGGCCATCGCTACATGTTGCTCTACCCTGCCAGGTTAAAGGTGTTTTACAAGAACAGATCCCTTTTCTTCGAGACGCCGACTGAAGCGATGGATTGGCTGGATATGCAGGGTCGACCTCAGGAACCGGATGTCCAGATGGAAGCGGCTGGAGATAAGTAGCACGTTGCGGAGGCACCCATGGTGCCATAGTCATGACACTGGGACTGGAATATAGAATGGTATTGTGCTTGTGGGGAGGAAGTCACGGTATCTGCCGACGGGTCCCGTTGGACGCACTTCTCTTAAATAGATGACCGGGAGCTCCTGAGAAGCACCCTCTGAACCCAATAGTAGTATACTTAGGTCACTGTTAGATTGGTGACGCCCTGCGGGGTCCTTGTTCTCGGATACGAGACAAGTCCAGACGTGGGTAGGCCTGAGATCCAGGGATGGAGCTGGGCAACTGTTGGGGGTTGGTAGGGAGGGGGGAGGGGGGAGAGGGGGAGTTGTGTGCTGTGGTGTGGATTTGGGGGATGGGGAAGGGGGTTTTGTTTGTAAATAGTAGGGAGAGAGCCGGAAAATGAACTAGCAAGGGGAGCATTAAGGGAAGGGTTAGGATGGGGATAGTCCGAACAGATGGCATTGGGTAATCTCAAAGTTGTGACCTGGAATGTACGGGGCCTTAACAGCTACCTGAAACGAAATAAAGTGATGCTGTACTTATGTCTTCCTCCAATCCTGATGCAACACTATGCACCTATAGGGAAACGTCAGTAGTGATGTTTCGAGAACCTATAATGTTTTGTTTAATGTACAGTTCTTGTATTGTTCGGCAGAGCACTTTCAGGCAACAGAGTTCTTTGCTCCATTTATTTGCTTATATAAAATTCGGTTCCCACTTTCCTGGTCTCATTCCCTAGTGGGACGCGTATTTATTCTGTCTTTTTGGACACGTGCATGCTAAGGAACCTGCCGACCCTGCAGTTGCTTTCATGCTGATATCCATCTGACCCTCCCACGCCCTGATCAGTGAAGGACCCACAAAAGCTGGCTGAAAGCGGGAAGGGGGAAAACACAGAGTTACACTATATGGCATCCTACAACAGGCACTTATTGTAAAAAAAAGTTGACAAAGACGATACATTTGAAAAGACAATTTGGATGCTATGGCCACCTATGTTGAACTTTAAAGACACCAAGCAACCACAGACATGCATGTTATTGTTCGAGATATAAATGAATGATTCATAAACCAGAATAAATGTGCATAATTAAATACTTCTTAATACTTTTAATAGCTTTGAAAATCGAGTTTAATAGCATTCCATTGTTCATGTAAAATGTACAAACTTTGTGTAACATACACCCCGCTGCTAATCATTTATACTGGGAAGTCAACTGTTGAACGAGGTCCGCATTTGGTAGACAGGGCTTGTTTGCAATGTTTTGTGGCAATGTATGTGTCCTAGGAACAAAATCGGGATCGATTCCATGACTATGCATGGCCAACACAGTCAAAGTGAGATCTTTCACAAAATCGAATTCCATTTTCCTGGTATATTGGCTTGGCAACCCATGTTTTGCTTTGTTTTGCAAAGGCCATTGTGTAACACAGCATTCCAAAGTTTCCTGCAGTTATCTATTGTTCTCTGCTTGGATTCTCGTTATGCGCTAATACGGCTAGTAATGGTCTAGATTGCATACCGTCTATGCCGAAATGCAACCTTTTGGGTCTGTACTTTAGGCACATATTGTGGAACACCTCCAAATCCTTGGTGTGACAGAATTCTGTGGGTCCCTTCAGGTCTCTTGAAAGAGTTTTATCGAACACGATCTTCTCAAGGGCTTTGTGTAGAGGGGAAGATGGAACCAACCACTTCTTCTTGCATTCCTGCTCCTCCGATAATGGTCCATATGCACATTCATGACATTTTTGGTTTTCTGTCCATGAGTGAACATTGGAATAATGGTGCATCAATGAGCGCCATTTTTCAAGTAGAATTTCCACAGACCCATCACAAGTTTTGGAGCTCCACCAAAGATGGCTGCTGAGGGACTGAGACCACTGTAAAATATTTTCTAGCCCTTTTTTGTTTTTAAAAGAAGCTGTGATTTTTTTTTTATTGACTGATTTGGCAACGTGCCATACATCAAATTGGTGGCGAAT
Organism: Ambystoma mexicanum; assembly: GCF_040938575.1. NCBI lineage: Eukaryota > Metazoa > Chordata > Amphibia > Caudata > Ambystomatidae > Ambystoma > Ambystoma mexicanum. The sequence goes on from NC_090922.1 coordinate 620,506,220, forward strand.
GTTTGGAAACTGCTCTCGCATGGCCTTGGCTATTGACACATGTCTGTCAATGGCTATGAGGTATATTTGCATTCCCCTCGATTGAAGATGTTCGAGGAATTTTATGAAACCATGCTTCACCATGGCCACTGAGGATTTACATTGGGACACCTGCACGTTCTCCGAAGTCACAATTTGTTTTAGTTTCCATGTCCTGAAATTGGTATGTGCAGTACTTTGCTGAAAATCTGGGTCTGTCACACTGTCTGTCGCCAGCTAGCCTGAACCGTTTGCCACAGAATGTGCTTTCAGTTGACATTTGTTCAATTTTCCAGGCTTGACTAATAGCGGGGAATAAGAATTCTTTGATATTGGTAGTACTGCGTTTTAGCAAGGAACTGAAGTCCCACAAATTGACAGAAACTGGACAACTTACTAAAAGCCGAGCCACTGAAAAGTAAAGCTGCTGAACACAGTAGATTTCCAGCTGACACTTTGCCCAGCATCAGTTGAGCAGACCATGAAAATGTATCATGGAGGTAGGCACAGGTGGCTTGGATTTTCAGGTTAGTGCCTTGTGTCACATTCACCACATATTTTCCCCCTCACTGGATGGACACATTTCAGCATCAGTATAATCTCTACCAGGCAGCTGTCGAATACAATGTATTTGTGCTCCTTAATTAGCCAATCGTCCAGCATGAATGTGGTTTGTGACTCAGCTGTGGTGGACAAATCGCCCAAACTAGACAAACTGTAGTCGAGATCTTTGGCAAGTTCCTAGGTCAATTTCATTGAAGCTTCAGTCTCTGTTAGCTCAGTTTGTGTTATTTGCACACGAATGGAGAAACCATCAACGTCAATTGTTTTTTGTGTGGACCTTTTCTTGCGGGTGTAGATTGTGTCAAGTGGTCAGTGAGGAATTCATATTATTTTAAATTCCATGCATAATGAATTGTCGTAATTGAAAAGTTAAATAAAATTACCTGATAGGCACTTGAAGTTGTTGTTGACTCCAGAAATAAAATGGATGCAGAATCTTGCTCCTTGATTTTCAGTGCATTGCCACAAAGTGCTAAAAGGGAAAATTAGATTTGTATTAGATATGTGGGAAGATCCAACTGTCGATAATATGAACTTCTGCATGTCTGTAGGGCTCACCATTGGTATGCTGGACGTGTCAGTGGTTTTGTCACTTGCAAGGGTCTGTACTTCCATCAGTATGCTCTCCTAAAACAATTGACATGTCAAGCAACCGATTATGAAAAGATTATGCTTCTTTTGAAGGGCACTATGGCATTGTTTTCTATGGTCATAATTACTTTCTTTCTGGTATAGTTAAAAAGTAATACAATCTGGTAAATATGCAAACTTTAGTAAGACACATTTAAACCAAAAGCACTAATCCGTTCATGTAGTTACCTGTTCAATACCCCACTGCCTACAGCTAATTCATCATCCGGGACTCACCTGAGGCAGCGTGCGCATGAATAGTTAGAATTGCATTTGGAAGCAATTTACGAGACGTTCTGAGTCAATGCTTTTTTGTGTATTGCGATTGGTCGTACATATCGTCTATAAAAGTGTAGGCTGCAGATGCGGAATCGATTGGCCCTCGACTCTCCCAAGACAGCTTGGGCTCTACTTTCAAGCTCGTCCGCCAGAAAACCAGTGTCGACCCCATACTCGTATTAAATCAATATTCCTCTGGAATGTATGTATGATTGTGCCCTTACTTTTGACATGGCTCATACAACTCCCAATAACTTGTGGCGTACCGCAAGGCTCCTGTGGCTCGCCAACAATGTACAATATATTTACAAAGCATTTGTTTGACTAATTGGACAGTCTGGGTGTCACCTACACTAATTATGCAGATGACACCCAGATCCTGATACCCCTTTCGGGCGATTACAATAAGGGCACATAAGGGCACGGCTCTTGGGAATAAAATGTACTTACTCATTCAGGCATGGATGGCAGCCCATGGCCTGTGCCTGAATGACGACAAAGCTGAGCTTCTGATTCTTGGAACTGTCGCCAACCTAAAAAAACTCAACACTAACTACCCCAGCTTTAACTTTGACGGGAACATAATTAAGGTTGTAAAGGAAGTAAAAACCCTAGGTTTTTACCTTGAATCTATACTAACCTTGAGTAAGCAAGTAAATACTATGGCAACAGCGTATACTTGCAAGTTAATTAGGGCCTGCATGCCATTCCTATCTAAAGCAAGTTGCATTATCCTAGCTAATGCCCTTATACTTTCAAAATTGGATTACTGTAATGCTTTATACATTGGTGCAAGTAAGTACATTCTGAATAAAATTCAAATCTTACAGAATAATGCACTCAGAACTGCACTAAGTATTCCAAATAGAGAGCATATATCAGCGCTAAGGAGACAAAATCACTGGCTGTCCATCAATGACAGAATCCTACTTTAAACAGTTTCCCTCACATTTAAATGCCCCAACAATGCCGCACCACCCTATCTAGCAGAGAGAATAGTCAGGAAAACCACTTCCCGTCCTACCAGAACTGCCAACTCCTTCTGCCTTAGCATACCCAGATTTAAGTTAAAAAAATGTGGAGGAAGTAGCTTCCCTGTCAAGGCTGCTCAGTGTTACGCTCACATGGTCTCCGCGGAGGTGTTGGGGCACGGTCGCAGCCCTTCCTGGGATGAAACTCCTCTAGTCTGTTCCTCCCTCTGCGCTGTCTGGGGAACTGCAGTGATGAGCAGTGCACTTCCTGCGTGAATATAAGGGGGGGTTGTATGAGTATGCAGCATGTGGTCCCTGACCCCTTCTCCAGACCTCTTCTCCCTGGATGTGGCTTCCCTGGGGTTGCACTACTCTTGAGGCTCACCTTCTGAAAGATGATGATGAGCTCTCGATCCTGCTGTTTCTGGCAGGGGCGCTTGTTGAAGGGAACCGTGTTCCTTCACTGGTCCCTTGTCATGGAAGTCCAGGCCAGCTGCGACTAGTCCACTTGTAGGTAAGTGTTTCCCTTTTTTCCACTTTCCCGCTTGTCTTCCGACTGTTGTAATTGTATTTGTAAAGTTCGTTCTCTGTCATTTGTATGTATTGTCTCTTTTCTCTGCTCTCTCTCCCGTTGCAGGTGGTGTAGTGGTGCCGGCGGTAGTTGCGGTAGAAGAAGCGGAGCCAGCGGTACAGAGTTGCCGGGCTGAGATGGTCCGACAGCTGGTAAGTAGCCTTTAATGGTGCCTTAGGGTGCACGTTGGGTTTTAAAGGCAGCGCGACCCTGGGTTGGGTGTTTTCGGGAGTTCTAACCTTGTCTTGTCTTCTTTTCTCATTTCAGGACTTCGGCTTCGTGGGACAGAGAGCGCAGGTGCTGCAGCATCGATTCGGGATCTGCCAAGAAGATGGAGCGTTGCTGCGAGATGTGAGCCACGGTCCAGGTAAGGATTCTCTTGTTGCAGGATCACAAGATGAGTAGCTGGTGAGCGTCAAGTTGCACAGTGGTTCAAAGTAACGTGAAGCATTTGCTTGAGGGGTTGGTGGGTTTATATAGTCTTGTTCCTGGCCACGTCCAGTAGCTCTGGCCTGCCTGCTGCCACGCCCTGCCAGACCCAATGAGTCAGCACCTGAAGACCAGGCATAGGGAGCCATGCCAGATGAGTCAGCCCATGGGGATGTTCTCTGGAATAAAGGCTTTCAGCACCTGGAAAGTTCTTGTAAAATAACAGCACTCAGCACTGAAGTAAAATAAAAGCACTCTTGCACTGAAATAAAGTATGCACTGAAGTTAAATAAAAGCACTCCTACACTAAAATAAAGTGTTCCTGCTCACATCTGTATATGAGCTTGGCGCCAAAGGCGCCAGGACTGAGTCCAGCCAGGGACCCTGTGTTTGAGTCCCAAAGGGACATAAGTGAGTCAAGTGACTCATTCCCCACGTCACTAGATGGTGTGGTTTTTGTGTTCTGGGACCCATGGCGATGACAGCACTCCCCCTCAAGGCCCCTCTCAAGGGGGGGGTTCACCCGGCCCTGATTTAGTGGGGTTATTGCATGGGACTGGCTGATTAATCGTGGAGCATGGACATGTTCACTGGGTTCCCAGGTCCGATCTTGGGGTCATAACCTTTCCAGTCTAAAAGGTAGTATAGCTTGGACCGGACCATCTTAGAGTTTAGGATCCTTTTAACTTTGTATTCTGGTTCTCCTTCAACTATTTCGGGATCCGGTGGAGTATCGATCCGCGTACCTGGTCTCAATGGTTTTAGAAGGGAGACATTAAACACAGGGTGGATCTGCATGTGGGCCTGTAATTCTAATTTCATGGCCGCAGGGTTGATCACAGCTTTGATGGAATAGGGTCCTTGGTAAGTGGGACGGAAGATTTGTGGCCCCTTCAGAGAAATGTTTTTTGGAAGCTAACCAAACCTTGTCCCTGAACTGATCATTTGGAGCCTCCTTTCGGTTTCGGTCTGCAAACTGTTGCTGCTTTTCTTTGGCTCTGGCCAAATGTTCTGCTGCCTGCTTAAGGACTCGAGTGATGGTTTCATGTAAGGTCATTACTGCTGGCATCTACAGTGCTTCAAGCGAATCAAAAACAGATGTTCGTGGATGTCGACCATATGCTGTGTAAAAAGGCGTTTGTCCTATACTGGTGTGGATGGAATTGTTGTATGCATATTCGGCCAACCAGAGTAGGTCCTTGCAGGTATCTTTGGTTTGTTGTAACATGCACCTTAAGTACTGCTCTAGAGTTTGATTGGCCCGTTCGGTCTGGCCATCGGTTTGGGGATGATGACTTGTGGACAATCGAAGGTCGATTTTGGCGCTTCTGCAACACCTCCACCAAAGAGCTGAGACAAACTGAATTCTGCGGTCTGATATCAATATTGATGGGAATCCGTGTAGTCGTACAATTTGTTCCAAAAAGATGGTGGCCAGCGTAGAGGCCGTAGGGACCCCTTTTAGAGGAATGAAATGGGCCATTTTTGAGAACATATCCACAATGACCAGGATGGTGGTGTATCCATTGCACAGGGCAAGATCAGTAATAAAATCCATAGACCGCGTATGCCAAGGTGCCGGGGGCACCATCAAAGGATGTAGAAAGCCTGCAGGACTTTGTTTTTGAGACTTGTGCTGAGCGCAAACACCAGAGATCGCGATGAACTGGGCAATATCTTTTCGCCAAGTGGGCCACCAGTAATTTTTATTTATCTTAGCTTGAGTTTTAGCCATTCCTGGATGCCCTTCTATTAAAGAGTCATGGTAGTTTGCTATAATTTGGTTTTGCAGGTCTTTATCCGGAACGTACAGTCTCCCTTGAAAGTGCAGTAGATTGTTCACGATAGTGTATTGGTCTCCTCTTGACAGCCATTACTGCAGTTCTGATTGGTTCATCAAGTGTTGAAGGTCAATTTTTAGGTCATCCAAAGTGGCAGTTGCTGCAATCGTGTTCAGGATTCGTTCTTCAGGAATGATTGCTGCGGGTTTGGTGTGGTGAACGCCATTTCGTCTTCGCTCATTCGTGATAGGGCGTCCGCTTTTCCATTGCGTACTCCAGGTCTGTAGGTAATGACAAAGTCATATTCCGCAAAGAAGAGCCCAACGGAGTTGACGTGATGATTGTGCTTTTGCAGTTTTCAGATATTGTAGGTTACGATGGTCCGTAATGGCGGTGACTGTGTGCCTGGCTCCAAGAAGGTAATGCTTCCATGCCTTGAATGACACTTTTATTGTTAACAGTTCTTTATCTGTGATCGCATAGTTCAATTCAGGAGTGGAGAACTTACGAGAGCAGAAAGCCACCGGATGTAATTGTCCTGTTTTGGGATCTCGCAGAGACAAAACCGCTCCCATTGCTAAGTTGGAAGCATCGGTTTTGACGACATATGGCAATTCGGGTCAGGGATGCCGTAAAATGGGTGCTGATGTGAATGCTCGTTTTAGGGTCTAGAATGCTTCTTCTGCTTCTGTGCTCCACTGAAATGGTTTGTTCTTTCGCAGCAGGGATGTGATCGGGTGAACAATCTGGGAGAATCCTGGGATGAACCGACGATAAAAATTGGCGAACCCATGCACATTTTGTGCACCTTTCGTGGAAGTTGGTGAGGGCCATTGGAGGATGGTATCTACTTTGTGCGTGTCCATGTGTACTCCTTACTGTGTGAGTATAAACCAGAGGAATTGAACCTCCATCACATGAAAGAAGCATTTCTCCAACTTGGCGTACAGCCAATGTTGTCAAAGTCTTTCTAAAACAGCCCGGACATGTTTGACATGATCCTCCTTGGTGGTTGAGTAAATGAGGATGTCGTCGATATAGACGAGTGCGCACACGTCCTATAGTTCACGGAGCACGTCGTTCATAAAATATTGGAACGCTGTGGGGGCATTACATAGCCCAAAGGGCATAACCTGATATTCGTAAAGGCCATATTTTGTGCGAAAGGCTGTCTTCCACTCATCCCCCTTTTTGACTCTTATTAGATGGTAGGCCCCTCGTAAATCCAATTTGGTATAGATTTGCAAATTTTTTACTTGATCCAGAAGTTCTGGAATGAGTGGCAATGGGTACCAGATTTTTACCGTGATCTGATTGAGGGCTATGTAGTCGATGCAAGTTCTCAGGTCACCCTCCTTCTTAGGCACGAAAAATAAGGTTGAGGAAGCAGGGGATTTTGAAGGGCGAATGAAGCCTTGGCTAAATACTGATCCAAGTATGTTTTTAAATGTTGTTTTTTTGCTCCGTTAGGGCGTATATCCAACTGGAAGGAATCCGGGCTCCGGGTACAAGATCAATTTGGCAGTCGTACGTTCTGTGCGGGGGTAAGATATTTGCTTGCTCCTTTTGAAATACATCTTGGTAATCCAGGTATTCAGAGGGTAAAGAACTGGTGAGACCGAATACGATTCCTTTCTTTGAACTTGGTTTAGTGTGATCTTTCACAAGGCATTCTTTGTTGAAACAGTCGTTAGCACAGTCTGGAGGAAAAGTCAGAACTGTTTTACGCCAGTCGATCTTGGAATTATGGGTTTCCAGCCAAGGCATTCCCAATATCATTTGGAACTGAGGAGCGCTAATGAGATCAAAGGTGATGTCCTCTTGGTGACCTCCCTGACACAGAAGCGTAACTTTTTCGTTATAATGCGTCACTGGGCCAGATGATAACTGAGAACCATCAACCACTGTAACATTTTCCGATCTCTGCTTCTGTCGCAGAGGATAGCCAAATCTTGGTCAATGTAATTCCCCACAGCTCCACTGTCAATATATGCTTCCAAAGCATGCATTTTTGATGGGTGTTTGTGGTCTACCAAGAGCACCGGGATGACTAGGTGTGAAGTCTGTATTGGTTCCTTTTTACCGCTCGACAAGTGGACCCCTACCCTTGCCGGGCGTTCGAGTTTCCTGAGTCCAGTTCTTCTTCTTCACTCTTGTCAGTTGCTCCGACTGTTCTCCTGGGTAGTTTCACCAGACATTCTCAGAGAAATTGTCCTGCTTTGCCACAATACAAGCAGAGCTGTTGCTGTCTTCTTTTTTCTCTTTCTCTTTCAAGCCCCCGATCTGCATTGGTTCCGCCCGTTCATGCGGCTTGGCCTGATTCTCACGGGGTCGCACATAGACCGACCCCCCCTTCAGCTCTGGCTCTATCCATTTTCCAATTCTGCAATCTATGATCGAGTTGAACTGTTAGGTCAATAGATTCAGCACACCCCTCCGGGGGATTTACTACTTGGGTTAGAACATCCTTAAACTCCCCTCGTAATCCACGGTGAAAGAGCATAGTTCCTTTTCCCTCTGGCCAATTTGTTTGGACTATAAGACGGTTGAAGGAGGCAAATCTTGGTTACCCTGCCGGAGTGACAATAATTTGTTGTCCAGAGGCTGACCTTGGTCATGCCGTACAAATAGTTTCTCCATTTCGCGCTGAAAGCCCCCAAAGTCCTGAAGCAAGGGGTCATTGTTAGTCAGAATCCTGTGCAGTTCCCTTGGGGAACGTTGCAAAAAGATGAAGACTACAGGAGTAAGCAGTAAACCCAATTGGTAGCAGTCTGCACCACCCAGATTTACCTGGTAGCTGTGGCTGAGCAGTCACACTTCTCTCAAGAAGAGTAAGGCAGTATATAGAGTATACACAATAGGGCTAAAAACACAGTAGAGCAAACAAACACTGACCAGAGCTTTGTATAAAAAGTATATAATTATTTATTTAAAACACACTTTAGGCAATATACTAGCACTCTAAATCAAAAGCAAGTTAGAACACAGTCAGGTAAAGTATACACACCTCCCTTAATAACTATTAGACAAGTCAGAGTTAAAACACCATGATTTGTTAAACAGATGTGAGCGCATAACCTGATGGCACTCCAATAGTTCAGTTAAAGGGAGAGAAAAAGGCAGAGCATGGAAATAAAACAGGTCCCAACACTTTTAGGAGTTCTCAGCAAGGGAATAAAAGGCAGTATATACTGTAGAGCCAAAGTTCATAGGCCAGGCCCACTTTAAATGGAGCAAAGTGAAATGTGCCCAGAATCACACGGTTTGAAATGCTCTAAAAGTCTTTTCAGAATTTTCAAAAGAGGTTGGGGCAATTCAAGAAGGTAAAGTTAGAAGGTCTGGGGCCAACCCAGTTGGAAAGCCAAGGATTTAAGGGTCACCTTGGGCAAACCGAAGAAAGGTAGGCCAGGCAGGACACAGTACCTTAAAGAGAGAGGAAGCTCCAGCGGTGGCAGGTGTTCCTGGCAGTGGTTGCAGTTCATTGTTTCGACCAGGGGAAGAGAGGATATCGTCGAGGAGGAAACGTGGAGTCGTTGCACTGCACAGGGATGAAACCAGGCTTGGAGTTCGTCGATAAAAGGTGCGTTCCTGGTATTCGCGGTCACAGTGGTGAAACTTGGCTATCCGGCCGCTGGGGTGCTTCGACCTAGAGACATCCTGGAAGGCAAAATGGCGAACTGGTTGATCCCACCAGCTCAGAGGAAGAAGACTCTTTCAGCAGAAGATCTTCTCTTGTCGTCGGGAAAGTGGTGAGGTCGTTGCAGCAGGGCTCCATCAGTGGTGTCGTCGTTGCAGATGGCTCAGCTTCTCCCCTCTTTGGATTTCTTAGGTCCTGTGGCGACTTCTGAAGTTCCAGTCCCAAAAGCCCTGCTTTTATGCAGAAAACCCCCCATTCAACAGCCTAGCTGTCACTCAAACATGCTAAGTGGTGAGCCGGGCGGCTCACCACTGGCCCAATCAGAACAGAGTGCGACTTGAGATGCTAAGGCAATGCAGTCCAGGGTGCCAATTCCCCTCCCCACCCATCCTGTGGAACCCAGTCAGAGTGGCACCATTTGGAGGGCTTCTGTGGAGAAGCCTGTCAAAAAGTGGAACAAAGGGCCGACCTTGGTCAGAGTTACAGAGACGGACACGAACACCATTTTAGAAAAGAGTTCTGGCAAAAAGACCCAACCATTGATTTAATATTAAATAAATAAACCAGAGGTATCTTTAAAATTGTACCAAAAAGTGGTGCGTTTAAAATCAATGGGAAAATCCCATAGAGAATATTCCGGTGGAATATTTTGCATGGTAACCACTGCCAACAGCCAGAAACTCGGCAAGGGGGGACTGGACAGTGCCCCCTTGAAAACAGACCCAGGGGCAATATAATTAACCCCTTCCAGTACTTCCACAATATGATGGTTTGTACTGGTTCTGTTCACAATTTAAGTCTAGTAAAGTCAATGGTGACTTTACATGCCCTGGGAGACAGTAGTCAGTCCCGGGGTATGGAGTCTATGTTTGGGGGGTCATTCTGACACCCCTGTGTTACTGCACTGAGGGTGCTGTGTAACACATACACAAATAAACAGATGATACCCTATGGAGTAAAAGACCCCATAGCCCAAAATCACACAAACAGTCAGAGACATACCTCAAATCATGCCTAAGAGTGGGAGTAAAAGAGTCTCACTCTTAGCAGGAGAAAAAAACAAAACCCCAAAAATCCAGCAAAGCTGCTGGGGGACTCACTAGGTTTGGGAAATTAGCCTTATGAGAGAATTCTCCCTAACAGTCATCTTGAGTTACCATGGGTATGGCGCACTTCCTCCCAGGTATGAAAGTACAAATGCCACTCTAGATTGATCATTGGGGAAGGCCCCAGGTCTGCACAGGAAATGAAGGCGTTGATTCATGAATACAGCGTACTTATTTGGATCACCACTGAAGCGTCCAGGTGGAGCTAAGGGAACCGCCCCTGGAAGAACCACCTGTACGGGCGTTGGCGTTGACTGTGGTGGCGGAATAGGGTGGGCCAGCCCCAGTAATGGGGCTTGGCCAGCCTGTGCTTGGAGCATCTGCCTAGCTAAATCGTCTGTGCGTTCTCGATTCACAATGAGGTCCCTTCTTAAGGCATTGGTTTCCTGTCTTGAGGCATGAACTTCAGCCCGTAACTCTCCCAGTAACTGGGCCAACTGGTCAGTTTCTGAAGTTTCCATAATGCCCAGGCAGAGATTCGTAGGAGTCTTCACGTTCTGTTACGCTCATCTGGTCTCTGCGGAGGCGTTTGGGCACGGTCGCAGCCCTCCCTGGGATGAAACTCCTCTAGCCTGTTCCTCCCTCTGCGCTGTGTGGGGAACTGCGGTGATGAGCAGTGCGGTTCCTGCGTGAATATAAGGAGGGTTGTATGCGTATGCAACCTGTGGTCCCTGACCCCTTCTCCAGACCTCTTCTCCCTGGATGTGGCTTCCCTGGGGTTGCACTACTCTTGAGGCTCACCTGCTGAATGATGATGATGAGCTCTCCATTCTGCAGCTTCTGGCAGGGGCGCTTTTGAAGGGAACCGAGTTCAATCACTGGTCCCTTGTCGTGGAAGTCCAAGCCAGCTGTGACTAGTCCACTTGTAGGTAAGTGTGTCCCTTGTTTCCACTTGCCCGCTTGTTTTCTGCCTGTTGTAATTGTATTTGTAAAGTTCGTTCTCTGTCCTTTGTAGGTAATGTCTCTTTTCTCTGCTCTCTCTCCCCTTGCAGGTGGCGTAGCGGTGCCGGCGGTAGAAGAAGCGGAGCCGGTGGTACGGAGGAGTGGGGCTGAGATGGTCCTACAGCTGGTAAGTAGCTTTCAATGGTGCCTTAGGGTGCGCGTTGGGTTTTAAATGCGGCGCGATCCTGGGTTGGGTGTTTTTGGGAGTTCTAACCTTGTCTTCTTTTCTCATTTCAGGACTTCGGCTTCGTGGGACAAGGAGCAGGTGCTGCAGTGTCGATTCGGGATCTGCCAAGAAGATGGAGTGTTGCTGTGAGATGTGAGCCAGGGTCCAGATAAGGATGCTGTTGTTGCAGGATCACGAGATAAGTAGCTAGTCCAGGCGGCGGTAAGCATCACGTTGCACGGAGGTTCAAAGTAACGTGAAGCATTTGCTTGAGGGGTTGGTGGGTTTACATAGTCTTGTTCCCGGCCATGCCAAGAAGCTCTGGCATGCCTGCTGCCACGCCCTGCCACACCCGATGAGTCAGCACCTGAAGACCAGGCCTAGGGAGCCACGCCAGATGAGTCAGCCCATGGGAATGATCTCTGGAATAAAGGCTTTCAGCACCTGGAAAGTTCTTGTAAAATAAAAGCACTCAGCACTGAAGTAAAATAAAAGCACTCTTGCACTGAAATAAAGTATTCACGGAAGTTTAATAAAAGCACTCCTACACTGAAATAAAGTGTTCCTGCTCACATCTATATATGAGCCTGGCGCAGTCCAGCCAGGACCCCTGTGTTTGAGTCCCAAAGGGACATAAGTGAGTCAAGTGACTCATTGCCCCGTCACTAGATGCTGTGTTTTTTGTGTTCTGGGACCCATGCCCATAACACTTAGATTTGGAACGCACTCCCTCTTTCCCTCAGAGTGGAGCAATCCTTCTTCAGCTTTAGACGCAATACCTTGAAATGGCTGAGAACCAATGACATTTGACTTCTGCTGCATTCCAAAACTGAATATTGTATCATGTAATAATACTACTTTGCTGATAACTACCTCCCGATGCATCTTTGTATTCACCATTTTTGTACGTATCACTATGTTCTCCACGTTTATCTATGACTTGTTTAACCTATTTTCTTACTCTGTATTCTGTAACTTAAGCCGAAAATAAATTTGTAACCTTTGCGCCCAGATACCTAAGGGTTTGGTGCGCCATATAAATAAACAAAACAAAACAAACAGCAACCAAACACCGTACAAGCAGGCATTCTTGAAAAATCTACAAGATCTGTATTAAAAAGTACATATAATTCCAAAAATATTCTACTGAATACATGAGATTGATCATAAAAACACAAGTGAACAGGGTCATTCCTACCCATTCAAACTCAAATTTGGACTTGTCCTTCAATTATAAACATTTACAGCTATTGTGAAGGTGTGTCTTCTGCATTACATGAAGTAGACTGTTGGGGTGTTTGAATGGGTCGGAGTGACCCTGTTCACTTGTGTTTTTTATGATAGATCCCTCCTGGGCAGAATAGGGTCTCAACCAGGAGCCCGTCACATTATATTTGCATGAGATTGATGGAATTATATCAAAGTTTTCCATGCAAAGTTTGTTTTGGTCAAAAAAGAAAAACCTGTGTAGCATAGTCGAATGTACACTGGGATAACTTTCATGCAGAATTGATTGATGCAACACAAATCGTAACGTTTTACTCGTCCGTTGAATGTACTTTCATGCATCAAAAGGAAACATGCTTATCGACATGGCCCGAGAAAGATGGTATCACAATTGACACTGATGAAATGTACTACATATCGAGATCAGAACACTTTAAACATTAGACATTGGTAAAGTCATTGAGATGAATGAACATTACACTACTGGGTACATTCATTGGAAATAGAAATTTTGAGATCAGAAAAAGATGATTATAGGTAAATTAATAGGTGACCTGCCCTTACCTTGTCTAACAAACAATTAGATTCAGCAAGCAGGGTAGTTAGTAGCAGGAGAACAGGTAGCGCGATCAAGAGTTGACTTCCAGTGCTCATAGATGTTCACAGGTAGCATGATCACGAGTTGACTTCCAGTGTGTTCTCAGGATAAATATCAAGGGGTTTATAAAGAATTAGAAAAGTGGGTGTGTATGTGAATGAGTGACCTGTCGGTCTGTTTCAGCGGAGCCTGGAGACACTGTGTCTACTAGGCCATATGAACAATGGCCCATGCACGGACGATATCTTTGAAGTGTACATGGTGTTTGACACCTTGGCTGTTCCCACCCTGCCAGCCACCTTGGGAGGGCACGGCCACAGGTGCGAACTGCGATTGATACCGGAGGGGGGATGGATGGGCATGAGGCATGCAGAAAAGGGCCAGAACACCGCTGAATGGAGACACAATTATTTGGATTGCAGGGGCGCGGTCTGCTTCAGGGGAGCCTGGAGACACTGGTTCTGGGGAGGCCATGTGTATAATGGCCGCTGTGCGGAAGATACCTTTGAAGTGTACATGGTGTTTGGCACCTTGGCCTTTCCCACCCTGCCAGCCCCCTTTGGGAGCGTATGGCCACAGGTGAGAACTGCAATTGATATTGGAGGGGGCAAGGATTATTGCAGAGGGGGTGAGCGTAAAAGGACACCAACCATGGTTGCATGTCACTCATAGACAATTGTGACAAAAATTGAAACAACTATTCATTACAGACGATTTGTATTTTATTTTGTTGCTGATTTTGATGGCACAAATGTACTACAAATTGTACACTTTGGGTTGCAGCACAGTGTAGGAAAATCCCCTGTGCTGACAGCTGTCACTGGGGAATTTGGCTCGAATGGCACCAACGACACAGGCGGGTGTTACTTGTTGAACACGGTATCCAAGCCTCCCATGAGGCCACCAGCCTGTACCACCTGTGGTAGGGAAACTTACAAACTGTATTTAAATGAACCTGATAAGTGTACAAACCTAAGTTGAAAATGCAATATTGTATCCTATGGCATAGTTGCCAGTACAAATGTTACTTCATGGATCAATCAACTTGGGCTTTAAAGTGTAGACACATTAAAAAAGCGAACACCCATGCAATCCATCCCGTTTGTGGCACAGAGAAATATTGTTTCTTGGTTGTACATGAAAGGCACATAACATGACCACTATGATTTCCCCAAATCGCAAGAGATGTATTGAATTGCCAGACTACATTCATTTGCAGTGATAGATGAAAGTTATGACAATATAGGAGACAAACATGAAATGTTAGCTGCCTTAGTGACATCAGATCTAGAGTACACTTACTCGTTACTTGGATTGTGAGGGCGAACTGTTGCGTGAAGTTCGTGCATAAGCACCATCGTAATCCTCAACACAGACCTTGTGAGACAGGCTGCCCTGAAGTCATGCAGCTCAGTAACGCATAGCAGTGGTGTGTCTTCTTCCATTACATAGGCCAAGCATCCAGAGTTTTCTCTGCAGCAGCAGTTCTACTCCTTGCTTGGCATGACCTCGCACCAATAGCAGGTACACCAGGTGGAACCATCTTCCATGCGACTAAGCTCAGGCTCATGATCCGGTGATTCGTCCTCCCAACTGTCGTTCGATGCCCCATCATTTCTGCATCTTTCTCTTTCAACTAAGTCCGCCTCGGAATACTGCAGTTCGTACTGGTAGGGCTGTATTGTTGCCATTATACGACAAAATTAAAATGGATAATAATGCTAGTACTAGTACCTGTTCGCACGGGCTACGAGCAAAGATGATAGTTGACAGAGCAGAAACGAGTCACAGGATATACAAAAAAAGACATTGAAACGATTGAAAAAGCAACTCTGATATTGTCTGATGAGAAGCGGTCCGTTTATACTTATTGAGGAAAGAGGCGTCCTGCCATTTCCATGGAGACACGTCATTAGCTGGCACACAGAGAACGTTGGCAAGAGACGTGCATTCGCATTGTGAAATGGGCCGTACGCGTCTAGTGATATCAGCTTCAGGGGCGGGGGATATGATTTATGCCACGAGGGCAGTTCAACTTAGGGTGATGCCACAACGGATAAGATCAGCACAAGATGGCCGCGCCCCGATGCTTGATTTCGCATGTGTAAAAGTGAGGAAAACTAAGGTAAGGTGCGCAGGAAATGTTTTTACGATCGATCACAGATTGCTTTAAACCACATGCCCGAACGCTCGGGACAATAAACATTTTTAGCACACTACGCACTATTCCTTTAAACATTCAAAGTGCAAGCCTTAGGTGATTAGCAAGCACCTCCAATACAAAGTTCAGTGAAACTATCCAAAACTTCTGCATTCAGATCCATCCACATCTCCAGGAGTGGGGGAATATGTTTCAACCAGAGTAGGGAATTTTGTCTTCAGTGGTGGCTCTGAAACGAGCCTTTTTTTTTTACGTGCTTGCACCGAACCTTCTTTGTTTTTGCTCTTTATCTCAATTGCTGTTTTCTTTTCCTCCTTACCTTTTTACAGGATTCTCTTTAACGCTTCTTGCACAGTGTAAAACAAAACAGCATTGCCAGTGGCGGTGAAAGAAATGCCATTTGCATGAAACCGGTGTAAATTTTGCTCATTAATGTTGTCCTAGTTGGTGGAGAACATCCCAGCACTGCACATAAATTGACACATGCGTCTGTTTATAAGACACCTTCCGGCCTATGGCTGTAGACAAATTACACAGGCATAGTCCCAGGCTCCTCTTGGTGGTATGCATGAGAAAACCACATTGGCAGTGGGAAAAATCTGCATCACCGCTTTCATCAACTGCTTTAGGTGATGGAGCAAATGTCCACATGACATGTACCCCAAATATAGAGCTCCCTAATGCACCACGACAACAGCAACTGTACCGACAGAGGCTACACATCTGCAGAGGTTAACCATACTGCCGAAACTGCACTCATAGAGAGTGCCCCAGAAAACCTCCACCCCATCCAATAAATTAGCAGAAATGCTTCTTTGCACGGCATATCTTTGCAATTCTTGCACAAAGTTATCACCCACGATCAGCACTCTGCATCTCTCCATCTCTGCCTACCTCAGTACAAAGTTTATTGTGCAAAATAGTACCACCCCTTCATATGAAGGACACGCTCGACACCTGATTGGATAATCCCCACAGTTGCCTTTCCATGCCCACCATGCTGAGATGGGCAGGATATGGCACCTGCGCTTTCCCAGCTACAGCGAGGGCCGCACCCAAGTAAAGCAGGGACAGTCCTCCTTCCCTTTCCACTATTCTTTTTCCAGCACTCCCTCCTTAGGTACTATTAAATTGTCACACAGGCATGCACCAATGACATCCAAGACCTCTGCATCGAACACTATAATTTCTGTACAGCACTCCATATGTACCGGTACACACTCAGAGTACACGTCTCGTGTGATTTCAATGCACCTCCAGTAAAATGTTCTCCAAAAGTATCCGCGCTTCCAGCATCCAGATTCACCTAGCGCGGCACCCATCATCACAAAGTGCAGGTAGCAATATTTTTTTTGCTCCCCGCACTGCAATAAGTGCAAACAACCAGTACGTCAAAGTGCAGTACAGTAGTCAGTAATCTGCGCAATGCACACTACCCAAGCACATAAAATATCCAGTCCTGCTCTATCCACTTCTAAACACACAGTATTTCAACACAGCACGCAGTGCACACACTGCAGGAGTGTTCACTCCATCAGCTCCAGCCATGGACTAAAAATGGTAGGATGTGCTAACAATCCCCACACCCATGTAACCAACAATGTATGCAATGCTCACAAACCACACACAGAACGCAACACTGTCAAACCTACTTGCAAGCAGGCCACATAGTTGTCGGAGTAAGGGCTCTAGTCATGCATCCAAGGCACTAGGGTCTCACCACACACAACACACCATCGTAAACCTATGTTTAAATGCTCATGTCATGTGCAATGCACTCCCCATCTGCAATTCAGCCTGCCAACTTTCACCCTGGCCACATGTTTGCATGCATGGCTGCATGACGTTGCATGGGGTTTGGTGAACGGTATGTGGGTGCCTGTGTACAATGTCCATGTTTTAAATGTGTGATGCTGAGGACATCCTTTCATGGCGCATTATCGTAAAGCACTTCCTAATGCAAGGGTCTTATAATGGGCAAACCATATCAAACGCAAATGGTCACATGTGGCTCCCTAATGTGCAACATGTGCAATGACCTACACCATATGGTAATGTACTCATATCACCTCACTTCGGGTGTTCTACCAAGTGTAAAATGTCCTCCACAACCATTTTTTAAAGGTCACCACCCTCAGAGGGATGCACAGTTAAAACTGCATGGCTGCATTATATTGTGGTGGTTGTCGTCAGGGCCTAGGCTGTTGGGTGCTTGGCCTTTGGCCAAGCACCCAACAGTCTATGCCTTGCCCACACCCAGCACAACATAACAGAGCCATGCAGGTGAACATTTAGCCAGGTACCACAATCTACAAATGTAACATAGGCTGCAGCACTTCTACCGAACCCCCCCACCATAATACAGTGATGCATGCAAACATGTAACAATGAACAGAATCCACAAACATACCTCAGTGGCCGGTACCTCTACCCACTTCCATTCACATAGCATTGTATTACTGCCAACCAAACCACAACATATTCACACCAGTGACCGTGCTCCCAGCACTCTATTAAGTGCACAAAACCGATACTGCATAGTGCAGAACAGTACTCAGCACTCCTAGCAGTCGACACTACCCAAGCCTATAAAATATGGATTTCAACCTATCCACTTCTATTCACACAGTACTTCAACACTGCATCCTGTGAACACACTGCAGCACTGTTCACTTCATTAGCTGCAGCCATGGACTAAACACTGTAGGATGTGCTAAAAATCACCGCTCCCATGAAACCAACAATGTATGCAATGCTGACGAACCACACACACACAAGGCAACAATGTCAAACCTACTTGCAACCAGGACACACAGTTGTCAGTGCAAGGCCTCCACCCATGCATAGAATGGGCTACGGGCTTACCACACGCAACACACCGAAGTACATGCTATGTTACAATGTTCATGTCATGTACAATGCACTCCCCTTCTGTAATTGAGCTGCCACCATTCACCACGGTAAGAGGTCGCTGCATGAGCTATCCTGCTATAACGAAGACACACTGCACTCACCACACCACGTAGTAGTCGCCTGTGGAGGGACCTGCGAATTGGCGCAGTACGCACGTATACTGCAGGCACACAACCGTCCAGGGTCGGATTGGCCTTTCCGCCCGTGGCCGGGCCGAAATCGTCCCTGGGAAGTGGGGGCCAGTTTCTGGCCATGACTGGACTGGTTTGGAAAAAATAAATTGAAAGAAAAAAAAAGATATTCAAATGTTTTTTTTACATTTTTTTTCAAAAAGCCTTTCATCCTTCTTAGGTCGATAGTATCAACACAGGTTGGGTGATATTGTATGCATATTTGTTCTATAAACAAAGATCTTAAGTGTAAGTGCTATACAATAACATCATTTGGCCTTGGACATCTGCTTGGATTCACAGTAATTTAGTGTATTTAGGAACAATGCTATTTGATGACACTTCCTGTTTTGTCAAGGAGTGAAATGTCATGTTTCATCACTTCCTGGGATGTCACTTTAGGGTGGAGTCAAATGACATCACTTCCTGTGATGTTATCAGACGTCAAGGGTCATGAGGTGAGGGGTGGGCAACTTTTTTGAGGCAACGGGTGGGCCACTTTTTTTTGGGTGACCGGGCCTATTTCTTGTCCCAGTCTGACACTGTGCACACCCCGTCACTGTTTGAGTTTGAGTAATTTCTTATGCGCACCAGGCAGATGACTGCATTCGGGCGCAGATGTTAACTAAAGGATTGAACATATCACTGTGGAAGCCTGAGGTAACCCTAAAGGAGTAGGTTCATTTAAATAGGAAGGTTTTCAGTTCCTTTCTGAATCTTGCCAGAGTGGTACATGAGCGGATGCTGAAAGGCAGCTGGTTCCACAGTTTAGGCCCAAACACAGAGAACCTACTGTCACCTTTGGAAATGCGTTTTGTCCTCGGGACACATAAAAGAACGGAGGTCTCTGGATGGGTAATAGTGGCGAATTCTGGTGTTCAAATATCGGGGTGCGAGTTTATAATAGCACTTATACACCAGGCATGCCACCTTGAATTTGATGCGATCTTCCACCATCATCCAGTGGAATGCTTTCCTGGCTGTGGACACATGATCTCTTTTAGCCAGATGGGCCGTTAACCTGACTGCCGCGATCTGGGCTCTCTGTAATCTTAGCATTTGTTTCCTAGGGATCCCTGTCATAAGACTATTGCAGTAGTCAAGGTGGGAATTTACCAAAGCTCCCACCACTACTGGAAAGTCTTGAGGTGTTAAGAAGGGGAGCACATTTCTAAGCAGCCGCAGGGAATAGTATACTGCTTTTACTTTTGCCCCTACCTGAGCTTCACTGGCCAGATTTTCTTGCCAAATGCACCCAAGGTTTTTCACTTTCCTTGAAAACGGAATACTCACTCCCAAGATCTGTGGAGAAAATGTGTGTCTTCCTCTCTATTTTTCTTCTCTGATCTAAATAGAATTATTTCTGTTTTGCATGCTTTAAGCTGTAATTGATTGCAGGCCATCCACTTTTTTATATCTTGCATACAGCGGTCTATCATCTCAAATGCCTCTGGCAGATTGTCTGTCTCCACTAAATCTGTGTGTCGTCTGCATATGAGTGAAATCGTAGGCCGTGTCTCCTCAAGATATCAAATAGTGGTTGAATATATAAATTAAAGATCAGAGGTGAGAGTGCTGACCCCTGTGGGACTCCGCACCTCAGTTGTATTAATTCTGAGAGAAATGTTCCCAGTATTACCCGCTGCGTTCTGTCTTGTAAAAAGGAATCAAACCAGTCTACCACTACTGTGGTGCTCTGCGTATCCAGCTCAGAGCTCCATGGGGGCCTTCAGCCCGAGACACCTGCTCCCGAAACGGCCCAAAGTCACGGGCGCCGGGGTTGGGAGTGATTCCCCTGCAGCAGGGGGCAGGGGAGTAGAGCAGACAAACAGACTGCTCCCCTATACAGAGGCCCCAAAGGCAGCTCTGATTTCTCCTGAGGAGGGCCCTCCAATCTGACCCCCCCAGCCTCTGTAGCTCTTAGCTGCCGCTTCCTCTGCTTCCTGCCCTTTCTCGCAGAGGGACTTCGCCCCTCTGCCATGTTAAACCCTGGGCCCTTATTCTTTCATTTGCATTTTTAAAGCGCTCACACAGCCCGGGGGCCTCGAGGTGCTGTTGCAGAATTTGGTTTTGTTGTTGTCTTAGTTGCATATTTATAACACACTTAAATACCCAGATGTTTCTAAGCGCGGACCCGGGAATCGAATCTGTGTTGCTTCATGTGGTTTCGCTTCCAAGGCGAGCGCGTTGCCACTGAGCTATCCACCCTTCGGGGCTGCACCCTAGGCAATGCTCTTCTCGACCTCTGCACAGTTTGTTACCCTAGGGACCCCCAGGGCTATTCACTGACTTGGGGATCTTTGACACCTTCCCCACTTTGCCCGAGTTGTCACCTGATTGCAGCCAAACTCCCCAAAACATCAGCTGACCACAACCCGCATGGGATAGACCTCTTCGGTCACCACTTATGCATGTCCCTGACTCTTTCCACACCTGCTGCTGCTGCATAAGCACTCATCAGTACCTTGGTTGCATTTAAAACACAAAGAGAGACCTGTTTACCACATACTACCACTTATGAATGCATGGAAGGCCACCGGACAAAGCACTTCCTGGTGCCTAACACTCACTTCCTGTGCTCACTGGTTTGAACCAATTCTGGGAAAATCTTTACTCACCAGGCAGCCGCATTATGCAAGGTTGTTGCAGTGCACCAGACCTGAGGAATTATGAACACGAATATAGTGTTGTGCCCCTTTAAGGAACAACGACTTCCTAATAAGGGCTTGTGAAAATGTCACATGCCTATCACCATGTTAATAAAAGGGATGAGCAGTTTCCGCTCATCAGTCAGTTCCATTGACTCCTGCCTGCTGTATCATTCTTGCAGCGCTGCACTAGCACGGCGTTCCAGGCAGAGAGCATGCCCTGCAGAACCCTCCACCATCACAGTGCCCCTGCGAGGCAACACTGTCCCTGCATACCTGTTATCAGCAGAGCCCCTGCTGGGCAACTCTGCATGTGTGTCCCGGAGCCCCTGCTGGGAAACTCCGGCTGGTGTGCTGTAATGGCCTTGGTGCCCTCCAGCCATGATGCAACCGTGTGCTCATGGTCTCACGGGGTGATCCCTCTAACTGTGTACGTCAGTTGGATTTCCCTCAGTGACCATGTAGCTGGACCCCTGTGCCCCGGCAGTCTAGACATAACAGTGGCGACGAGGGAAAGCAGACCCATGTGAGTGCGGCTCCCGGTGCGGTGTGTGTTCAATGGAGGAGGAGAAAGGAGAGAAGCGGCCTCAGCCGCATTGGTGAGGGACAGCGCTATGGTGGCGGCGGCACTGAAATAAACAATCTCCCGCCAAGGTCACAGAAACATGGCTGCACGCACCCCCTGGCCCATCCCTCTCCCTAGCTATCCCCGAGGGCTATACCATCTTCAGAAAAGACCGAACTCTTGCTGAAGGAGGTGGAGTGGCCCTTATCATCAAAACGCACATGAACATTACAGAATTGCCCAGCCAATCCTTCCATTCAGGAGAATTGCTCTCGATCAAGCTCTCGTTCCCTGATACTTCCTCACTAACCATCCACATCATCTACAGACCACCAGGCCCACCCCAATCCTTCGATGAGGAAATTGCTTTCCTTCTTGCTAACAATTCCAAACCCTCCTCCAGAATTATTATTCTGGGCGGCTTCAATCTAGGCCTCAATGACCCCGCAGATGCTAACGCCCTGGCCATGAACAACACAATTGTATTGTTAGGATTTACTCAACGCATCACCCACCCCACGCACAAAAAAGGCCACACATAAGACTGGTTGGCAGATATAAATGTCAAGACCAACATCATCTCCAACTATCCTTGCACTGCGTCTGTTCAGAATGTCATTACCTTCTCTATCCCAAAATAAACTACAAAGCCCCACTGCAACTGGCCCCAGTCTCGCGGTCAAGAAATACACGCAACATCACCACTGAGCATATGCTCCCGATACTATGCCTAACACAGACCATCAACATTCAGCCTGCGACCCTAACCTTATGGTAGAGTTTTACAATCATACTCTCTTAGCGATAGACAAAGTCGCTCCTCTGAGCAACCAAAACCAACAGCTCACCTAAAATCCTGGCATACACCTAACCTCAAAACTATGGTCCACCAACCGAGCCACAGAGGCCACTTGGAAAACCACGCCCTCAAAAGCTAATAAAGACCAGTTCTTCAAAGCAGCAAAGACCTACAAACAGGCCATTCTCCAAGCGAAGAGTCTTACCTATGAAGAGTGCATAGCGAACGCCAAAACAGACACACAAGAATTATTCGCCATCTTGCGGGAATTCAAATTCCCTGTCAATCCCCCAGAAAGTTGCCTCAAGGACACCACATGCACCAACATCCAAAAGGCACCCCTGGACAAAATCACCCGACTACAAAACAAAACTGTCTCCAAAAAAACGAAACTACTCCTACCAGATACTCCGGCTTACACCAACATCCCGCTCAAACCCAACTAATTATTTGAATTGAGACCAGTCTCGATACCAGAAGTCACCAAAATCATTAAAAGCCTGAAACCCTCAAGATGCCAAGGTGACATCTGCCCTACCCCCTTTATAAAAGACTGCGTGGCAGAACTCGCCCCTTTCATAATTTTACTCATCAACAACTCGTTTACTCAAGGTATTGTCCCGAACAATCTGAAATATATCTGGGTCCTCCCGCACATAAAAAAACCCTCACTAGACACTAACATTCCTACAAACTACCGTCCCATCACCACCGTCCCCTTCCTCCTCAAAATCCTAGACAGAGTAGCATACTTGCAAATACAAGAACACATTGAGTCGAACAACCTCCTGGGCCTACGCCAATCTGGCTTCTGCCCAAAACACAGCACGAGTCAGCACTCTTAGATCTGAAAATCCAAATGGATGAGATAATAGATAATGGGAACCTAGCCATCTTACTCCTGCTCGACCTCTCCGCAGCATTTGATCTAGTGAATCACATAATCCTATGCCAACACCTCTCCTCTGCAGCCCACTTCTCTACCAAAGCCATAGCCTGGATTGAATCCTTCCTACCTGATCGTACAATGAGGGTCTTCTCCAACCTATCCGCTGCCACACCAGCCCCAGTCCTTTGTGGCATGCCCCAAGGCTCGTGTGTATCACCTGCACTTTGTAACATTTTTACAAAGCCCCTGTTCGACCTCCTGGAGGTACAAGACGTCTCCTACACCAACGATGCGGATGATACGCAGATCCTCCTGCCTATCTCCGGGAACTACAATAAGGATACCAATACCCATACCAAAATATATCAAATCATCTAAGCATGGATGGTGCAACAGGAACTCTGTCTAAATGACGACAAAACAGGACTTCTATTAGTAGGGACACAATCCTGAGTAAACAAATTGGAAGGCGACTACAAATCTTTCACTATAGATGGGAACCCCATCACCATCCTGTAGGAAGTGAAAACCCTATGCGTCTATCTGGACCCGTTGATCTCGCTAACTAGACAAGTTAATGCACCGGTCTATGCAGCAGCTTACACAGATAAACACATTAATGCCTGCAGACCTAACATCAGACAACTGCATCAAAGGTTCCTCCACAAGCAACATCAAAAAATGACAAGTCATCCAGAATAATGCCCTAATAGCAGCATTGAACATCTCAAAGAAAGAACACATCTCTCTCCAACAAATTTGCCAAACCCACTCCGACAGACCCATCTGGGCCATTACCTTGCTCCTCCTCACCACTCCCAAATTCAAATTCAAATGAGCAAAGGCAGGGAGCTACTGTGACAAATTAACTTCCAAGCCACCAGTGGCCCAGGGATGAATATCGGTTTCTAAACCATCAATCAGACCCACACCTCTCATACACCAGAAGGGATCCGAACATATTGGAACACAAGAAATTATAAACCTTCTTGTCCAATTTTGGTAACGTGGACGGAACGGCAAGCTTATCTCTGCAAGGTCGTGGATCGTTGGTTAGTTGCAACAAAGCGAAAATACAATTATTACCCAATGATAAAAGGGACTGTCCAGTCAAGGTTGTATAGAATTAATTACCTTATTATTATTACAACAGACAGTTCTAGCACACTACAAAATACAACCCACCCTGTAACGGAACATAGAGGACAGACAGTTTCACGAAGGAAAGGGATGCACTCTGGGTACTGACAAAGCAATGGGTAGTCGGCAAAGCAATCAGTCTTAACTGTTCAAGGTTATTTGGTTTCAGCACCAAGGGAGCAAGAGGTTGAAAATGTCACTAGGTGCCTTCAGAGAAGGGCCAGGGGGACAGAGCTACAATGTACCTGCTGCATGAGATGACCTTGATGCTCAACAGCGTCAAGTCGGTTCCAGGACGCTTTGCAGCTCCTGTGACAGAGTTCAAGACAGGAGACAGCTGCGGGTATCAGGCGGCAAGCAGTTCAGCAAGTGAGGCTGGACGGATGACTGCAGACTGGCCTACATGGCGGCTCGGAGCCAAGATTCGTCTCTGTGCTGGTTGGTGGATCTGTAAAGCTGGTCGAGGCATCTCGGATGGCTTTAGTGACTGCACTGTGACAACAGTCAGTAGTGTAGCCGGTCGCGGATCGAGGGCTCGACTGTCTCGAACATGTCCTTAAAAGATTGATGCTGGTCGATGCTTGTTGTGGCACTCCTCCTAACATCTTTGCAGGGCTTGTGTCATCCTTTAAGGTAGACGGACCAAAGCTGAAAAGAGTGTTTGCAGACAACAGCCTTGCCCTTTGTTCAGAGACTCTCTGGCACTTCCCACCATGAAGCTTGCTGGCGGAACCTAGCAGGGCATGCTGTGTGCTGGCTGGGTACTGGTTCCAGAGCTGCTGGACGAGTCCTCTGAGGTAGTTATCTCCCTCTGTTCCCTGGGAGATGTTTATGTGAAGGATCTTGCTTCCCTCTTGGAAATCCTGGCCTTCCTTCACTGGCGGAAGCTTTAAGGCAGACTGTACCTTCAGCCAGGGTCCAAATGAGTCCTCCTTCTTGCTCCTTTCAAAGTTGTCAGATGATCTGCTAAGTGAGGGGCTCAGCCCTCTTTTCAAATGGACCCCAGTGATTGGTGCAGGCTAAACCCATCTTAAGGAACCAATCCTGGGTCCCCACCAACACTCTTCTGTTATGGGTGAGGTCATATCCAGAGTGATTTTCAACAGGAAAGGTAAGGGGTGGCAACATGTACTACTAAGTCCCACCCATCTTCCTGTCTGGTGTGGATCAAAATGTCTCTCTGGTTAATTGAGCTCTCTGTGACTCTTGTTGAAAGTGCAGGTCTCCCTTAAAGTTTGTGATGGGAACAGACTTCTGTCTCTCTGAAATCACATACTTCTTCCCTCTGAAAGGGGGTCCCCAGCAGGGGTTGCCTACTGTAAATAGTTGTCCCAGACATGCCATTCACTGCCAAACATACAGGGGGATGGGAGCTACCTTCAAGTTGACACATTGCACATCAAAGAGGTGTTAGTGTACTGCCCCCTTCTGTCAGTTCTGTGCTCAGGCCTATCACAAAGCCTGTTTCAATTAACTCTCATCATTATGCGCTGACACTAGCAGAACTTTAGACAATAGAGGGGACAGATGCAAGGGGCCTTTGATTTTTTTAATTAGGCTGGTCATGGTCAGAGGAAAGTGTTGCCTTCCCCCTTCCTGAGATGCTTGGATGTACCCGTGGCTGTCACATTCCAGCAAAATTTGACAGGGAGGACAGCGCTTGTAGGCTTTGTCCCCCCAAGTACACTTGACTATGTGTTTGTTGTGCGGTGAGCAGGGGAAAATGTGTGTGGTGCGGATTAGCTGTACACATTTTCTGAGGTTGATCTCCCATCATTCATTTTCATTAAAATACTTCAAAAAAATCCCAGGTGAGCTCACACTCCCCATGCGGATGGCCGAATTCCTCACAGCCGCAGCTTCCCAGTCGTGGCTGCCAAACAGTGGAATGCCCTACCCCTGTCCCTTAGATCTGACCCCTCCTTCTGGTCCTTCCATAAAAAACAGTGTCTTCACGCAAGCCTCATAGATCACACTGTTAAGGCCCCTACATGTGTTTACGCTGTCATTACTGTTTTTCAACCTCATGTATGTACTACAACTAGTGCCCAGATGCCTTTGGGTTTGGCGCGCTCTACAAATGCCAAATAAATAAATAAATGTGAGTATAGGGCTAGTAAGATCGTTGCTTGTCCTCCTCCTGTTTCCCCCTCCTTGTCGCGCCTAGAAACACTTGTGTAACGGCGCGTTATAAATGACTTATCATATCATTGATCACAGATTGGCTAAGAAAGCAGTTAGCTTTCACACTGAAAATCAATCGTCATATTATCACGAAAAACTCATGATCTTGGAAATTGTGATCCTATGGGTTCTGCATATGAAACATTATTAGCCAATGTGTTTATGGGTCAGGTTGAACAAACACATGCACTAACCCATAAAACACCAGATCTACTGAAGTGGGTGAGATACATAGATGACATACTAATGATTTGGAAAACTGAGAAAGAATTACTGAAGTAACTTGAATACCTAAACAATACTATTTTGGTATTACATATATGATTAATTACAGTCAGAAACAGATCTCATTGTTGGGCCTATTAATATTCAATCATTATAGAACATTACATATTAACCCTTCTCGAAAAGAAACAGAAGTGACAACTCTATATAATTTAAATTTTCATAAACAATCAGTTATTAAACAAAATACAAGCAGTAGAATTTGTGGGAGCCAAACAAAATTGTAGCATCATTTTAGATTATGAAAAGGAGATATCAGTTATTAAGACTAGATTACGACAAAGAGGCTACAAACCAATCCTTTTGAACAAGTCTGAACGGAAAAGGCAACATAATGTCAGAACTGAGTTACTACCACCGGAAATAGCCAAGGACCAAGACATATCATAATCAATCAGTTTAATTACTGAATCTAATTCAGAAAGCAATCTAATGTATAAATGGATAACTAAGAATTGGCATGTCCTTAAAGTAGGCCATGAAAACAAAGACATTTTATAGAGACGTCCCACAAAAATAATTCAGAAAAACTAGAATTTTAACAAATCTATTGTCTCCTAGTAATTTGTTGTCACAGAAAACTCAGACTAAACACATGTAAAAAAAAATGCAAATATGCTATGAACAAATGTAGCACAGTGTTTATAGGAAGAACAAAGTGGAAACTCAGGGAGAGAATACATGAACACATGAGAGATATTAGGATGAAAGATGACAGATTTCCCATGGGTCTGCACTGGAAAGAGAAACATCAAACTAAGAGACATTTTGGGAATAGAATTGTTGGGGTTGGAGAAAATTTCACCTAACAAAAGAGGTGGTGGCAAAGAATTGATAATGAGACAGAAAGAAGCAAAAGTAATATTTTACTCTACAGAACAACTTCTTGGGGACATAATAAAGATAAAGACCACAATATGTTTCTTTAATTATGGAAATTATTGTTATTGTTAGCATCCTGGAATGTTAGAAATATATGTTTTTTTTCATTGTAGGAAAATTACACTGGCAATGAAACGATCACTGGAAAAGCAAGGCTAACATTTTTGTCATTATCATACATTTTGATATTCTTGTCATTCAATATTATTTACTTAACATAAACATAAGGTATGTACCTGTAGGAGAGACATCCCATTTTGGAGATATGCTAATTATAGTACTTTTAGAAATATTCAGAGCAGCAATACCAAAAGTGTTTCCCAAATTATGATTCAAATTGATAGCATGTACACATTTACATATAGAAATATTGAGACTGCTTTTTACTGCTGTAAACATAGTGCAGTAATAGTGATCATTCTTGACTATATACAGCATACATGACAAAATTGAATAATCAGTTATCATTTCAACAAACATTAATTGTAATTTTAAACTATGAGAGTATGAACATTTATTAAAAGATTGCAATGTAGTCTTTCTTTTATGTCCATCAGCAGATAGAGTCCCTCCATGGCCGCAAAATGGCACCGTTTTAACATGTGGATGCCATGCACATCAAAACACAAGCATTTACGATTCTGCTTTACTTAGCGGATTAGGTAAGAGCTTTACCTTTTCTTGTTCTATGAAAATAAAATTCTTTATTTAATAAAGGGTGCCGGTACTGATTATATATTAAAAAGAAATAGTACCTCCTCTATTTCCATTAACAGACCAAAGTACTTGTATGGTCCAAAATGGTGCTGCACATACACACGGATGCTGCACTCATTCACACATTTGTGATAGTAACCCACTTTATGCAGGCGATTAGGCAAGAGTAGGGTACTTGATTATACTTTTTCTCTTGTTTTATGCTATTATGTGTTTGCTACACAGCCTCAATATATTTGAATATCGGGATAGTGTCACAAAAAATGATACATAGGTTTTCATTTTTAGGGTAAATTCCCATCACATAATTCAGAAGTACTGGAATAAGAGAACCTTCTGTACCAACCTTAAAACATTTCTGTGTAATTGCACAGGTGTTGGATCACCACATGAGATATTTCCTCAGTCAATACATGTCTTATATGTATAACACTTAGTTTCATGAACTTGTAATTCTAATAAAGTCATACCATAGTGGTGTTTTCGCAGGTTACAACATTACCACCATATGTCAAGTGGTTATTTGCAAAAACTGCATTAAAGGATTATTCGTAAAAATGTAATCTACTATTTTGAATCATTTATGGGTAACTCATTCACATTATTAGCTACCACCGCTGAAGAATTGACAGTTATCGCTTTACATTATACATTTTGTTAATTCATGTACTTTTTCTGTTATATTTTTCCCTCTAATGTACTGATAATCTGTACATGTATGAGTACATCTTCTTTACAATACTTATAACAGTCAGTTGCTCTAAAGAAGTACATCAATGTTACATTTAATCTGCAATAGTGCGAAACACGTGTCAGCCATAGTTAGATTATTCATTTTGACAAGCTGATTACCAGGGATGTATGTATTTTGTTGTATACAATATACATTAATATATCCTAATACGAGGGAATCAACTAGATGCATCTCACATGTATATGATCTTTAACAAACATGAGTTAAACTGAACTTAATGGTAATCATGTTTATATATTGCAGAATTGATTATTACAATATTAAAAATCAATAATTAACAGTAATTGGACAAACTGTTTATGTAAAAGTTAAAATGCAAGCGCACATAATATTCTCAAGAGTTTATAATGTGCATCCAGAAAATATGCTTCAACTGAGACTCTGATTTGTATCCACAAGCAAACATACAAATCCAGATGCTAGGGAACCATTTCACCATGACAATGATAGTTGCGCCAGGCCTCCCTGCGGACATTCTCTGAGGGACAGATATTGCCCTTTTCCGTGTACCGCCTTGGGAAACTACAAGGTGATGAGAAACCAGGCATAGACACTTTCTAAGTGCCTCCAGGTAGCCAGAGGCTCACGGGAAGTAGTGGACGTGAAGTGTGTGACAGGGTCAGGGCCCCGGCACTGTCAGGGTGGGATAGGGAACCCTCTCAACCTGGGGCAAGAGGCCTACCAGGGTATTTACCAGAGGCAGGACTGGCTCTGGCAAATACCCTAGGTAGGCCTCTTGCCCCAGTTTGAGAGGGTTCCCTATCCCACCCTGACAGTGCCGGGTCTCTGACCCTGTCACACACTTCATGTCCCCTACTTCCCCAGTCTGTATTTCTCACCATGTGCCTGGTTACAATATCAATCGACCTCTTTTGAACAGATCATACTTGCCTTGCCAGATTCTGGCCTATCTTTTCTCTCTTCCCTTCTAATCCCACAAAAACCACAGATCCATGCGGCCAAGCAAGCAACTTGTTATTCACTGGTGAGAGAGACAGTGCCGGTGGAGTGTTCCCCGCTATATAGGGGCAATCAAGAAGCACTGCAACAGCCCTCCACAACTGAAAAGGAAGACACTTGTTGCAGCTGAATACCATCACAGCACATCGGTGGACCTGCGGGTGAAAAGGAGGCAGGGCTTAAAGGAGAATGTACGGCTTCTGATGCCCGTAGCCAAAGGCCAGAGGGTGAGAATGACCCAGATTGGCCCAGAGGACCAGGTGGATGAGAGAACCAATGGGAGGTGGAGGATGAGAATAAAATGGGACAGGCAAAACTTTTTTGGGTTGTTTGGGTGAGGTCAAGGGAGGAGAAGACAGACCGAGAGACCAGGAAGAGAAAGGATGGGTCAGTAGAACATGGGGAATATCACAGAGTGCAAGTGTAAATTGGGGCATTGGTCACAGAGAAATTGGGACTTGTGTCTGGGAGTGGGTGTATGGTGAGTCAATGAGCTTAAGTGGGAGTGTATGGGAGTAGGTGAAGCAAGCTGACTGAGAAGGGTGATTGGGAGAGTGAAAGGATTGCATTTCTGTGAGAAGGAAGGTTGGCGAGTAGTGTAGAGTGGGAGGAGAGAGTAGTTGGAGGAGAAAGGTGTGGAGAGTGGTAGGAGAAGAGTAGTAGAGAGAAGTGTAAGGAGAGAGTATTGAAGAGTACTAGGAGGACAGACCAGTGGGAAGAGAGAGTAGTCAGAGTAGTTATTAGTAGAGAGTAGTGGGATGAGAGTATAGTGGAGAATAGTGGGAGGAGAAAGTAGTGTGAGGAAAGAGTAATAAGAAGTGGGAGGATAAGAGAGCATTGTAGAGAGGGTAGTGGAAAGTAGTGGAGAAGGTAGTTGAGAATATTAGAAAGCTAGGGGTGTAAAGTAGAGAAATGTATAGTGGAGAAAAGTAGAGATATGTATAGTGGGGAAAGAGTAGAAGGGAGGAAAGAACATAAAGGCAAGGAATATGGGAGTGTGCGAGATAGAGGCCGAGCAAGACCTGGGGGATTGAGTGCTACCAACATTTCATTACTTCTTAAGTGTGGGACTCAGGTTAAGATCCACAGGAGGTAGAGAAATAAGGCGATTTACCATTAGTGTCACAACCTTGTGTAAGACTTAAAGTTACCGTAGGGGTTTTGTCCAAATGCTTCGCTTTCCCACCCGATGCACCACTCTCCTCACCTGAGTCTTCAGGGTCTGACGCTCCGACGCCGTGTCGGTGGGCAAGGTAATCCTTTTTACTCTTTGTTGTTAGAGCTCTGACACGGGACGAAGCCGTGGTGGAACTCTGAATTAGTTGCCACCTCGGCTCCGGTCCCGTATGCAGGCGGGTAAGGGGAAAAAGCCAGAAGGCGGAAAAAAACCCTGTGTCGCGGTAGAACTGCTGGCCGTGGATTGCGATGAGATATGTAGCTGTAGTTGTCGTAGAATTCAAATTGCATCGGGAATCCTCGAGGAAAACAATACGAAGATTCATCTGGAGAAATAATGGCAAGGAGGTAAAGACCACAGGCAGAAAGCAGGTAAACGCCGAGAAGCAAGCAGAGAGAAATTGGCGGAAGGGGGGAGCCGCCAGAGAGGCAGAGAGGAAGGAGAAAAAGAGGAGGAGGCCCCCGAGAGGGGAGGAAAGAAGCGAGCGAGAGAAAAAGCACTGGAAGCGTCTCACCGTGAAAACGAAAGGAGACGGTTGCAACGCAAGGAACCATGGGTAGCAGGAAGTAAATAGGCGAGAGGAAAGAACAGAGGAAAACACTAGACCGTAAACAGAGAAACGTGAACAACGTGGTGGCAGTGTTTAATGGCGGCGAAGCCGTAACAACGGCATCCATCGCCAACCGAGAGGGTTCATGACAATTAGACCCTCACCTTTAGCCTGCATGAGTTTAAGATAGTAGGGATTACTAATCTTTAGTAAACACCTTGGTGTTGCGGGACGTCTGGGCTAAGGAGACCAACAACCACGGGAGACGAGAGAAAGAGACAGCCCTTAGTGAAACTGTATTCAAACATTCTAATAAAAGCCATCTTTGTTAGTTGTTGTGTTCATGAGGCCTCTATTAGTGTTCAATAGTAACTGAAGCGGTACACAAAACATAAGTGTTATTAATTTTAAGCATCCAGTAAGACCTCAGACATGTGTGGAGCCTGTCACTGGTTAAATTAAGTGACTCCTAGTTTGAGCTAAGCTGTGTGGAGCGGTGCAAGTCTGATAATGAGAGTGACTCCTTTCCTCGCAGTAGTCCTGCATTCTGGGATATGGAAGTGTCACAGACAGTTTGGAGGGAACCGGTGTAGACCCCTGCCTCCTTGGTTCAGACTCCAGTCATGTAAAGACATGGCTTCCTCTTTTCTTCTCCCTTTTATCCTGTTTCCTCCCTCTCTGTGTATCCTGATTGGTTCCCCTCGCCGTTGCTCCTGCCCCCTGGGTTCTCTGGACGTGGGGTGGTGCTTCCCTTTCACCACTCTGTCATCTCCTTCAGCTTTGGAGGAGAGCCATAGGGATGGTGGCATGCGTCACTTTGCAGGGTGAATCTTTTCCAGTGTTTCTAGGCTGAACATAACATTGGCATAATCTGCTGAGCATACTGCCCTTCTCTTCTGGGGCACATGTGCTCTGGCTACATCTCTGGTTGAGGCCTGGGGCTCCTGCGTCCAAGCCTATCTAGTCTCTCAGTGGCCTGGCCTCCATGTCAGCATACTGCCCAGGAACCAACCGTTGGGTTCCGCCAGTGTTTCTTTGGCACCATTAGCAAGTTTCCATGGGTGTCTTAAGGGACTCGTCCCACATTCTAACAGAACATATGAAGAGTGGTTGATGGCTGGATCCCTCCCTGACAGTGCTGAATCAGCCCCTCTCTAAAATGCTGTAATTTAAACCAAGTAAACTTTCTGCCGTACATGAAATCTCCTTGTCCGAACCTATTTTCAACTGACAAACATACATTGATAAAACAATGATATGTATTATTCTTTTATTTGTGAGTTTATGCACCTTGGCTTGAGTTTGCCTGTTATTTGTGAGTTCATGGACCTTGGCTGGAGTTTGCCTGTTATTTGTGAGTTTATGCACCTTGGTTGGGGTTAACTGTTATTTGTAAGCATATGCACCTTGGCTGGAATTTGCATGTTATTTGTGAGTTTATGCTCCTTGGCTGGAGTTTGCCTGTTATTTGTGAGCTTATGCACCTTTGTGAGTTCATGGACCTTGGCTGGAGTTTGCCTGTTATTTGTAAGCTTATGCACCTTGGCTGGAGTGTGCCTGTTATTTGTGAGTTTATGCACCTTGGCTGGAGTTTGCCTGTTATTTGTGAGCTTATGCACCTTGGCTTGAGTTTGCCTTTATTTGTGAGTTTATGCACCTTGGCTGGAGTTTGCCTGTTATTTGTGAGCTTATGCACCTTGGCTGAAGTTTGCCTGTTATTTGTGAGTTTATGCACCTTGGCTGGAGTTTGCCTGTTATTTGTGAGCTTATGCACCTTGGCTGGAGTTTGCCTGTTATTTGTGAGTGTATGCACCGTGGCTGGAGTTTGCCTGTTATTTGTGAGTTCATGGACCTTGGCTGGAGTTTGTCTGTTATTCGTGAGCTTATGCACCTTGGCTGGAGTTTGCCTGTTATTTGTGAGTTTATGCACCTTGGCTGGAGTTTGCCCCCTTGGCTGGAGTTTGCCTGTTATTTGTGAGTTTATGCACCTTGGCTGGAGTTTGCCTGTTATTTGGGAGTTCATGCACCTTGGCTGGAGTTTGCCTGTTATTTGTGAGTTTATGCACCTTGGCTGGAGTTTGCCTGTTATTTGTGAGTTTATGCACCTTGGCTGGAGTTTGCCTGTTATTTGTGAGTTCATGGACCTTGGCTGGAGTTTGTCTGTTATGTGTGAGCTTATGCACCTTGGCTGGAGTTTGCCTGTTATTTGTGAGTTTATGCACCTTGGCTGGAGTTTGCCTGTTATTTGTGAGCTTATGCACCTTGGCTGGAGTTTGCCTGTTATTTGTGAGTTCATGCACCTTGGCTGGAGTTTGCCTGTTATTTGTGAGTTTATGCACCTTGGCTGGAGTTTGCCTGTTATTTGTGAGTTTATGCACCTTGGCTGGAGTTTGCCTGTTATTTGTGTGTTTGTGCACCTTGGCTGGAGTTTTCCTGTTATTTGTGAGTGTATGCATCTTGGCTGGAGTTTGCCTGTTATTTGTGAGTTCATGGACCTTGGCTGGAGTGTGCCTGTTATTTGTAAGCTTGTGCACCTTGGCTGGAGTTTGCCTGTTATTTGTGAGTGTATGCACCTTGGCAGGAGTTTGCCTGTTATTTGTGAGTTCATGGACCTTGGCTGGAGTGTGCCTGTTATTTGTAAGCTTATGCACCTTGGCTGGAGTTTGCCTGTTAGTTGTGAGTTTATGCACCTTGGCTGGAGTTTGGCTGTTATTTGTGAGTTTATGTACTTTGGCTGGAGTGTTCCTGTTATTTGTGAGTGTGTGCACCTTGGCTGGAGTTTGCCTGTTATTTGTGAGTTCATGGACCTTGGCTGGAGTGTGCCTGTTATTTGTAGGCCTGTGCACCTTGGCTAGAGTTTGCCTGTTATTTGTGAGTTTATGCACCTTGGCTGGAGTTTGCCTGTAATTGTGAGTTTATGCACCTTGGCTGGAGTTTTCCTGTTATTTGTGAGTGTATGCACCTTGGCTGGAGTTTGCCTGTTATTTGTGAGTTCATGGACCTTGGCTGGCGTGTGCCTGTTATTTGTAAGCTTGTGCACCTTGGCTGGAGTTTGCCTGTTATTTGTGAGTGTATGCACCTTGGCTGGAGTTTGCCTGTTATTTGTGAGTTCACGGACCTTGGCTGGAGTGTGCCTGTTATTTGTGAGTTTATGTACTTTGGCTGGAGTTTGCCTGTTATTTATGAGTTTATGCATCTTGGCCGGAGTTTGCCTGTTATTTGTGAGTTTATGCACCTTGGCTGGAGTTTGCCTGTTATTTGTGAGCTTATGCACCTTGGCTGGAGTTTGCCTGTTATTTGTGAGTTCATGCACCTTGGCTGGAGTTTGCCTGTTATTTGTGAGTTTATGCACCTTGGCTGGAGTTTGCCTGTTATTTGTGAGTTTATGCACCTTGGCTGGAGTTTGCCTGTTATTTGTGTGTTTGTGCACCTTGGCTGGAGTTTTCCTGTTATTTGTGAGTGTATGCATCTTGGCTGGAGTTTGCCTGTTATTTGTGAGTTCATGGACCTTGGCTGGAGTGTGCCTGTTATTTGTAAGCTTGTGCACCTTGGCTGGAGTTTGCCTGTTATTTGTGAGTGTATGCACCTTGGCAGGAGTTTGCCTGTTATTTGTGAGTTCATGGACCTTGGCTGGAGTGTGCCTGTTATTTGTAAGCTTATGCACCTTGGCTGGAGTTTGCCTGTTAGTTGTGAGTTTATGCACCTTGGCTGGAGTTTGGCTGTTATTTGTGAGTTTATGTACTTTGGCTGGAGTGTTCCTGTTATTTGTGAGTGTGTGCACCTTGGCTGGAGTTTGCCTGTTATTTGTGAGTTCATGGACCTTGGCTGGAGTGTGCCTGTTATTTGTAGGCTTGTGCACCTTGGCTAGAGTTTGCCTGTTATTTGTGAGTTTATGCACCTTGGCTGGAGTTTGCCTGTAATTGTGAGTTTATGCACCTTGGCTGGAGTTTTCCTGTTATTTGTGAGTGTATGCACCTTGGCTGGAGTTTGCCTGTTATTTGTGAGTTCATGGACCTTGGCTGGCGTGTGCCTGTTATTTGTAAGCTTGTGCACCTTGGCTGGAGTTTGCCTGTTATTTGTGAGTGTATGCACCTTGGCTGGAGTTTGCCTGTTATTTGTGAGTTCACGGACCTTGGCTGGAGTGTGCCTGTTATTTGTGAGTTTATGTACTTTGGCTGGAGTTTGCCTGTTATTTATGAGTTTATGCATCTTGGCCGGAGTTTGCCTGTTATTTGTGAGTTTATGCACCTTGGCTGGAGTTTTCCTGTTATTTGTAAGCTTATGCACCTTGGCTGGAGTTTGCCTGTTAGTTGTGAGTTTATGCACCTTGGCTGGAGTTTGGCTGTTATTTGTGAGTTTATGTACTTTGGCTGGAGTGTTCCTGTTATTTGTGAGTGTGTGCACCTTGGCTGGAGTTTGCCTGTTATTTGTGAGTTCATGGACCTTGGCTGGAGTGTGCCTGTTATTTGTAAGCTTGTGCACCTTGGCTGGAGTTTGCCTGTTATTTGTGAGTGTATGCACCTTGGCTAGAGTTTGCCTGTTATTTGTGAGTTTATGCACCTTGGCTGGAGTTTGCCTGTAATTGTGAGTTTATGCACCTTGGCTGGAGTTTGCCTGTTATTTGTGAGTGTATGCACCTTGGCTGGAGTTTGCCTGTTAGTTGTGAGTTTATGCACCTTGGCTGGAGTTTGGCTGTTATTTGTGAGTTTATGTACTTTGGCTGGAGTGTTCCTGTTATTTGTGAGTGTGTGCACCTTGGCTGGAGTTTGCCTGTTATTTGTGAGTTCATGGACCTTGGCTGGAGTGTGCCTGTTATTTGTAAGCTTGTGCACCTTGGCTGGAGTTTGCCTGTTATTTGTGAGTGTATGCACCTTGGCTAGAGTTTGCCTGTTATTTGTGAGTTTATGCACCTTGGCTGGAGTTTGCCTGTAATTGTGAGTTTATGCACCTTGGCTGGAGTTTGCCTGTTATTTGTGAGTGTATGCACCTTGGCTAGAGTTTGCCTGTTATTTGTGAGTTTATGCACCTTGGCTGGAGTTTGCCTGTAATTGTGAGTTTATGCACCTTGGCTGGAGTTTGCCTGTTATTTGTGAGTGTATGCACCTTGGCTGGAGTTTGCCTGTTATTTGTGAGTTCATGGACCTTGGCTGGCGTGTGCCTGTTATTTGTAAGCTTGTGCACCTTGGCTGGAGTTTGCCTGTTATTTGTGAGTGTATGCACCTTGGCTGGAGTTTGCCTGTTATTTGTGAGTTCACGGACCTTGGCTGGAGTGTGCCTGTTATTTGTAAGCTTATGCACCTTGGCTTGAGTTTGCCTGTTATTTGTGAGTTCATGGACCTTGGCTGGAGTTTGCCTGTTATTTGTGAGTTTATGCACCTTGGTTGGGGTTAACTGTTATTTGTAAGCATATGCACCTTGGCTGGAATTTGCCTGTTATTTGTGAGTTTATGCTCCTTGGCTGGAGTTTGCCTGTTATTTGTGAGCTTATGCACCTTTGTGAGTTCATGGACCTTGGCTGGAGTTTGCCTGTTATTTGTAAGCTTATGCACCTTGGCTGGAGTGTGCCTGTTATTTGTGAGTTTATGCACCTTGGCTGGAGTTTGCCTGTTATTTGTGAGCTTATGCACCTTGGCTTGAGTTTGCCTTTATTTGTGAGTTTATGCACCTTGGCTGGAGTTTGCCTGTTATTTGTGAGCTTATGCACCTTGGCTGAAGTTTGCCTGTTATTTGTGAGTTTATGCACCTTGGCTGGAGTTTGCCTGTTATTTGTGAGCTTATGCACCTTGGCTGGAGTTTGCCTGTTATTTGTGAGTGTATGCACCGTGGCTGGAGTTTGCCTGTTATTTGTGAGTTCATGGACCTTGGCTGGAGTTTGTCTGTTATTCGTGAGCTTATGCACCTTGGCTGGAGTTTGCCTGTTATTTGTGAGTTTATGCACCTTGGCTGGAGTTTGCCCCCTTGGCTGGAGTTTGCCTGTTATTTGTGAGTTTATGCACCTTGGCTGGAGTTTGCCTGTTATTTGGGAGTTCATGCACCTTGGCTGGAGTTTGCCTGTTATTTGTGAGTTTATGCACCTTGGCTGGAGTTTGCCTGTTATTTGTGAGTTTATGCACCTTGGCTGGAGTTTGCCTGTTATTTGTGAGTTCATGGACCTTGGCTGGAGTTTGTCTGTTATGTGTGAGCTTATGCACCTTGGCTGGAGTTTGCCTGTTATTTGTGAGTTTATGCACCTTGGCTGGAGTTTGCCTGTTATTTGTGAGCTTATGCACCTTGGCTGGAGTTTGCCTGTTATTTGTGAGTTCATGCACCTTGGCTGGAGTTTGCCTGTTATTTGTGAGTTTATGCACCTTGGCTGGAGTTTGCCTGTTATTTGTGAGTTTATGCACCTTGGCTGGAGTTTGCCTGTTATTTGTGTGTTTGTGCACCTTGGCTGGAGTTTTCCTGTTATTTGTGAGTGTATGCATCTTGGCTGGAGTTTGCCTGTTATTTGTGAGTTCATGGACCTTGGCTGGAGTGTGCCTGTTATTTGTAAGCTTGTGCACCTTGGCTGGAGTTTGCCTGTTATTTGTGAGTGTATGCACCTTGGCAGGAGTTTGCCTGTTATTTGTGAGTTCATGGACCTTGGCTGGAGTGTGCCTGTTATTTGTAAGCTTATGCACCTTGGCTGGAGTTTGCCTGTTAGTTGTGAGTTTATGCACCTTGGCTGGAGTTTGGCTGTTATTTGTGAGTTTATGTACTTTGGCTGGAGTGTTCCTGTTATTTGTGAGTGTGTGCACCTTGGCTGGAGTTTGCCTGTTATTTGTGAGTTCATGGACCTTGGCTGGAGTGTGCCTGTTATTTGTAAGCTTGTGCACCTTGGCTGGAGTTTGCCTGTTATTTGTGAGTGTATGCACCTTGGCTAGAGTTTGCCTGTTATTTGTGAGTTTATGCACCTTGGCTGGAGTTTGCCTGTAATTGTGAGTTTATGCACCTTGGCTGGAGTTTTCCTGTTATTTGTGAGTGTATGCACCTTGGCTGGAGTTTGCCTGTTATTTGTGAGTTCATGGACCTTGGCTGGCGTGTGCCTGTTATTTGTAAGCTTGTGCACCTTGGCTGGAGTTTGCCTGTTATTTGTGAGTGTATGCACCTTGGCTGGAGTTTGCCTGTTATTTGTGAGTTCACGGACCTTGGCTGGAGTGTGCCTGTTATTTGTGAGTTTATGTACTTTGGCTGGAGTTTGCCTGTTATTTATGAGTTTATGCATCTTGGCCGGAGTTTGCCTGTTATTTGTGAGCTTATGCACCTTGGCTGGAGTTTTCCTGTTATTTGTAAGCTTATGCACCTTGGCTGGAGTTTGCCTGTTAGTTGTGAGTTTATGCACCTTGGCTGGGGTTTGGCTGTTATTTGTGAGTTTATGTACTTTGGCTGGAGTGTTCCTGTTATTTGTGAGTGTGTGCACCTTGGCTGGAGTTTGCCTGTTATTTGTGAGTTCATGGACCTTGGCTGGAGTGTGCCTGTTATTTGTAAGCTTGTGCACCTTGGCTGGAGTTTGCCTGTTATTTGTGATGTATGCACCTTGGCTAGAGTTTGCCTGTTATTTGTGAGTTTATGCACCTTGGCTGGAGTTTGCCTGTAATTGTGAGTTTATGCACCTTGGCTGGAGTTTGCCTGTTATTTGTGAGTGTATGCACCTTGGCTAGAGTTTGCCTGTTATTTGTGAGTTTATGCACCTTGGCTGGAGTTTGCCTGTAATTGTGAGTTTATGCACCTTGGCTGGAGTTTGCCTGTTTTTTGTGAGTGTATGCACCTTGGCTGGAGTTTGCCTGTTATTTGTGAGTTCATGGACCTTGGCTGGCGTGTGCCTGTTATTTGTAAGCTTGTGCACCTTGGCTGGAGTTTGCCTGTTATTTGTGAGTGTATGCACCTTGGCTGGAGTTTGCCTGTTATTTGTGAGTTCACGGACCTTGGCTGGAGTGTGCCTGTTATTTGTAAGCTTATGCACCTTGGCTGGAGTTTGCCTGTTAGTTGTGAGTTTATGCACCTGGTCTGGAGTTTGGCTGTTATTTGTGAGTTTATGTACTTTGGCTGGAGTTTGCCTGTTATTTATGAGTTTATGCATCTTGGCCGGAGTTTGCCTGTTATTTGTGAGCTTATGCACCTTGGCTGGAGTTTTCCTGTTATTTGTGAGCTTATGCACCTTTGCTGGAGTAGAAATCACTGTTAGGACGCACGTGCTACAGAAGCATGCTTTACCCACACATTGAATTATTTATGACAACATCCTAGATCCTATTAGCGTTAGCCAATCAGACTTTTATCCTCAAAACATTAGTTGTATCATGAAGCAAGCATGAGATTGCTGAGCTCGGTTTGTATCAAGGCGGTTGTCAGGACCGTGTCAGTATTGCAGCACTTCCCTTCTTACCAATCCTTTCACGGAATAGCGGCCTGCAGTGTCTTCTAGATGTGGTCCCCAAACCATCTAGGACCCCATTACTAGCGTAATAGAAGAAACCTACACATTGCAAGCACAATAACCAATACTAGCTGTTCCCGGCGTAACATACGCTGTTATGGCACATCTTAAAGGTCAATATTGGTCGATAATTCATAGGGTCACTTCTGTCCCACTTCTGATAATATTAGAATTACTACTGATCGCTTCCAGGAAGCGGGCGTAGGTCCCTGTGATTTTTTGATGGTCATTTAAAAGGCTAAACGTATAGGAAACTGCCTTCTTTTGAATTTGAAAGGCATATTTATATCAGATGGAATGAGAGGTATGAGTGGTATAAGAACAGTATCTAAGTTTAATCCATCAATTACACAGCCCTCGATGATGTGTCTTTGTAGACACAAAATTGTCAACCGTGTTTCATTACAGAGCGATGGCATAAGATTGCGTAGTAGGATAATTACAGCACCCACTTTCAGTTTTAGCTTGTGAGCACACATTTGTCCAACAGCTTTTGGTTGTCCATTAATTAATGGGATTCGAAATGTCAGCAGAAGAAAATACTGAGTCATTTGAACGAAAATTATTTTTGTTTTTTTCTCCCACTGACATTTCTGCCAACCCGCTCCCTTCCCACCCTCTTACTTACCTGTTGGCGGCACACCTCGCTGTGTGCCACTGACTCGCTGTCTCCCAGCGCCACAGGGTCCTTTTTTTTCAACTTTAACCTAACAGGAGCGTGGGCCCCCACCGCCCCGCAACCCTCAATGTCATTATAGTGAACATGGGTGCAGTGACACCCCCGCAAACCATGCTGCCCTTGTTCACTATAATGGCTCTGAACGGGAGAATTGTTCGACATTTTCGGCTGTACATAATTTTGGAAAATTCTACCATTCATTTTTTTTCTCAAACATTTATACGGATACCACAGCGTTTCGCTCTTGAGAGACTGAAATGTTGAACCGGTAATTAACTGTTAATTGACAGTGGAACCGCTGTGCCCTGCGTGGAGAAAAGTGGAGGTGGCAAGAAGTAACTTGAAATTATTCCGAATGTTTGGGACCAGTGGAAGGTGCATTTTGCCATTAGGACAGCAGAGGGCAACCTAACACTGATAAATTGCATCAGCTGAGTAAGGAAACATACCAAAGCATTTCATATATAGAGATTTTCAAGCATCATTCAGAAATCCATGTGTCCATGTGTCCAGCACGACCAGAACACCACCACTCAGAGCGTGCACATTTTCTTTGCTGTGCGTACACCCACTCAGCCAGGCCCATTTCAAAGAATCGCAGAGATTCCCTCCTGAGTGGAGCCCAGGAGCGACTGGACCTAATTTTGTATTAGAAACCTTTATACTGAAACATTTGTGATGCTTGAAATAAAACCTGTGTAATTTAATGAGGCTGGCATATCTTGATTGAAGCTCTGATATATACTGGTACCATGAGCAGACTTGAGGTAGGTTTCTTATCAGCTGATGTGAAGTATACGGTAAAGTAGGGCAGTGATGGACAGGAAAGCAGTAGCATCTGATGTCAAAGGGTGCAGAACAAGGAGAACTTACTTTTCGTGTAATATGACAACCTGCTGCAGCTTTACACACAAAGGGGAAACCTTGTTTTCTCATGTTATTGCACTTTTAAGGCACTATTACGTCAAAAGATATGGTTCCTTGGTGCTGGATTCAGGATGGTGTGAGCTGAAAGTCGAATGCTTGGAAGTAAAGACAAGTTTTATGTTGGTGGTGGAAAGCTTTAAGAGAACAGCAAGGTGCAGGTCAACAGTTAGAACGTTCCACATCGGAGGGGATATATAGGATCAGAAGTTGGACCCGAATCATTGTCACAGCTGTCATGAACACATGAGTGCAGGAAGTGCTTGACTCGAACCTGTTCCTGCGGTTCGCAGCCATGTTGCTTTAGTCCCTTGCACAGGTGCCTCACTCCAGCATCTCCAATCTTATTATCAGCGACATCCAGCTCTATCAGGGAATGGTTAGTACTGAAGACAGAGGCGAGATCTGCACTACTCGCTCTCGTGAAGCCGCAATGTATGAGTCTGCAAGAAAGGAACCAGAAAGGCATAAAGCACACATTTGAAAGGGCTGCAAACGCTCAAGACTTTAACATGTCATACATAGGCCCAGCTTCAACTCCACTTGGGAGCTTTGCAGTCTCAAAGAGTTTCATACTCAAGAATGATGCTCAGAAAATGCTTCAAACAGAAGAAAAGACATGTTCAAGCAGAGAACAAAGAACAATGGAAGACAAGGTTGGACGGAGTGAAGATCAATGGTCTGCTGAGAAAGGAAGGCCTTACGAGCTCAGCGTGGGTAGTGAGGCAGAGAGCGGCACAAGGGCAGGGTCGGATTGGCCCCTTGCCCTTTCGGCCTGTGGCCGGGCCGAAATCGCCCCTGGGTAGTGGGGGCCGGGTTCTGCCCATGCCCAGGCCGGTTTGGAAGAAAATAAATGGAAAAAAAAATATTTTTTTTCCATTTTTTTTTCTTTTTTCAAAAAGCCTTTTGTCCTTCTTAGGTCGATAAATGAGTACCAACACAAGTTGGGTGATATTGTATGCATATTTGTTCTATAAAAAAGAGCGTAAGCGTAAGTGTTATACAATAACATATTATCATTTGGCCTTGGACGTCTACTTGGTTTCACAGTAATTTAGTGTACATAGGAACAATGCTATTTGATGCCACTTCCTGTTTTGTCAAGCGGTGAAAGGTCATTGTTTCATCGCTTCCCATGATGTCACTTTGGGATGGGGGTCAAATGACATCACATCCTATGATGTCATCAGAGGTCAAGGGTTGTGGGGTGAGGGTTGGTCTACTTTTTTGAGGCAAGGGGTGGGCCACTTTTTTTTGGGTTGACCAGGCCTTTTTCTTGTCCCAGTCTGACCCTACCACCATCTTCTTCCATTTAATGACATTTCTCAGATTAACCACTTCTCACTCCCCCACCCTTCCCATCCCTTCTTCCCACCACCACATGGCATAAAGTATGTTTGCCAGGCCCTTTCGGCGCTGCACTGTCCTCCGATACACCATGGCAGAGTTTCCCAAAAACTTTGACGCACAGCACGCTTCC
Organism: Ambystoma mexicanum; assembly: GCF_040938575.1. Taxonomy (NCBI): domain Eukaryota; kingdom Metazoa; phylum Chordata; class Amphibia; order Caudata; family Ambystomatidae; genus Ambystoma; species Ambystoma mexicanum. Next base: position 620,549,471 of record NC_090922.1, read on the forward strand.
CTCCAGCCAACCACCGGCTGCATCCAATGTTCGCCGACATCACAGCATACTGCAAGCCAATGAGACTTTTGTTCACGGAGCGAACAGGGAAATGGGTCAGCGGAGCAGAGCCAGATACCACATATTTTTTGAGACGTACATTTCAGTTCGTTGCAACAAAAGTACTGGTCGGATTTCCATCAAACACACAAAAGCACGGTTTCGGAACCAAGCCCCTGCCGCAAATGTGGTTAAAATCCATCCAGCCGTTTGGGCTGTAGACGTGCGCAAAGTTTTTGGCCATTCAGTCTATGGAAAAACCATTTGGGACCCCCCTATAACTTTGCCCCCCCCGCCACAAAACCTCACCCAACTTTCCCAAAATAAATTCTGCATGCCCCATATACTTTTTTGGCAAAATGTTATCCGAATTCGTCCACTGCGAGGAAAGTTATAAGCTGCCAAAAAAAAGTGGTCTTTCTATGGGTTGAGCAACTTAACCATAACTACACGCCCGCTACCGCAGGCCGTGTAATGATATATATATATATGTATATATATATATATATATATATATATATATATATATATATATAGATATGTGTGTATTTATATACATCTTTCTTGGAGCACAGCATTGTTGCGGTCTTGCAGCAGGGCCATCAGAAGGGTTTTTTGGTCTTTCCGGTTTGGCAGGGCACATCGTTGAGTGACAGTCATGTGACTTGTATTGCGAGGTGCTGGGAGGGATAAATTATAGTTCAAAACTAGGGTGGAGACCTTGGAGCCGGATGGCGTGGAAGGGAGTAATTGAAATGTGTGTGTGACGGTTAGAGTGCCCCAGAACCTCTGTTGTACCGTCTTAAAGGGATGGTCTAGTAAAAAAATGTATTTAAAAAATAAATAGGCAACATAAAAAAAAATACTAGCATTCTCTGTTTTAAAACTTCCTATGTAAAATTTTGAGCTATTCAAGCTCAAAATTCGCAAAAGCAAGCACATGGGCGCATCCATTTTGTGAAATGGAGGCCCTCCTGTGCTGGCTTTTGCTTTTGCGGCACTAATGAAGGAAAAGCCAGCCAGCTGTAGTAAACAAAAGCTACCGCTGGGTGGCTTTCCCTTCATTAGTGCTGTAGGCGGAGGACGGGGACCGGAGACCAGAACAGGAAAGCTGCAGCTGAATCTCGGTAAGTGCTATTTATTTTTTTTTAAAAAATAAGCACTAGCTGCGGTTTTTTTTCTAAGTTTTCCGGGCTGGAGGAGCCCAGAAAACTTAGAAATAAAACCGCAGCTTTAAAAACGTATTTATGTTTGCGGTCGCTTTTGAAGCGACCGCAAACATAAATACAACGTTATTGTGTTGGAAAACGCTGCGGTTTTTCTTTCCAAGTTTCTCAGGCTCCTCCGGCCTGAGAAACTCGGAAAAGAAAAACCGCAGCGTTTTCCAACACAACCGCGTTGTTTCTGCCTGAATCTGCTTTCCCATTTGGGAGCCCCAAATGGGAAAGCAGAATCTGCTTTCTCGGGGTGCCCGAGAGCCCCAAATGGGAAATCAGCTGTAGGTAGAAACACTACGCGGCATGTAAACATAACCGTGTTGTGTTTCTGCCTGCTGTGGCTTTCACTTTGGGTCTCCGGTGCTCCCCTGGGAGCACCGGAGACCCAAAGTGATAGCCACAGCAGGCAGAAACACACGCGGTTGTGTTGGAAAACGCTGCGGTTTTTCTTTCCAAGTTTCTCAGGCTCCTCCGAGCCGGAGGAGCATGAGAAACTTGGAAAGAAAAACCGCAGCGTTTTCCAACACAATAACGTTGTATTTATGTTTGCGGTCGCTTCAAAAGCGACCGCAACCATAAATACAACGTTTTTAAAGCTGCAGTTTTATTTCTAAGTTTTCCGGGCTCCTCCAGCCCGGAAAACTTAGAAAAAAAAACGCAGCTAGTGCTTATTTTTTTAAAAAAAATAAATAGCACTTACCGAGATTCAGCTGCAGCTTTCCTGCTCTGGTCTCCGGTCCCCGTCCTCCGCCTACAGCACTAATGAAGGGAAAGCCACCCAGCTGTAACTTTTGTTTACTACAGCTGGCTGGCTTTTCCTTCATTAGTGCCGCAAAAGCAAAAGCCAGCACAGGAGGGTCTCCATTTCACAAAATGGATGCGCCCATGTGCTTGCTTTTGCGAATTTTGAGCTTGAATAGCTCAAAATTTTACATAGGAAGTTTTAAAACAGAGAATGCTAGTATTTTTTTTTATGTTGCCTATCTATTTTTTAAATAACATTTGTTACTAGATCATCCCTTTAAGGCCTGCCAGGTGCACAGTATAGTGATAAAGTAGCTGTATGTTTGGAGTGTAGTTAATTTGTTCTTTGCCCTCCGACGTGAGAAGAAGATTATCACTGCAGCACTCACGTGATGGACGACGGACGGATTGGGCTGGAACCAATGGCCTGGCCTCTTATGGAGCAGGCGGATCATGTATAGGTTCACACCAACCAGCAGCGCAGGATTTTACTATATGTATTGCGTCATGTATGATGTTCTCCTTTATAAGAATCTGCTTGTACTACTTTTCGTCATAACGTTCTTGGCAGCAGAGTTCTTTGCTGTTGCTCTCATTTGCGTGTTAGATTTAAGCTTGCTATCCTTACAAGATCGACTTGGGCCTTTCTTCCTTAGCGGGTTGTATTCTCTCTGGTGTGAGCGTTGAGGGGCTTGCCTTCAATTGGTGACACCGATGTGATCCCAGCACCCCCCATATTTGCGGAGGCTTCGAGGCCACTTCACCAGAAGGTGCCGCGCCCACCTACAGCGACCGGTCCTGAAAAAACACAAGTTCTGAGTGGTTTAGCAGGAGCCATTTTAAGGGAAGTCCTCTCTGCTCTTTGAAGCGCAGTGTGGCTCTGAGGAGAGTGCAGGCCGATCTTGGAACCCGATGACGGAGGAGTTTGGGTGAGCATGCACATTTAAGTAGACTCTTTCAAGCGAAAACAAGTAGGGGACAGATGCATGAAGAAGTGTGAGAGGTGTGAGCACGTGGAGAGCAAGGTCATTGATGTGATATGGATGAGGTTTGTGTCCTTTTTGGTTAGTGTTTGTACTATGAAGAGACTATTTCGGTAAAGCAAAGGTAAGGCAGGGAGCCCCTCTTCGGAATGGGGAGTGGGGAATGGGGGAGGGGAGTGGGACCACAATAAAGTATATTATTTAAAGGAGGAATACAGAAATAAAAGTAGTGGTCTGATACTAGCCCGGGAATAAGAAGTGTTTGTTATTTTAGCTTCTTATTTTAGTGTATTGTATTCATGTTTTATTGAATAAAGAACAGGACCTAGGAGGGGCGGTTATTGTGTGTATCGTGGTGTGGTATTGGATGTTTTCATGGAGTGGTGTATGTGTGCAAAGAAGGGGGACAGAAAAGGGTGGGGTTGATTTTCTTTATTTTTTTGGTTACAAGCAAGCAGCATCATGCCCAGCATGTTAGCAGGACTTTGCGGCGTCAGTAAGAGATAGACATTAACATGGTGGAGGAACACCAATAGAGTACATGTATAAGGCCCTGCTACTGTATCATGACAGGGTGGAGAAATACCATAAGCAGTGAATCATGGCAACAGGAGGAGGGGGGATGCCCTGCCTGCCGGTCTCACACAATAAGAGCGTCTTGGAACATATGTCCACATTATTAGTAGCTAAGTATAAGGGGAAGCAGCTACAGAAGAGAAAAGAAATCTTAGACCTCTGGTGCAAGTTTGAAGATACAGAAGACCGAGGGAACGGAGAAGGGACACAGAGACAGAAAAATGGAAAGTGCAGGAAGAGGGAAGGAGAGGGTGAGACACCTCCCGCTGAAGGGCACACAAATCCAATCTATATACCCCGTTGTGACAAGGACCCCTTCTGCTGTGGTAGGGACCTCTTCAGCACCAGTAACACCACAGGCTACCGCTCCCCCACCCCAAACACAAACCCGCATGAAGTATCGGCATCTGCGGGTGTCAGGTCAAGAGAGTTTGAAGACAGGTTGTCAGAGTTGTTAACAGAATTGAACAGGATGCAAGCATCCTCAAGAGAGGTGAGGGATCTAGGGGCACCAGAAGATGGATCAGGAGAATTGAGATCAGGAGATTTGTTGCTTAGAATGAATCAGGGGGAATAAAAAATGTATGCGTTCAAAAGGAAGGAGACGGGGGTAAGTGAACATATTTTGGATCAGATACGATCGTGGGAGATTTTGAGAGGGAGGATGATAGTAACTCGTTCACTGAGGAACAGGGTGAAGGAGTAAGGGGTGAGATAGGCTGATAGTACCCCCCAAGCAGTAGGCACATGGGGGAGGGGCAGGTTAAGTAGGACCGGCAGGATGGCGGTTGTAAGAAAAAAGGGAAGTGTAAAGAAGGGTATGGGAAGTGGGGTAAAGATGCAGATGCCCCTTATACGTAAGGGGGGGGGGAGAACACTATATGTGCCCTGGCCCCAGATGGATAAGAATTTAATCAAGACTCTCCCACAGGTTACAGTTGAGGCGAGCAAGTGGATATATACGAATTTGAAAAGCCAACAGCAGGGGTGGCCCTTTGCAATAGGGGACATCAAGAGCTTGAGGGTTGCTATAATTGGGCACCAGGCTGAGGATGTATGGGTTAAAGCTGGGTATTCGGAAATAACCCTGGGGGATGTTTAACATGATGGGGCTTTGTTTAATGGAATTAGGGTACAAGTGTGGGATGCGTTATGGAAGGCGTTCCCGGATACCCCCGATTTGCAGTCCTTGATGCAGTGTAAAATGGGGGATGATGAGGATCCAGCTAAATGTATTCTTAAATTATAAGAGATGTGGAGAGCTGAGATGGGAGGACCGTGGGATCATTCAATATCATTCTTCTATTTTATTGTGAAGAGAGGACTGCCAGGGTGTAGCCAACAAGTTGTGAGCACCACCATTGCTGTGCTCTGGGCTGAAGGAGGACAAGGACAGTGGGGCGGGGGACAACAGTATCCCAGCACTCCACCCCACAGTGGCAACAAGGAGGTCAGAAGTGAGGAAGAGGGGTATTTCGAGGGGATGGAGAGGTTTTGGAGGCAGAGTGGGTGGGTTTGGACCATCCCAATGTTAGAATTGTTTAAGATGGCATTTCGCAAGGGAATGCAGGAGCAGGTCTGCAATGGAGTATAATTACGGGTCACAGCAGCAGGGCCATGGGCCTCAAGAGCCCCAAGGACTAGGGTATCTGCAACCGGGTCAAGGATATCAGAACCAAGGGTATCCAAAGGGGCAACATCAAACATATAATCAGCAGTCTCAAGCAGCTGATATGCAAGTGTGGCATCCGCCACAGCAACAGTAGGGCAGTGCTGCCCCGGTGAGCAGGGTACAGAGTGAGGCTGCGGCTCCCTTTGGAGGAGCAGCAGTGATGGGGGGAAACCCCTTCTCGTTCCCTGGAAATAACACATATCCTGATTAGGCAGCCCACAGAGAGCATTTGCATGTCCAGTCTTGTCAATGAGCATCCACCCTGAAGAGGAACCTTTGGTAGGCGCGGAGATAGGAAACAAACAGTTCAGATTTATGGTGGACTCAGGTGCAACTAATTCATGTATTGTGGAGGGAAATGTTCCCTTATCAGGAAAAGATTTTGATGTTCAGGGATCTCTGGGGCTATTTCCAAGGTTCCATATACTGGTACCTAAGGAGTTGGACGTAAAGGTGGGAGGGAAGGTAGTGCGGGTGCCCTTACTATATTCCGAAAGTACCCCTGTTAATCTGCTGGGCAGGCACCTGCTAAGCAAATTAAACATGACGAATATCATTTACAGATCGTGGTATAATTTGCTTCACACCTGGGATGTGTGATATAACAGCAATGTTGATAATACACACAATGACAAGGGAGGTGGTGGTCCGCGCAACTCCTGTGGACCCTGACATGTTGAGTTATGGCATTACTGTGCTCATGGAGGCAGTGCCTCAGATTGCTAAACAGTGTTGGCAAGTGCCCACAGATTTCATCTTTCATCCAGCAGGGTCACCTGAGGTGGTGGTGGGAATTGATATTTTCTCTGGATTTGTAGGGATTGTTGGTCTCACACAAGAGGATTGATAGGGACTGATGTGAGTGGTGCACAGTGCTCTGTATAGCTCAAACAGTACAGTTAAAGGAAATGACGGATGACAAGTTGTTTGAGAATATCGACAAAGATGGGGAAATAATATTAGAGATGTGTGTCCCCTGTGACATAATGATACAGAACCAAAGGGTGCCGTGCCCCCTGATGGTCGTATTCATTCCACCCCTATTTTCTGACAAAGACGTACAACACGTGCCTTTACAGCTGTGGACTACAAATCCACATGATGTAGGATTACTGAAATCTTGACCCCTGTGCATGTAACCCTGAAGCTAGGTGCGGTGCTGCTGAGTATAGGACAATATACATTATCTAGGGAGGCAGAGGAGGGTATTAGAATGACAATACAGGCCTTACTGGACCAGGGGATCATTGTGCTGTCAACGTCTGTGTAACACAGCGATGTACCCTGTCAAGAAAACAACAGGGGGAAATTGGAGAATCATCCAGGACTTGTGCCCTCTCAATGATGTATTGCAGAAAGAATTTCCATTTCCAAATCCTGTGACATTTTTATGCAGCATCCCCAAAGAAGCCACATACTTTACTGTAGTGGACTTGAAAAATGCATTCTTCTCAATTCTACTTCATCCTGAGTCAAGGTATCTCACTGCATTTACACAGGGCCAGATGCAGTTCAAACATACTAGGTTAGCTCAGGGGTACTGCGAGAGCCTGAACATGTTCAACAGAATACTGCATGCTGATTCAGGGAATATTCAGTTGCCTAGCACAATTATCCATACGTGGATGATCTGCTAGTGTGTAGTGACAGTGAGCAGCACTGCCAAAGGGATTGCATTGCACTCCTACGATTGCTGGCCTATAAGGTGTACTCGGTTAACAAGGCCAAGTTGCAATACTATCAACAGAAGGTGCTCTATCTGGGGCAGTTCATATCAGCTAATGGTAAAAGAATATTACCATATAGGGCAGGGTCAGTACACGCCACCCCCAAGCCCACTTCAGTTAAAGAAATGCTGAAGTTTCTGGGCCTGTGCAACTACTGTAGGGCATGGATCCTAGATTACGGGGCATACACAAGGCCACTTTTGCAGGCCCTTAAGGAAGCACACAAAACAAAGGACCACAAGTTATAGTAGATGGCAGACATGATCAAATAGTTTGATGATTTATTTAAAATAAGTCATTAGTTCGGCACCAGTACTGGCCACCCCAGACTACATAAAGGAATTTTACTTATTTTCACATTCAGGTGGCCAGTTTATGACAGCGGTACAGACTCAGCAGAGCTCTATGGGGCATAAGCCATTGGCCTATTATAGCGGCACTCTGGATGCAGTGATGCAAGGGCAGTTCGCGTGCGAACAAGCTTTAGCAGCTGCTGCTTTCGCAAAAGAGAAAAGTTCTACAATTGTAATGGGGTGCTCAGTTCTGTTTTATGTGGAACATTCTTTGTTTGCCATTCTAGAAAGTTCAAAATCTACTCTGACTACACAAAGATCTTCAGCGTATGAGATTATCATATATAAACCCCATATTCATGTGAACAGTGAACCCTGCAACCTTTTTAACAGACACACCCACTACAGAGGACTTAACGGTGCACGACTGTGCCACATACCAGGAGAATGATGTTCCCAAAGCAAGGGACTGTGTATTGCCAGAGGGTGAGATACTTTTCGTTGATGGGTCTTCCACAATTGACCAGGCGGGTGGGCAAAGACATACAGGGGCAGCAGCTGTATGACGTGAGGAAAGGGAGTACAAGACAGTGGCCATGAAAGCTTACCCATGCATTATTCTGCACAAGCAGCAGAACTCATAGTGCTTATTGAAGCTTTGTGAGCATCTCAAGGGTGCCATGTTACAATATATTCCGACTCTGCGTACGTCACCACAACTGTGCATACCAGTCTATCCCACTGGAAGAGGAGGAGGTTTTGGAGGGCGGATGGATCCCAAGAACAGCATGCAGCACTGTTAGAAATACTGATAGAAGCATTATCCCAGCCATCTGCTGTGGTGGTCATCAAGTGCGCCGCCCACGCTAACGGGATAGACAAAATATCAATGGTTAACACAGCCGCTCATGCGGCAGCCAAAACAGCGGCGTATCTGCCAAATGAAATACCTGCTGAAAACGTTGCGACAGTTCCACCCGCAAGCGAACATCCAGCACCTTACACAGCATTGCTCATCTCCCAGATTATTGAACTACAAGGAAGGGCACCTGAAAGGGAGAAAGAGTTGTTGTTACGGAGAGGTTGCAAGCAATCACCAACAGATCGGTTATCGAGGCAAGAGAGCTCTGGGAAGACAGTAATGCCCCAGGAGCTGCTAACAGTAGCCTTTGAACAGTTACATTACCCATCCCACGGTACCAAGCAGCAAACACCAGCAGATATACAGGAAGATTGGTTTATACCAAATATTCAGGAGAGTATCACAGAAATGGTCATACATTGCACCACATGTCAAAGTTTCAGTACAGGGTGACACTACGGACGTTACTGGGCACCTTGCCCCGCTCTACTGGGCCGTTCCATGAATTACGCATAGATTATGCTGACATGGGTGAGCGTTGTAATGGATCTAGGTACCTCATAGAAGCGGTTTGCCCTTTTTCAAGGTGGGTGCAAGCAGGGCCGCATGCACACCCAGATGCCAAGTGTGCTGCTAGATTTTTAGTATGCAAGGTTTTTCCTCAATGGGGTGTGTGTACGTTTTTAAGGTCACACAATGGCACACATTTTTTCAATGCATAGTTTCAGCATGTCACAGCACTATTTGGCATCAAGCTCCTGATTTGTTTGATTTACCACCCACAGGCCATTGGCGTTGTGGAAAGAATAAACTGGCTTCTCAAAAGCAAGTTTTCCAAACTGTATACCACGTTGAAGAAGAAGTGGGTTCCCTGTTTGCCCCTGGCCCTCTTCAGTTTACGCAAAGACCACCATTTGTCACCTCACAAAGTAGTCACTGGTCGGCGTATGCACATCTCATATCCCCTGTAAGAAGAGCTTCAGGCCCACATAGGACAGCAGCGGTACTAGGTGATGAGTTCAAAGATTATTTGACCACACCAACTAGGGCAATTAAATGTGTCTCCCGACAGATTGCACCTCCCAGGATTGAGACGACAGACACGAGACGTAGCGGCCACTATAGCGACAGATCTCGAGCATATGACCATACAACCACTGCTGCCTGGTAACTTTATATACGTCTGTAAATTTGTGCAAATGTGGAACAACCCTCGGTTCCACGGGTCCTACGAGATGGTGTTTTGCACTCCCCTCACAGTGAAAGTTAGGGTGTTGTGCTATTGGGTTCAACTCTCTGGCCTTCGTAGGGCACCTCCAGATAGTACATTGGTACACCAGTTACCTTAAAAAGGAGGGGTAGCAATACCTGTACCCCATCTACTTTACCGGCCTGTCCAGGGTTGATACGTGTGCTGTGGCACACTCAAGTGGCGGGCCAAAGCTCAGCTACTAGCTCCATATCTTTCTTTTTCAGGAGCTCTTCTCCCTTTCTTTCTCACGTTCTTTGTCTTTCTTTTTCTTTATCTCTCTCTTTTTCTCTTAATCTTTCTTTTTCTCTTTCTCTGTTTAAAAAGTACATCTTGTACATCTCTCTTTTTCTTTGTCTTGTGTGTCTGTGTTTTCATTTCAGGAAAGAAGATGGACGTGACTAATGGTGTAGATGCATAAATTAGAGAATATGGACCTATGTTTATTATTGTGGGTGACCATTATCGCAGGTCTCTGTGTGACATTGGTAGTACTATTTGGATTGTATTGGGGGGAGGATGTTATATGGGGAGGTCCAAAAAAGGGGGGGTGTGATTGTATATTGACTTTACATATAATGTTAATAATATTAGCGGTTACATATATTAGTAATAATGTGAATACTAATAATCTTTTTAATTTTTTGTGTTATAGTCAAGAAAAAAGACTTCACAAATGTTTAAAGTTAAAACAAAGTCAAATTCAATATTCTCAAGAAACAGAACAATCTAAAAATAAAACTTTGATGGTTAACACAATTAAACATAATAGATATCTCTTAACTTCACAATTTAATAAAACCATGATCCTTTAAAAATCTGAGTACTTCCAATACCAGACTTAGTTCATGCCCCACGGCCAATCTCTCCCAGAATTGGAGGGATGTAAGCCACTCCTCGGACAGTACAAAATGAAAGAAATGTTTTACATGCATGGATTGAATCACACCACTTTCTATACAAATATGCTTCAAAGTTTGCACCTGCTGAGAGTTACAAAAACAACACTCTTGTGAGGAATTCTCCCCCTTATAACTTGAGCGGATCCAGTTTATCTCCCCAGTAATTATGCCATTCATCCTAAATCTTAAGAATTCCTTTCTCCACCTACAGTTAGGAAATCGCAAGAGATAAGCAGGTAGAGTACCTCTATGCTTATCCGTGATTGACTGTGATGGTGCAATAACTGAGGAACGCATTGTGTCTACAGTTCCGGCCCAATCACGGTCCAATTTTGCTTTCCTAAAGGCCATCAGATTTACTTTGACACTCTCCATAGGCCTATCAACATCACACAATATCTTAATTACGATATCACACAATTGGGTCAGTATGGTGCATGTCCTCATCTGCAGATGTACGTCTAGATCCTGAAACTTTGACTCATTCTCTGGTACCAATAAGTGTCTATAGTATAGAATGAGTCTGCTATCCAAATGGGCTGCTAAAGATGTTAGGCCCAACTCGTAACGCAGACTAGCCATTGGAAGAGATGATGGCAGTTTTAATACTCTTTTACAAATACGCCCCTCCATCCTCACCCAATCTACCGACTATGAACGGGGCCATACAGGATTTTTGGTATCACTTTTCTACTGTAGAACCGGATCAGAGGGAAGTATGGAGAACCTACAATATCCTACACTTAACCTCTTCATCTGAGAGCAGAGCTGGTCCGCAACCCGATCCAATCCATCCACAAATGGGACCATTGCTGGGCTCGAGGTGAGTATAAATCCCAAATATTTTACCTCTCTGCCCACTGGGACTGATGTTCCACTCAAGTGCCAGTCGAATTTCGGGACTCGTTTCCTTCATGCACAAAATCTAACTACATTAGACTTGGTGGGATTTATAGTCAATTCATTTTCCTCTGCATATTTACTAAATGCATCTAACTGCCTCTGCAGACCCACGGGGCGTATAGTCCAATGGGACTATATCATCCACGTAAGACAGCCATGATATATTCCTATGTCCGATCTTCAGGCTAGCCAGTGCACTTGATTATAATGCATGACCCACATCCGACAGGTTCAGGTTAAACAGCCAGGGAGCAAGTATGCATCCCTGCCTTACTCCCCTGCCCCTTGGAATTGGACTCAAATGATGTCCCGCCCTGTCCAAGCGTATCTGAATTTTATCGGCATTAAGGTGAAACAAAATAGTTAACAGGCCCTGAGGAATACCCCAGGCCTGCAATTTACTCCAGAGTCATCCTGTATCAAAGGCCAATGAGATCCAAGGATGCCCCATAAAGAATTGGCCCTTCCTTTTGCCATGATCTTCCTATAGCTACATTCACAATCACTCTGTTCAAAGAGGTGGAGAGGCCCCTCCTGAAGCCTATCTGTTGTTTATGCAGGATGCCCCTATCATCCGCTCACGTTTCAAGATCCCTAAGAACTACCCCAGCAAAGATGTTACTTTCCGCATCAAGCAATGCTATAGGCTGGTACTAATAATTGAAATAAATATAACTGGCACAACACGACCTTGGGGGTGGGGGGGAACCGTGAAAAGGTTGTTTTTAGCAAGTTGGATATTGTCTACCAATGCGAAACAATATAATGTTATTTCTGATAGCACTGTTAAAGCTGCCATGTCGCCACTTGCCCAGGATCACAAGAACTACATCAGCAAGTGGAGGGAGCAAGGGGCACCATGGTTCACACACGTCCCTTTGGGACGTTTATACATTGGGGGCCCAGTTGGACTCAGTTCTGGCGCCTCTGGCACCAGGCTCATGGAGAAACATAAACAAGACTCTTTTTATTATGGGCAGGAGTGCTTGGAACCTCATCGAACTTTCCTGCTTTTAAGAGCTTTCCATTAGTGTGCGATTAGCACTCTTTCATTAATGGGCAGGAGTGCTTGGTACCTCATGGACAGGAATGCTTTTAAGAACTTTTCAGCTTTCAAGAGCTTTCGATTAGTTTGCAATTAGCCCGGGTGTGGCTTTACATCTTCAGCTGCACATGCCTCTTCAAGGAGTGGCAGGGTGTGGCAAGCTGAACTGAGCTAGTGGGCGTGGCCTTAAGAGCTCAGCTATAAAAGCCAGCTCAACTCTAAGGCGCACGCTTTGCGTTAATCTACATTCGCATGCAGCGTAACGCTCACCGCCGCCTGGGTAGATGTTACCTTGGGAATCCTGTCTCCAGTCCATACGCTTACCTCCTGGAGTCAGCTTCCATCTGTATTCTTCGCCGCTAAGCCTGGCATCCATTCTTCAGCTTCCGGATCGCAGGTCTTCAGTTCTGGGCACGACATCTTCTTCATCCCCGGCACGCAGACTCCAGCTCCTAGCACCGCAGCACGACATCTTCTTCTCCCACGAAGGCGGACCCTGTAAAAAGACAAAAGGCAAGGTTAGACATACGAACCTGCAGTTTAAAGCTGCACTTGCAAAACTCTTCGCACTTGTCCTTAAACGCTCACTTACCTGCTGCCATACCGCCGTGGGATCCTCTGCTCTTCATCTGGAGCTACCCCGGGCTCTGCTGCTCTGCGGACCGCAATCACACCTATTTGGGGAAAAAGGATAGACATTATTACAGAGTGGACAACAGGCTGAGAAAAAGACAATACCAATACTTCAAGACAAACCGAAAAGACACTTACCAGAAAGGCGTAGCATCGTCGCAGCTGGACTGGACACCATGTATAAAGGACCAGTGAAGGAACTAGGTCCTCATTCTACAGGCGCCCCTGCCAGAAGTAACAGGACGGAGAGTTCACCCTTAATAATCTACAGGTGAGCCTTAATGGGACGATGTATGCTCACCACACTATGGGAGGAAGGGTTTGAGAGGGAGTTCACTCGCAGGCCAGTAACGTATGTCCTCTCTTGTCTGTACAGGAGCAGGGTTCTAATTCATCGCAGCAGCCGTAAGCCTACTTGCAGCGGGAGGAAGCAGATCAGGGGGTCTTGTTTCCTGGGAGGGCTGCAACCGTGCCCCAACGTCCCCACAGAGACCAGGTGAGCATAACAGCCATCCCTGAGAGCATGTACAGAATAATGAAAAGACAAGTACGAAGAAAGTATGACACGCATCAAGGGCTGGGTTTGGATGTGATTGAGGATTACCGTCATCCCGAGTTTACCAATTCATGGTATTCCGATATGAGTGGTGTGGGAAGAAACGCTGTGAATGGAAGCTGTTGTGTGTTCACTCGTTCCGCACGCGTCAGGGGCTCCCAAGGTGTTAGTACCGCAAGCAATCCCAATTATAAAGACACAATGCCTAATTTATTTTGCGATATGCAGAATAAGAGGAACATTCCAGGCGCACATAGTGTGCAACTGCAATTGGTGGGTCCAGATCGTGTACAGTGCAGCAGCATCAAGTGTGTGGAGCTGCCATATCTGATGGTGAAAGGGCGTAAGCATGTCACTAACTGGAAATGAATAAATGGCAGGACACCACACTACCTTGCTTGACAGAAGGACTGGTAACATACAGCAAGGAAAGGATAGCATGGGTGGACAGTTTCTGTGCACAAATCTGAACAGAGCACATCACAAATCTGACGTGGATTGCAACAATGGAAGAGCCGGTGCAAGTGCACAAGGAAGAAGAATATAGACTATGTTTCCGCAACAAGGGTACAGTCTTTGTCGGCTTCAACAAACGTTGCAACAAGACTCTCCTGATCATAGACATGAAGAAAAGAATAGCGCTGATGATGGATGACTACTGGGTCTGTGGCCAACAAGCTTACTTGCACCTCCCACCATCATGGAGGGGCTGTCGTTCACTGGCCACATTACACTCAGCGCTATTAGTGATCCCAGAAGAACACCTGAAGGGGGGCCAGCCAGTCTCCCTGTATTCAAAAATGAAGACAAGGTTTTATTGCCCCCAATGTGGCACAAATAGTGCAAGAAAGATGATATCAATTGGGGTTTCAAAAGCACCTTGGGCGACAAAAGATATTGAACTACAGACTGATATCCCACAAAGTGGCCCTAAGTATGAAATGCTCCGCATCCTGTACAGAGATGAAGTTGATCATCTGTACCACACCATTTCTCCACCACCTGATCTAGAATACACAGAGGTTTGTGTGGACCTGGTGGGGGAGGGGAGATGGTATACACACATTTCGTCGAATGATTTTACATCGTGGGACTTTTCATCGCCAACCCTTTCATCGACAAAAAGTTTTTTTTTTTAATTGTTTTATGGGGGGGGTTTGGTGCAGTTTGGGGTATGATTATTTAAGTAAGGGAGGGTTTGGGGGGGCAAAGCCCCCCATAAATAAACAAAAAACAAAAAAAAAGTTTTTGGCGATGAAAGGGTGGCGATGAAAAGTCCCACGATGTAAAATCATTCGGTGAAATAACATAGAACCGGGGAGATGTATCTATATGACTTCCTTCCCTGAAGAGTGTGCGCTTAGGTGGGGAGAGTTTGCGGGCAGTGTGTAGGGCATGGGTGTCAATAAAGGAAACTGTATATAAAGCTATATTTGAAAACCTAAATACCATAGGTTATGTAGACTATGTGGCACATCTTCAATTGAATCCGCTGAAAACATTATTTGTCGATGCGAGAGTCGAGGGAAATCTCCATCCATGCCAGAGCTCCCATGAGGACAGCTCACACCCCCAACTGCCACAATGTCTATTCATTGTTCTAACAGTGTTGCAAAGATTTTCGAGAGGAATGTGCCCTACAAGGCTATGATCACAGACCAGCGCCTGGTGTGCATGTTACCTCACATTGGCCCAAGCATGACCCGGCCCATCCCCAGTTCACCACGACTTATAGCCCACATAAATGACTAAACCTTAAGATCCCTGAATTCCATGGCACCAGGTGCCCTTTGACCACCAACCCCAAAGTAACAAGTCCTGAAATGTTCAAAGAGGACGGACAGGCCACACTGTGGAGCGACAATTGTGTGATTTGTATTGGGAGGTTCTAGGAGGGATAAGTTATAGTTCAAAACAAGGGTGGTGACCTTGGAGCCGGATGGCGTGGAAGGGAGTGAGTGACATGTGTGTGTGAAGGGTAGCGTGCCCCAGAACCTCCTTTGTGTCCGTTTTAAGGCCTGACAGGTGCACAGTAAAGTGATAAAGTAGCTGTATGTCAGGAGTATAGTTAATTTGTTCTTTGACGTGAGAAGAAGATGATCACTGCTGGACCCATGTGACGGAAGACAGACGGATTGGGCTGAAACCAATGGCCTGATATCTCTTAGGGAGCAGGCAGATCATGTATAGGCGCGCACACCAACCAGCCGCGCTAGTTTTTTACTATATGTATTGAGTCATGTATGATGATGTTTTCCTTTATAAGAGTCTGCTTATACTACTTTTCAGCAGAACGTTCTTAGCAGCAGAGTTATTTGCTGTAGCTCTCATCTGCATGTGAGATTAACGCTTGTTATCCTTACAAGATCGAATTAAGCCTTTCTTCCCTAGCGGGCTGTATTCTCTCTGGTGTGCGCACTGAGGGGCTTGCCTTCATGTACTCAGTTTGTGCTCTGTGCTTATCCCTCAAAATATCATCCTTAACTCTGGGCCAACCTTGACTCATCTTCGGGTCTGCACACAGAGCTGTTTTTCTGCGTCTCCTGATTCTACAGCCTCGGCCTGTCTCTGTGGTAGCTTGGTTAAGATCAACCTAAGCCAGTGTCCATTTCCCCATTATGGCAGTCCTTGTCAAATTATATATTCCTCTATAGCAAGCTTATATAAGTGTTCTTTCTACCTTGTGTCCTCGTCAGATTTCACTTTTCCGTCGATAATATTCATTGATGCATTCTAACATCTTCGCAGGCGACATCCTTCCATGTAGCATTCTTCCATGCATTATTATTATTTTTTTTATAGTGATATAGTCGAAACAAAAAGTAAAAACTTGACTTTACATAAAACATCTTAAAATGTACAGTCAAAGAAACCTAGAAGAAAGAGAAACAATACAAATAGCATAACAAAAGCGACCTCTCAAAAGGAGCACATATAACCACAGTAATCAGTCAAAGAAAGTAAAAATGGGAAGAAAAAAAAACAAGACAGAAAAATAAAACAGAACAAACCCCTTAAATCAAGCATAATAAAAAAAAAACCAAAGGCGACATAAGGTCAATTAGTTAATCGATGTTAAAAAATTCCACACTCTCAACAGTTTCATAACTTCTGATGTTAGAAAGACTTTGCCGCCCAGGCCAATCCATTCCAAAAAAGATCTGTTTCCAGCCCCCATCCCCGATGAGTGAAAAGCTCCAAACTCAGGGCCCTAAGTTTACAAGTCCCAGGATAGTCACTCAAAAGATGTCTCAAAGTCTGAGTGGCTAAGCACCCACATTTTTCGCAGTCCGAGTTTGGGGTCCCGACTGGGTCTCTGATATTCTTAATCTCCAAAATTCATAGTAGGTTTAATCTGAAACTCAGAAAGTCAGCTCTCATAGTGGGGTCTGGAAATGTACTCAAATACGTGGGTAGCATAGACCTATGTTTGTCCATCGGCGTCAGGGAAAGACACAGACAGGATTTTCTCTTATTATCAATTGTTCTGATCCAGTCAATTCTTTTGATTAACTCTTTGGCCTTATCGGGATTAAGGATCAGTATAGTTTAAGTACAAACTGCTTCGTCTAAAATGTTATCACATATCTTTTTTAGATTATTCAGATAATGATTAGACATACCCCTCAATGCCACCAAAAGATCTTCATAGAGTGAGCCGGCAGGGGGGGAGAGAATCATCCTATACTAAGAGACCAATTCCACTCCAGACAGGCCTTTAGCGATTTCAAGCCCAGCTCGTATCTCACACATGCTACAGGCACACAATTAGGCAGATTCAAAACACTTCTCCACAAATTTCCTTCCAGCCTCTCCCAATCGATGTTATATGATTGGATATTAGTCTCTAGACCATAGGTCAGAGCCGGAACGATTTTACCAGTATCATAGAGAATTTGCAACATTTATTAAGAATTCTTTTCATCTGGGATCCTGACTGCAAAATCTTTGCATCCAAACTGGAGGTAGGCAAACCTTTATTAGGGAAAGATCTTACCACCGATCCCAGGTACTTGATCTCCTTCACCAAAGGATCTTCCTGGGATGTTTGAAAATCATAATTCTAGATTTCTCCAGATCAGATTTCAAACCATTCACCTTGGCATACGACTGAAAAGCTACAAGCAACCTCGGCAGGTCAACCGAGGTTCTGTCCAATAACACAATATCATCGCCATAGGCCAGCCAACTAGTAGTAGTGGTACCTAGTTTCGGGCTGGCCAATGCCGATTCCCTTAACCATTCAACCAGATCTGCCAAGTACAAGATAAAGAGAAATGGGGCCAGTAAGCAACCCTGTCTAATGCCCTTTGATATTATGATTGGCTTAGAGAGACTACCAGATCTATCCAGTTGAACCTGCATATCAGTGTGTTTATGGAGCTCAATAATGATTGCCAGTAGGGATTCAGCGATACCCCATTCTCTCAGTTTGACCCAGAGGCGGTCCCGATTGATAGAAAAAGCCTGGGACAGGTCAATCCATGCCCCAAACAAGGGTAGACCGCCTCTAGAAAAAGCTTCACTGCTAACTGCATTTAGTACCAGGCTATTTAAAGAAGTCAGCAGGCCTCTCCTAAAGCCTGCTTGGTGTCTGGAAATTATGCCTTTAGAGTTTGCCCACATTTCTAGGTCTCTAAGAACTAGCCCTACGAAAATGTTTCCATCGGCGGCCAATAACGATACTGGGTGGTAGTTTACGGGGTCAAGTTGGTTTCCTTTTGTAAAAATAGGTATGACCACCGCCCGCCTCCATGAAATGGGAAATTGTTTAGCGATAATGATGCCTTTAAATAGGGCAGTCAGAACCCGAGCCCAAGTATCTGGATCAGCCTTAAGAATCATATTGCTTAGACCATTGGGCCGTGGGGCTCTGGAGGAGGAAGCCTTCATAATTAGACCCTTTATATCCTCTTCCGTATAAAGCAAGGACCACTTCGTATGATTTTCGATGTTCTGTTTTGCTGATGGGAGGCATCCATATAGCCCAGAGAAGTATTTGACCCACACCTACTTTTGAATCATTCCATCCTGTGCAGAGAAATGTGGCTTATCAAAGGATCCTGCTAGGGACCAAAGATTCCGGGAATTATTTTCGGAGACAGCCCTCAGCATAATTTCTCCTTTAAGTTGCGAGCGTTGGAACCGGTGAGCTCTGGACCAGTTCCTATGGGTATTTTTTATATCTTTAGTTTCAGCGGTCAAAATTTAGAGATCCCTTCCTCGTCGACTAGATTTTCTTATTGCTTGTCTCATCTCTCTTTTCTTTTCCCAGGTTTGTTTATCGAACTGGTGCGGATGTTTAACCCGTGCAGCAGTTAATGAATTATCTGGGGGGTAAAGAGCAATTTTTTGCCAATTCGCTATCTGACGTAGATTCTATTACTTGTCCCAACTGAACTGTCAGGACTCGACTACTGTTTTTAAATCTCGAAACTCTGTTCTTCCATGCAACATTCTTCCATGCTTTCAGTGCAAGGGTACTTTATTTTAAAATGTTTTTATTAGCATTTATATAAGTACAGTTACACATGTATCGAGTGCATTCTATTTGCAGCTTAGTCCAATGCACAAAGATTGACTTATTATTAACAACAAAATAACACAATAACAAACAAAACAAAAAACTTCTTCACTTGACAGAACTCATGCTGTTTCAAGTATTGTTAACCTTTCACAGGTGAGTGGGGTTCTATGTAAGACAGATATTGTTTTCCATCAGGGGGTAACCCCAATTCAGCACCGACAGTGTGCTGATTCCTTCAGAGTTAGATGTCCCTGAAAGGCCAGTGGGCATTCATGGGGGTTTATCATCGGATGGTTGGAACATGTCCCAAATGAGTATTTTCCAGGCTTCATAAGTGTCACTCAGATTTGTCTCAGATCTGGTTACCCCCGCACCCACACTCAGGTTTCTGCCTCTGCCCAGCGCTCAAGTTCCTTGTGCCAGCATACGTATCGCGGGCCTCCAGCTGATTTCCAAGCCATAGCAATGGTTCTTTTGGCCAGTATGCACACCATGTTCATAAATGTGACCACTTGTTTGAATTTGTTGTTTCTAGGGAATGCGTCCAGAAAGCATTCCTTCGGTATCCAATCGTATCTTACTATCCCAGCTTTCCTACAGGTCTGTTCTATCTGTGCCCAGAACCGCTGCACATGTACACATCCCCAGAACACATTAGCATCAGCCCTGCTTCCCTCTCCCCACACCAGGGCTATAGTGGCCGAGTATTATTGCTGAAGTTGGCCATCCTGTGTGGCGTCATGTAGGTGCGGTATAAGACATTCAGTTGGATCACCCGAAACCGGGAGTTCCTCGACACTTCTCGGGGGTACCTCAGTAGCCTCTCCCATTCCCTTCCCGTTATATCCACTCCCAGGTCCACCTCCCTTTTAGCATTGCACTTTTGGGGTTGGGTCTATCTACCAGTAGGCCATATAATCTAGACACTGGCTTCCAGCCATCACTTAGGTTATACATTAGGGATGGCAAACAGCTCGCTGCCGGTTACTCAGGCCAATTTTCCCATTTCCCTTTAGCCATCTTGCATGCTCTTTGGTACCACAAAAATTGCCCATTGGGCAGCCATTCCTTCTCCCAGAGGGATTCAAATTCTCTAAAGACACCCTCCTCATACACATCTTCCCAAGTGTAGATGCCCACCTTTCCCAGTGCCTTACCACTGCTAGATCAGTTATATCTTTGCAGACATTAGCAGCTATCGGGACCTCAGGTGAGTAGGAGTGGCCGAGTTTCAGCAGTGTCGTGGCTCTATGCCACACCTTTCTCCCCAATGTTACAATCATGGGGGTATTCCCCAAACAGCCCAGTGGTACCCATAATACTTCTTTCAGTCGTATCGGAGCCACCAGTCACTGCAGTAGTTCTGTTTCCGATGTAGCATCATCCGAAAGCCATTTGGTTACAAAACTAAGTTGGGCTGCGAGATAGTACTTCTCAATATCTGGTAATTGCATCCCTCCCTCCCTGTAAAGTAGGCATAGCGTAGTGAGAGACAATTTGCGTCGGACCGCGCCCTCGTATTACTTCCAGCAGACGGAAGAAGGAGGCTTTAATATAGTAGTGTACGTTATGAAAATGGTATAATAAGCGTGGGAGAATGATCATTTTGGTGATGGCCACCCTGCCCATCAGCGACAACGCCAGCCTGGACCAGAACACCATGGATTTCCTTTAGCCCTTTACCACTGCTGCTGTATTATTCTCTTGCATTTGCTCGGCTGTGTGCCGTATGCACACTCCCAGATACTTGAGTCTGTCCACTTGCCATTGGAGCCCCACGTCTGGCAGTTCTTCCACACCCCTTCAAAGTAGGCCCGCCAGCGGAAATATACAGGATTTTTTCCTGCTGAAGCAAATCCCAGACACCCTAGCGTAATTATCTAGCAAAATCCAGTATCACTGGAACATTGTGGTGCGGCTCCCTCAGCAACAGCCTCCCTGCCACTCTAAAACTTCTTCTTCTTCTAAACCATCTCCGGTTCCGGAAGCACCTCAAGATCTTCCTCTTTTCTTCTGCCTTCGCTCCCCCTCTCCGCTGCTGATCTGTTCTCTCTTGGCACCGTCCACCTGGCCACCCTCTGTCCTCCGGGCCCAGGTACCTGCTCACCCTGCCACCTTCCCGCACTGCCTCCGGGCCACCCCCTGCTCTGGGATCTGTATCTGTACCCATACAGCCTCCCCTTTTTCTTCCTGCACTTATCAGACCTACCCTGTCTGCTGCCTTAAACCTAGCACTTGCAAATTACTGGCTGCACTACCACTGTTTGCTGCCTTTATTATTTATGTATTGTTATTTATCTGTTTCTCCTCTGCTTCGCACTTTCCACTTCTCCCCCCTTCCATACACTTTTCCTCTCCCCCTCTCCCATGCACTTGCGCATTCTCAATGTCACTGGGCCAAGTAAGATCGCTGTTTTGTTCTCCCCTGTTCCCCTCCCTTGCCTTGTCGCGCTCTGAAACACTTGTGTACGAGCGCGATAGAAATAAAATATTAATATCAATATCAATACAATAGTATGTCATCCACGTACACCGATACTAGGTGGCAAACGCCTCCCACCAAAATGCCTGCTTCCGGAGGTAAATTGCTATCAGCTCTAGGCCTAGCACATACAGCATGGGTGATAGCTGGCACCCCTGCCTAGTGCCCCTCTGTATATCCCAGACTGATGACACCACCCTCCCAGATTTGACCCTTGCCACTGGTGCAGTGTACAGTATCTTGATCCACTTAATAAACTGTTCGCCCAAACTCACTCAGTACTGCGAGTAACCACTCCAATATAGCGAGTCGAACACCTTTATTGCATCTAGCGAGACTATTGCGTATTGCTCCTGTGTGTCTGCCGTGTGCTCTATAAAATGCTGTAATCGGCACAGATTCATGGCTGTATTGCGGCCCGGGATAAAGCCGTTTTGGTCCCTATGTACCAGGTCGCCAATAACCCTGGATAGCCTCTTGGCTAATATAGTCATCAGTATCTTGACGTCATAATTTAACATCGCTAGTGGCCGGTATGAGTCGCATTCATTAGTGGCCTTCCCTGGTTTTGGTATAAGGATTACTAGTGTTTCTCTCATGTTCTTTGGTAGCTCCTCTTTTTTTATATGCCTCTCTAAACACTTCTAGCAGCGTTGGGGTCAGAATTGACTCATACGTCTTATGAGACTCTGGGGGGAGTCCATCACTCCTAGGAGTCTTGCTTTTAGCTAGTGATCTAATAGATTTGCTTATATCTTCAGCTGATATCTCCCGCTGTAGCACCTCACATTGCGTTTTACCCAGTCTAGGTAGACCTATTCCTTCCAGTGTGCCCAGAATGTCCTCTTGAGGTACCAAATTCTCATGGCTGTATAGATGGGAATAGAATTCCTTAACCCCTTTAGTGCCAAGGACGAGGTATCTCGTCCCTGGAATTCCCTCCAGGGTGCCAAGGACGAGATAGCTCGTCCTTATTGGCATTGTTTTTAGCGATCCCAAAGCAGGGATCACTTAAAACAGTAATCCAACCCCCGGGCGAAAGTGAAAGTAATTTTCACTGCAGCAGCCATTTCAGGCTGCTGCGGTGAAAACACAAGGTGAGTCTCCACCTTTCTCCCCCTCGATCTCCAGCTATATTTCAAGCCGGAGATCGAGGGAGGTGTCGTTGGATAGGGGAGATTCTCCCCTTTCCAACGACACCTTTTATGAAAGCATTGCTGAGCGTGGATAGGGCGCAGAGCGTTCGATCCGCGCCCAGCAATGCCCACTAGACACCAGGGCTGTCTTTGAATGTGGGGGGGAGGTGGGGTCTGCCCGTTTACCCCTCCTGGCCCCCAAAGCATGGGGGCACATATGTGCAGACCCTAGGGTCAGATGGCTGATCATCTGCCCCCAGGGAAGGGGGCAACATTTTTTTTTAAAAAAAGGAAATTCAACGGAGATGGGGGGCCCTAGACAACAGGGATTTTTTGCCCCCATGAAAGGGTGGTGTCCCTCCCCCTCCCACACCAAGTGGAAAGGGGGGGAACCCCTTGTAGCCCTCCCCGGGGGCAGATTGCTGCCCCCAGGCAGGAGTACATGAGGTGGTCCCCCATCCAATTGGAGGGGGGAGGGCCACCAGGAATAAGTGTGCAGGCCCCCCCAAGGAGGGGCCCTGCAGGTTAGGGCCCCCCTGGGGGCAGATGGCTGATCATCTGCCCCCATGGATGGGGGCAAAAAGATAAACAAAACAAAAAAAGGGAAATTTGGGTGGGAGTGGGGGGCCACTAGCCACCAGGGATTTATTTTACAGAAAAGGAGGGTGGCCCTCTCTCTCTGACCCCAAGGGGAAATGGGGGCACCCCTTGTAGCCCTCCCTGGGGGCAGATATCTGCTCCTAGGAAGGGGCATCTGACCCCAGGAAGGGCTGCAGGAGATGCCCCCTCTTATCTGCCACAAGGGAGGGCTGAATGAGATGTTCCCCCTTGCATTTAGTGTGGGGGGGTCACCCTCCATTTCATTAGAAAATTACCTGGCGGTTTAGGGTGCCCCTCAGCCCCCCTAAAGTGCAGCCTGCCATTTTCAATTTTTTTCTTTGTTTACCAAACTTGCCTTGGCGCAGAGGGGCACATGGTGTGCCAATCTGGCCCCAGGGTGCCAAAACCTTACTGCCCCACCCACTGGGGGGCCTGTCACACAATTTTTGGTGGCCCTCTCCCCCCCACCTCAAATGGAGAGGGTTGTACCACACGCAGCTGTTTGTAGGAGGCCCAGGGAGGCCTGAGGTGCCCCCCCCGCCCATTTGGGGTGAGGGGGGAGAGGGCCACCAAAAATTGTGGGACAAGCCCCCCAGTGGGTGGGGCAGTAAGGTTTGGGCACCCTGGGGCCAGATTGGCACACCAATGTGCCCCTCTGCGCCAAGGGGCGTTGGGTTACCAAAGGAAAAAAGGAAAAATGGTGGAAAGCATTTTAGGGGGGCTGTGGGGCACCCCAAAGCGACAGGTAATTTTCTAATGGGACGGGGCGGTGACCCACTCCACCCGCAATGGAGTGGGGGCCATGTCATGCAGCCCTCCCTGGGCCCAGATATCTGCTCCTAGGACCGGACACTTGGGCCCAAGGAGGAGTGCAGGACAGCCCCCCCCTTATCTGTCCCCATGGAGGCCTACATGAGATGCGCCGCCCCTCCAATTCACATTACAAAATTCCCCAGTGGTGTAAGGTGCCCCTCAGCTCCCCACCCCCCCTAAAGTGCAGCCTGCCATTTTCATTTTTTTTATTTGTTTACCAAACTTGCCTTGGCGCAGCGGGGCACATTGGTGTGCCAATCTGGCCCCAGGGTGCCCAAACCTTACTGCCCCACCCATTCATACAGCCTAGCTGTCACTCACACAGTGGAGTGGTCATCCTTGGCGGGAGACCCACCAGCCTATCAGGATAGAGTGCGACATGGGTTGCTGAGGCAAGCCTGTCCAGGTGTCCTACTCCCCCTCCCACACAATGGACCCACCTCAGACTCAGTGGCGGCGAAAGGAGGGCTTCTCGGCAGAAGCCTGCCTAAAGGACGAACAAAGGATCCCCGACCTGGGTTAGGAGTTTAGAGAAAACACGAGAAAGAAGTTATATTAAAGTTCTGGCAAATAAAACCTACCGGAGTAAAGTTAATATTAAAATACACCAGTGGTATGTTAGAGGCTGTCAGAAAATGTGGTAGCCTCGAACAATGGGGAAATCCCATAGGGAAATATTCACGGTCGAATATTTACGGTAGTAACCACTGCCACCAGTCAGAAACTTTTGAGAGAGGGACTGTACGGTACCCTCTCGAAAATTAACATAAGGGAAAAACTATTAACCCTTCCCAGTACTTCCATAGTAAGATGGGTTGTACTGGTTTAGTTCACAAAAATTGACTAGTAAAGTCAATGGGGACTTTACATGCCCTGGGAGACAGTAGTCAGTCCCAGGGTATGGAGTCTATGTTTGGGGGTCGCTACGACACCCCTGTGTCACTGCACGGAGGGTGCTGTGTAGCACATGTGAATAAAGATGGTTCCTATGGAGGTGAGAGAAACCCCATAGACATTAAACACAAACATAGCCTAGAACACACATAGCAAACATGCCTAAGAGTGGGAAAAATACTCTCACTCTTAGCAGGAGAAAAGAAACAAAGCCTTCAAATCCAGCAAAGCTGCTGGGGGACTCTATAGGTAAGGGAAATTAGCCATAAAATGAGAATTCTCCCTAACAAAGAGGTGCACCCCCTTCACATTACAAACTTCCCCAGTGGTGTAGGGTGCCCCTCAGCCCCCCTAAAGTGCATCCAGCCATTTTCAATTTTTTTCTTTGTTTACCAAACTTGCCTTGGCGCAGAGTGGCACATTGGTGTGCCAATCTGGCCCCAGGAGCCCCAAACCTTACTGCCCCATCCACTGGGGGGCCTGTTTCACACTTTTAAGGTTTGGGCACCCTGGGGCCAGATTGGCAAACTAATGTGCCCCTCTGCGCCAAGGGGCGTTGGGTTACCGAAGGAAAAAAGGAAAAATGGTGGAATGCATTTTAGGGGGGGCTGTGGGGCACCCCAAAGCGACAGGGAATTTTCTAATGGGAGGGGGCGGTGACCCCACCCACCCGCAATGGAGTGGGGGCCATTGATGCAGCCCTCCCTGGGCCCAGATATCTACTCCTAGGAAGGGACTCCTGAGCCAAGGGAGGAGTGCAGGACAACTCCCCCTTATCTGTCCCCAGGGAGGACTACATGAGATGTGCCGCCACTCCAATTGGGGTGGGGGTGGAGAGGTGCACCCCCCTTTACATTACAAAATTCCCCAGCGGTGTAGGGTGCCCCTGAGCCCCCCCTAAAGTGCAGCCTGCCATTTTCAATTTTTTTCTTTGTCTGCCAAACTTGCCTTGGCACAGAGGGGTACATTGGTGTGCCAATCTGGCCCCAGGGGGCCCAAACTTTACTGCCCCATCCACTGGGGGCCTGTCTGATGTTTTGGGGTGGGCTTCCTTCCCCACCCCAAATGGAGTGCGGGGGGGCACCTCATGCAGCCCTCCCTGGTGGCAGATACCTGCCCGTAGGAAGAGGAAAATGGGCTTTCACTGGGGGGGTGAGGTTCAGTGGATCACCAGGGATGGCTTGCAAGGGGGGCGGGGGGAATGCTTGAAAAATATTGATTTGTTTTTGCTGGTGTGACAGTCAGTGGGGTGGGTGAGACTGGGGTTGGATTGTTGGTGGTGTGGGTGGGAATGTGCCGGCTGGGCAGATATTTTGGTGGGCTGGGACACAATTGCAGGGGCAGGCCACAAATTGCCCCCCATGCCAGCAGAACATTGGTGTTTCCCTGGGAGCAGATCCCTTCCATGTGGGTTGTCCATCTGCAAGCCCAGGCTCCACCTCTGGCTGTGCTATTTTACAGATGTCACCTCCGGGGAGGAATGGGGATCCTCCCGGGGCTCCCTGGAGCTGCCGCTGTGCTTAGGGGACGGTACACCCACGTGGTACATGGATGTTCAAGGCCAGGGACATCACCTCCAACCGTCCTGGAGTTGCGGCTGGGCTGCATTACAGCTTTTCCCTTTGGGGAGGTATTGGCACACTGCCGGGACTCCCTGGGGAGAAGCTATAACGCTGGGCAGCCAGAGGTCCAGCAAAGTCAGCGGTAATATCCCTGGCCTTGGGCACCCTTCTCCCATGTGGGTCTTTGCCGGGGGTTCTGGGTAATAAATTCTGGGCCAATTTGCATAAATCCGACATCTTTGGATTCCCACGGGTGTCTTCTTTTCAGAAATGCATGGGGTTCCCTGTTTTCCTTGCTGGCTTCGACACCCTAGGCCCAAATCTGTAGGTTGCCCGCACAAACAAAATGTGCTGTGCCGAAAGGCTTGGGATTAACAGTGGGTTACCATTTTCCTTTTGCCCCCCGGTAGGTGCACCCACACATGTGAGGTACCGTTTTCGTCGGGACACCTGTGGGAACACGGGAAGGTATGACATCTGTTGTTGGCGACGTGTTTCGGTGAGTGGACAGAGCGAAATGTCTCTGAAATTGGCTGGAAATATAGACAATTCTCAGACATTTCGCTTTGGCCACCCACCGAAACACACCGCCAACACATGGCCTACCTTCCCGCATACACACATGTGTCCTGATGAAAACGGTACCGCACATGTGTGTGTGCGCCTACCTGGGGTGCAAAAGGAAAAGGGTAACCCACTGGTAACCCCAATCTGCCTTGTGCAAATTGCCCCAGTTTTTCTTAGCCACAATCCCTGACAAAGTGTGATATTTGGTGGGGAAAAAACACAATGTTCACTGTCTGGGGTTCTGGGTAATACATTTTGGCCTGCTTCGCACAAGTCAGACCTCTGTGCATTCCCACGGGTGTCCTCTTTTGGGAAATGCATGGGGTTCCCTTGTTTTCCTTGCTGGCTTCGACACACTATGCCCAAATCTGTAGGTTGCCCACATGAACAAAATGTGCACCCACACATTTGAGGTACCGTTTTCATCGGGACACCTGTGAGAACGAGGGACGTTAGGCCATGTGTTGTTGGTGGCATGTTTCTGTGGGTGAGCTGAGTGAAATGTGCGGAAAATGGTTTTTTTTGCCACATTTCGGACTTTGCCGTGGATTCTGGGTAATAAATTCTGGGCCGATTTGCGCAAGTTAGACCTCTGTGGATTCCCATCGGTGTCCTCTTTTCGGAAATGCATGGGGTTCTCTGGTTTCCTTGATGGCTTGGACACCCTCGGCCCAAATCTGTAGGGTGTGTGCATGAGCAGAATTCCTGAATGATGCTGTGCCGTAAGACTTGGGGTTACCCGTGTTTTAGGCTTCCCTCTTGGCACCCAGGTAGGTGCACCCACACATGTGAGGTACAGTACAGTTTTCATCGGGACACATGTGGGAACGCAGGACGGTAGGCCATGTGTTGTTGGCGGCGTGTTTCAGTGGGTGAGCCGTGTGAAATGTGCAGAAATGTTTTTTTTTCCCCACATTTCAGACTTTGCCGGGGTTTCTGGGTAATACATTCTGGGCCGATTTGTGCAAGTCAGACCTCTGCGCATTCCCACGGGTGTCCTCTTTTCGGAAATGCCTGGGGTTCCCTGTTTTCCTTGGTGGCTTGGACACTCTAGGCCCATATCTGTATGGTGTGCCCGTCTGGAAAAATTGTGAAATTCAGCTGTCAGAACAGACTTGGGGTTACCCGTGTTTTAGGCTTTCCCCTTGGCGCCCAGGTAGGTGCACCCACACATGTGAGGTACCGTTTTCATCGGGACACCTGTGGGAACGCGGGACGGTAAGCCATGTGTTGTTGGCGGTGTGTTTCGGTGGGTGAGCCGAGTGAAATGTGCAGAAAATTGGGGTTTTTTGCCACATTTCAGACTTTGCCGGGGTTTCTGGGTAATACATTCTGGGCCGATTTGTGCAAGTCAGACCTCTGCAGATTCCCACGGGTGTCCTCTTTTTGGAAATGCATGGGGTTTCCTGTTTTCCTTGGTCGCTTGGGCACCCTAGGCCCATATCTGTATGGTGTGCCCGTCTGGAAAAATTGTGAAATTCAGCTGTCGGAACAGACTTGGGGTTACCCGTGTTTTAGGCTTTTCCCTTGGCGCCCAGGTAGGTGCAGCCACACATGTGAGGTACAGTTTTCACCGGGACACCTGTGGGAACGCAGGACGGTCGGCCATGTGTTGTTGGCACATGTTACAGTGGCTGAGCCGAGTGAAATATGTGGAAAATTGGGGGGTTTTGCCACATTTCGGACTCTGCCAGGGTTTTTGGGTAATAAATTCTGGGCCGA
This sequence comes from Ambystoma mexicanum, assembly GCF_040938575.1. Taxonomy (NCBI): domain Eukaryota; kingdom Metazoa; phylum Chordata; class Amphibia; order Caudata; family Ambystomatidae; genus Ambystoma; species Ambystoma mexicanum. The sequence goes on from NC_090922.1 coordinate 620,578,175, forward strand.
TTTGCGCAAGTCAGACCTCTGCGGATTCCCCTGGGTGTCCTCTTTTCGGAAATGCATGGAGTTCCCCGTTTTCCTTGGTGGTTTGGACACCCTAGGCCCATATCTGTATGGTGTGCCCGTCTCTAAAAATTGTAAAATTCAGCTGTTGGAACAGACTTGGGGTTACCCGTGTTTTAGGCTTCCCCCTTGGCGCCCAGGTAGGTGCACACACACATGTGAGGTACCGTTTTCATCGGGACACCTGTGGGAATGCGGGACGGTAAGCCATGTGTTCTTGGCAGCGTGTTTCGGTGGGTGAGCCGAGTGAAATGTGGGGAAAGTTCGTTTTTTCCGCCACATTTCGGACTTTGCTAGGGTTTCTGGGTAATACATTCTGTGCCATTTTGCGCAAGTCAGACCTCTGTGGATTCCCACCAGTGTCCTCTTTTCGGAAATGCATGGGGTTCCCTGGTTTCCTTGGTGGCTTGGACACCCTAGGCCCAAATCTGTAGGGTGTGCGCATGAGCAGAATTCCTGAATGATGCTGTGCCGAAAGACTTGGGGTTACCCATGTTTTAGGCTTTCGCCTTGGCGCCCAGGTAGGTGCACCCACACATGTGAGGTACCATTTTCATCGGGACACCTGTGGGAATGCGGGACAGTAAGCCATGTGTTGCTGGCGGCGTGTTTCGGTGGGTGAGCCGAGTGAAATGTGCAGACAATTGGGGTTTTTTTGCCATATTTCGGACTTTGCCGGGGTTTCTGGGTAATAAATTCTGGGCCGATTTGCGCAAGTCAGATCTCTGCGGATTCCCACGGGTGTCCTCTTTTTGGAAATGCATGGGGTTCCCTGTTTTCCTTGGTGACTTTGTTAGGGAGAATTCTCTGTATAGGCTAATTTCCCAAACCTAGTGAGTCCCCAGCAGCTTTGCTCGATTTTTGGGGTTTATTTTTTCTCCCACTCTTAGACATGATTTGAGAATGTCCTTTGACTTTGTAATGTGTTTTATGGGCTATGGGGTCTTTTTCTCCATCGGGTGTCATGTGTTTTTGGTAAGTGTGTTACACAGCACCCTCAGTGCAGTAACACAGGGGTGTCATAGTGACCCTCAAACATAGACTCCATACCCTGGGACTGACTACTGTCTCCCAGGGCATGTAAAATCACCATTGACTTTACTAGTCTTAAATTGTGAACAGAACCAGTACAAACCATCAGATTGTGGAAGTACTGGTAGGGGTAATTAGATTGCCCCGGGTCTATTTTTCGAGGGGGCACTGTGCAGTCCCCCCTCGTCGAGTTTCTGGCTGGTGGCAGTGGTTACCATGCAAAATATTCCCCCGGAATATTTCCTATGGGATTTTCCCATTCCTTTTAAACGCACCACTTATTTGGTGCAATGTTAAAGATACCGCCGGGTTATTTATTTAATATTTATTCCCCGGTTGGGTCTTTTTGCCAGGACTCGGTTTTAAAATGGTGGTTGTGTTCGTCTCTGTAACTCCAACCCAAGTCGAGCCCTTTTGTTCCACTTTTGGAGGGCTTCTGCACAGAAGCCTCCAAAAGTGGTGCCACTCTGTCTGGGTCTACAGGATGTGTGGGAGGGGGGAAACGGCACCCTGGACTGAGTTGCCTCGGCAACTCAAGTTGCACTCTTGTGTGATCGGCCCAGTGGTGAGCCGCCCGGCTCACCACTTAGCATGTTTGAGTGACAGCTAGGACTGGTGAATGGGGGTTTTCTGCATAAAAGCAGGGTTTTGGGAATTGGAACTTCAGAAGTCGCCACAGGACCTAAAGAATCCGAAGAGGGAGAAGCTGAGCCGACCTGCAACGATTACACCACCGGTGGAGCCCTGCTGAACCACCTCACCACTTCCCGACGACAGAGAAGATCTTCATTCTGGAGAGTCTTCTTCCTTTGAACTGGCGGGGTTAACCAGTTCACTCTCTTTTCGCCTTCCTGGAGCGTCTCGTGGTCGAATCGCCCGTGCCAAGCACCCCGGCGGCCGGATAGCCACGCTTCACCACTACCGCGAATAAAAGGGTAGTACCTTTTAACCAAGAAACTCCGCGGCTGGTTTCTTCCCTGGCAGTGCAACGACCTTCAGCTTTCCTCCACATCGAGGTCTTCTCTTCCCCTGGACGAAGCACTGACTTGCACCCGCTGCAAGGAACAACTGCCCCTGCTGGAGCTTTCTCACCATTTCATTTACTGTGTCCCGCCTGGTCTCCCTTGCAATAGACTGTTCAATGTGTCCTGTAAATCCTTGACTCTCTATCCGGGGATGACCTGGGACCTGTTAACTAACTTTTCTGAACTGATCCAACTCCTTTTGAACTTTCTGCAAAGACTTTTAAAGTATACTTCAACTGTGTGATCTTGGGCACATTCCACCTTGCTCTCTCCAAGAGTGGGCCTGGCCTATGAACTTTCTTGCTCTACAGTAGACTCTGCCTTTCCTGACTTGCTGTGGTTCTTTTAAAAGTGTTGGTATTGTGTGCTTTTCTAATTCTGCCTTTTCCCTCCCTTTTTAAATAATTATTGGAGTGCCATCTTGGTTAAGCGCTCACCTCTCTATTTGATAATAAGCGGTGTTCTTTTCCTAAGACTTGTCGAATAATTAATCAGGGAGGTATATATATTTCTAATGACTGTGTTTGAACTTGCTTGACATATTAGTGCCAGTGTATTTTTACAAGTATGTTTTTTAAATAAATAATTATATACTTTTATACCAAAGCTCTGGTCAGTGTTTGCTTGTGCTACTGTATTTTTGTACCTAATGTGCATACTCTATATACTGCCTAACTCTTCTTGAGAGAAGTCTGACTGCTCAGCCACAGCTACCAGGTAAATCTGGGTGGTACAGACTGCTACCAATTGGGTTTACTGCCAACACCTGTAGTCTTAAACGTCTTGCAGTGGTCCCTAAGGGAACTGCACAGGTTTCTGCCTAACACTGGTGTACAGCGGTGGGATTTGTATTGAGTATACATTTTAGTGTGCCTATAGATACCTTAGTGCAACTAACCATAAAGCTTAGCACTAAAAAGTTTATTTTCTAACCTGTCAAATATGGAAAGTTATAGTCAAGAGTCCCTTGCTACAAAAACTGCTGATTGTTTAAGAGTTCTGTGTAAGCATAAGAATCTCCTGACTAAAGGCAAGAAAATGGAGCTACTAGAAAGATTGTTAGCAAACCAAAGTCTGGGTGATGGTTCAGAGGAACCCACTCTCCCAGAGAATGTAGATAACAGTAATGATATTGATATTGATCAAAGTATTGATAATCCTGAGGAAGAGTCAGAAGAGGAGGGTGAGGCTGCTGTGACTGTCCCCCCTAGGCCTCTGTCTGCTCTACCAGCTGTACCTACTGGACCTTACACTTAGTCCTCAATATCTGGAACTAGAAAAAATGAAGCTTGAATTAGAATTCAGGAAACTAACTGCGCAATCTGAACTAAGGCTCAAAGAAATGGAGCTCAGGCATGAGCTAGAGATGAAGAAATTGTCTGTTGAAAATGCTTCTCTCTCCGGATCCTCAAGGAGTTCCAGTCCCAAAAGACCCCGGATGCCTAAAGGGATTGTGGGTATGTATGAGCCAAAGTTGGATGTGTTGGATTGGTTGGCTATGTTTGAGTATAATCATGGGCTCCAGGACATCTCAGGGAATGAGTTACTTCCCTGCTTGTTCTCTAGGCTCCCCCCTGTTGGATCTGATGTGGTAATGGAGTTGGGGAGGTGGATAAGAAGGATTATGAATGTGTGAAGCTAGCTTTGATAGCTAGATTTGGGAAGACCCCTTCCCAGTACCTTAAGAGGTTTAGGACCCTCAAAAAGCATGATGGTACCCCTTGGGCTACCTGGGTGAGTGAAAATCTGAAGAACTTAGAGGGATGGATTAAGGGTTACAAGGTGAACACTTATGAGGGAATGAAGAATCTTGTGATGTTGGAGTTAATTTATGATGCCTGCTCTCCTGATCTCAGACAGCACTTGGCTGATTCAAAGGAATTAGATTCCAGAAAACTAGCTAAGGCTGCTGACTTGTGGGTTGCCAACAGGGCTACTCACAAGGACTCTGGGGTAACTCAGAAAAAGAATGAGGGGAAACAGCCTAAAAAGGACTCCAAAGAGAATTCTCATAATTCCAATCCCAAAGAGGGCCCCAAACAAAACAATAACGGTAAGCCACAAGGGAAACCGAATCAGGCTAGTGTACCTTCTGGTGCCAAACCAGAAGGAGGTCAGGGCAAGCCACCATTCCAGAAAGCATTTGGTAAATGCTATGATTGTAGCTCGCCTGACCATGTGAAAGGGGATCCCAGATGTGAGGATAAACCTTCAGGGGTTCACACTGTCTCCTTAGCCTTCGCTCCAGAGGAGGAAGTACAGATGGCCAGTGGAAACTTTCTACTACTGGCTGATGATCCCATTGGAGTCTCAACCAGTGTTTCTTTAGTGTCTCTGGGGTTGTGGGAACAACAGAAATTAGATGTATATAATTCTATCCCAGATAATACTAAAGAGCATTATAAGGACAGTGTCCAGGTGAATGGTCAGGAGACTCCTGCCATTAGGGACACTGGGGCCAGCATAACTGTGGTGGATAAATCATTTTTTCAGGCAGAGGATGTTGCTAAGGCACCCAAATGCCTCACCAAGTTAGCTGGAGGGCCTGTGCAGATGCTTCCCCAATTACCAGTTCTCATCCAGTGTAATCACATGACTGTGAAGATACCTGTCAGCATACAAAGTGAGATACCAGGAAGGGTTCTTTTGGGAAATGACCTGAAGACTCTTAGAGTAGTGTCACATACCCCCAGACCTCCTAGTAAAAGGTTACAGGAGCTCGCCAGATCTGCAAGGGAGAGAACCATGAGAGGTACGCCCAAGGAGATGATGAAGAAGGATATCACTCCTACTCCACTGGAGTTACAACTTGCTATCTCTGAACAACAAGAAGCAAAGGGGAAACCCAAGACTTCTAGGAAACAGCCAGCAGCAAGCACTCCAGTGCTTCCAACAAGGACTTCCCCTAGGTTGTCCAAAGTTACACCTGTAACTCCACCTCCAGCTGAGGCTGAGAGGGAGGTACAACCCTGTGTGGTTGAGCTAGACTCTGAAGAGGAGCTAGTGGAAGGCCAATAACTCATTGGAGATCTGGATCCTGTTGACCATCCTGAGCTGCAGTCTTTACTGGCAGAAGGTGGACCCAACAGGGCAGACTTCAGTAAGGGACAGAGAGAATGTTCAACTCTGGAAGGTCTTCACCAAGAGGTAGCTTCTCAGGCTGATGGGCAAGAGCCTGGGAAGTATAGGTTGCACTGGGAAGATGGCCTCTTCTACAGTGAGCCGACTGAGTCTGCACCTGGAGACTACAAGCGGCGTGTAGTACCCCAAGAAAACAGACAACAGTTCTTGCAACTAGCCCATGAGATTCCTTTGGCTGGTCACTTGAGTTTCAAGAAGACCATGGAAAGGCTCTCACTCTACTTTTATTGGCCAAAGATGGGGGCTGAGGTAGATATGTTTTGCAAGAGCTGCCACACCTGCCAAACTTCTGGTAAGCTTGGTTCCAAGAATGTGGCACCTTTAGTGTCTCTCCCAGTAGTGGGAGTCCCATTTGAGAGGGTAGGGATTGACATTGTTGGTCCCCGTGATCCTCCAACCTCCTCAGGCAACAGGTTTATCCTTGTTGTAGTAGACCATGCTACTAGATACCCTGAGGCAATTCCTATGAGGACTGTTACAGCTCAGGCTGTGGCTAAGGCCCTCCTTGGTATTTTTTTTTTTACCAGGGTTGGGTTTCCTAAGGAAGTAATCTCTGACAGGGGGTCATATTTTATGTCCCCCTACATGAAAGTCATGTGGAAAACCTATGGAGTTAGTTACAAGTTCTCAACCGCATACCACCCTCAGACAAACGGATTGGTAGAAAGGTTCAACAGAACCATGAAGAGCATGATAGGTGATTTGGAAGATCCCCTTAAAAGAAAGTGGGACCTTCTACTGCCATGCCTTCTCTTTGCTTATAGAGAAGTCTCTCAGGAGGGAGTAGGTTATTCTCCCTTTGAACTTCTTTATGGCCATCCAGTCAGAGGCCCATTGGCCCTGATTAAGGGGGGGTTGGGGAGTGCTCCTTCCCTCAAGCCATTCAGAGTGACTGACTATGTGATAGGTCTCCGAAGGAGAATGTCACACATGATGGCAGAAGCTAGTAATAACCTGAAAGCTGGGCAAGCTTTGGTCAAGCATTGGCATGATCAAAAGGCTAACATGGTTGAGTTCACTCAAGACCAGCTAGTTCTAGTTATGATCCCAAGAAGGCAGAGGGCCTTGCAAGATAAATGGATGGGACCCTTCAAGGTTGTGGGTAAACCTGGAGAGGTGAACTATCTGGTGGACTTGGGCAATCCCAAGGAGGCTCCCAGAGTCTTCCACACCAACAGACTAAAGGTGTATGTCTCCAGGCCTGAAGTAGGAGCCTTGCTTCTAGCTTCAACAGAAGAGGAAGAAGAGAGTGAAGCTCTCCCTGATCTCCTCAGAGGCTTATCCTTGGATGAAAAGATTGAAGGAGTAAATCTCTCTTCAAATCAGACACCTGAGCAACAAGAGGAGTGCAAATCTATGTTAAATCAGTTTGCCTCCCTGTTCTCACTTTCACCAGGCTTGATCCCTTGGGGCCAGCATGATATACTCACTGGTGACTGTCTGCCAGTCAAACGCAGAGGATACAGAATGTCAGAAAATGTGAGATCCCACATCAAAGGGGAGGTCAGCAAGATGCTTGACCTCGGCGTAATAGAGCCCTCTACTAGTCCATGGTCTAGCCCAGTTGTCTTAGTACCAAAGGCAGGATCCAAAGAATTGAGATTCTGTGTGAATTATAGAGCTCTTAATGCAGTCACCAAGACTGATGGCCACCCTTTGCCCAGAACAGATGAGTTGGTGGATAGACTTGGTGCAGCCAAGTTCCTCAGCACATTTGATCTAACGTCAGGCTATTGGCAAATAGCCCTGACAGAACATGCCAAGGAGAAAACTGCATTTTCTACCCCAGTTGGCTTGTACCAATTTAAGGTTATGCCTTTTGGACTGAAAAATGCACCTGCAACATTCCAAAGGATGGTAAACCAGGTTCTAGCTGGGATGGAGGACTTCTGCATGGCATACTTGGATGACATTGCAGTGTTCAGCCCCTCCTGGGAAGAGCATGTTAACCACCTAGGACATGTTTTGAAGGCTCTTGGGACGGCCAACCTGACCATAAAGGCAAGCAAATGCCAGATTGGACAGAGTAAGGTGGTCTGCCTTGGGCATGAGCTATGAGGTGGAGAAATAAGGCCTTTGCTCAGTAAGATTGAAGCTGTGCAAAATTGGACAACACCTACTACTCAAACCCAGGTGAGAGCCTTTCTAGGCCTCACTGGGTATTACAGGAATTTCATTGAGAACTATGGGACCATAGCTTCTCCTCTGAATGTAATCTCCTCTCTGAAATTCCCTAAGAAGGTCAGATGGAATGAGGAGTGCAATCAGGCCTTTGAAAACCTGAAGAAAGCTCCTAACTATCACCAAATGTTAATTGTGCAGACAGATGCTTCTAATGTAGGTATGGGTGTAGTCCTTAGCCAACTGGATGAGAAAGGTAGGAAGCACCCCATTTGCTTCATCAGCAGAAAGCTGAAGGACCCTGAGAGAAGGTGGGCAACAATTGAAAGAGAATGTTTTGCTATTGTGTGGGCACTGATGACGTTTAGGCCATACTTGTATGGTTCTACTTTTGTCATTCATACTGACCACCAACCCTTGAGATGGATGATGCAAATGAAGAGGGAAAACCCAAAACTATTGAGATGGTCAATTTGCCTTCAAGGGTTTGATTTCACCATTGAGCACAGGTCAGGGTGTCACCACCAAAATGCTGATGGTCTCTCTAGGATGTATGTCATCGACTAGAGGTATGAGATTCATCCAGGAGTGGATTAAATCCTCCTGTCCCTTAGTCTGGGGGGCAAGTGTTAGGGAGAATTCTCTGTATAGGCTAATTTCCCAAACCTAGTGAGTCTCCCAGCAGCTTTGCTGGATTTTTGGGGTTTATTTTTTTCTCCTGCTAAGAGTGAGACACTTTTTCTCCCACTCTTAGACATTATTTGAGAATGTCCTTTGACTTTGTAATGTGTTTTATTGGCTATGGGGTCTTTTACTCCATAGGGTGTCATGTGTTTTTGGTAAGTGTGTTACACAGCACCCTCAATGCAGTAACACAGGGGTGTCATAGTGACCCCCAAACATAGACTCCATACTCTGGGACTGACTACTGTCTCCCAGGGCATGTAAAGTCACCATTGACTTTACTAGTCTTAAATTGTGAACAGAACCAGTACAAACCATCATATTGTTGAAGTACTGGTAGGGGTAATTAGATTGCCCCTGGGTCTGTTTTTCGAGGGGGCACTGTGCAGTCCCCCCTCGTCGAGTTTCTGGCTGGTGGCAGTGGTTACCACACGAAATATTCCCCTGGAATATTTCCTATGGGATTTTCCCATTCATTTTAAACGTACCACTTTTTTGGTGCAATGTTAAAGATACCGCCGGGTTATTTATTTAATATTTATTCCCCGGTTGGGTCTTTTTGCCAGGACTCGGTTTTAAAATGGCGGTTGTGTTCGCCTCTGTAACTCCAACCCAAGTCCAGCCCTTTTGTTCCACTTTTGACAGGCTTCTGCACAGAAGCTTCCAAAAGTGGTGCCACTCTGTCTGGGTCTACAGGATGTGTGTTAGGGTGGAATAGGCACCCAGGACCGAGTTGCCTCGGCAACTCAAGTTGCACTCTTGTGTGATTGGCCCAGTGGTGAGCCGCCCGGCTCACCACTTAGCATGTTTGAGTGACAGCTAGGACTGGTGAATGGGGGTTTTCTGCATAAAAGCAGGGCTTTGGGGACTGGAACTTCAGAAGTCGCCACAGGACCTAAAGAATCTGAAGAGGGAGAAGCTGAGCCAACCTGCAACGACGACATCACCGGTGGAGCCCTGCTGAACCGCCTCACCACTTCCCGACGACAGAGAAGATCTTCATTCTGGAGTGTCTTCTTCCTTTGAACTGGTGGGGTTAACCAGTTCGCCCACTTTTCGCCTTCCTGGAGCATCTCGTGGTCAAATCGCCCGTGCCAAGCACCCCGGCGGCCGGATAGCCATGCTTCACCACTACCGCGAATAAAAGGGTAGTACCTTTTAACCAAGAAACTCAGCGGCTGGTTTCTTCCCTAGCAGTGCAACGACCTCCAGCTTTCCTCCACGTCGAGATGTTCTCTTCCCCTGGACGACACACCGACTTGCACCCGCTGCCGGGAACAACTGCCGCCGCTGGAGCTTTCTCACCATTTCAGGTACTGTGTCCCACCTGGTCTCCCTTGCAACAGACTGTTCAAGGTGTCCCGTAAATCCTTGACTCTCTATCCTGGGGTGACCTGGGACCTGTTAACTAACTTTTCTGAACTGATCCAACGCCTTTTGAACTATCTGCAAAGACTTTTAAAGTATATTTCAACTGTGTGATCTTGGGCACATTCTGCCTTGCTCTCTGCAAGAGTGGGCCTGGCCTATGAACTTTCTTGTGCTCTACAGTAGACTCTGCCTTTCTTGACTTGCTGTGGTTCTTTTAAAAGTGTTGGTATTGTGTGCTTTTCTAATTCTGCCTTTTTCCTGCCTTTTTAAATAATTATTGGAGTGCCATCTTGGTTAAGCGCTCACCTCTGTATTTGATAATAAGTGGTGTTCTTTTCCTAAGACTTGTCGAATAATTAATCAGGGTGTGTATATATTTCTAATGACTGTGTTTGAACTTGCTTGACATATTAGTGCCAGTGTATTTTTACAAGTGTGTTTTTAAATAAATAATTATATACTTTTATACCAAAGCTCTGGTCAATGTTTGCTTGTGCTACTGTATTTTTGTACCTAATGCGTATACTCTATATACTGCCTAACTCTTCTTGAGAGAAGTCTGACTGCTCAGCCACAGCTACCAGGTAACTCTGGGTGGTACAGCTGCTACCAATTGGGTTTACTGCCAACACCTGTAGTCTTAAACTTCTTGCAGTGGTCCCTAAGGCAACTGCACAGGTTTCTGCCTAACAGGCTTGGATACCCTAGGCCCAAATGTGTAGGGTGTGCGCATGAGCAGAATTCCGGAAATGATGCTGTGCCAAAAGACTTCGGGTTACCCGTGTTTTAGGCTTTCCCCTTGGCGCCCAGGTAGGTGCACCCACACATGTGAGGTACCGATTTCATCGGGACACCTGTGGGAATGCGGGACGGTAAGCCATGTGTTAATGGCGGCGTGTTTCGGTGGGTGAACCGAGTGAAATATGCAGAAAATTGGTTTTTTTCACCACATTTCAGACTTTGCTGGGGTTTCTGGGTAATACATTCTGTGCATATTTGCACAAGTCAGACCTCTACGGATTCCCACGGGTGTGTTATGCTCACCTGGTATCCACGGGGGCGCCACCCAGCTGTGGGGACTCTAGTATCCTTCTCAGCCGCTCCCAGGTTTGATCAGCAGAGAAGTTCTTCCTGGAATACAGGTGGGCAATGTTCAAGACTGGGTAACTGAGCTAAGAGCCTCTCAACGCCCCATATGCCCGCAGCCCCTCCCCAGACCTTTCCTCACCTTGTTATGGGTTTTGGTGTGCTCTCCGTCCTGCCTTCTTGGCAGGGGCGCGTTGTCCTTTGTGGGCGAGTGCGATCTAGTTACTTCACTGATGCAGGCCCTTTAGAGTCTTTCAGGTAGGTCTTATTACTGTTATATATATGCCTTTCTTGGCTTTAAGTAATGTCTTTTCTCTCTCCTTAGGTGCGCGGAAGTTCGCTGTGGAACGTTGGCTGAGTTGGGACTCGCCCGTAGGTGATGGTGCTTCGAGAGCGCCTTGATGCGGTAAGTAGGCGCTATGTGCAGTGCTATGATGCCTTGCCTTTGCTAACCTGTTGTGTTTTGTTCCCGTAGGTTGCGGTGCTCACCCGGAGCAAGAAGTCCCAAGGTGATGCTAGTCGATGGGCGACTCGTGAGGTAAGCTGCCGGCACAATTGTAAAATGCCTAATGTCCTGTTCCTCTCCTTTTTGCAGATCCGTCGGTCCAGGAGGCTTGCTGTTCCTTGGATGCTGTTTTCAGGAGCGGAGGGCAGCTAGCGGTGGAATCACAAGTAAGCTGCTACTATTAACGATGTCCTTTTGTTTTTCAGATGCTGTTCTTCCGAGGTTCTCAGGTGCAGCTGAACACGAGCGTCACGTTGCAGGATTGCAAAAATAACGCGAAGCGTGTCCTTCAAGTCGTGTGTGGTTTAAATAGCTTCAGGAAAGTAGTCCAGGTAAATTAGTTTCTAGGCTACCACACCCAAAACACTTTACCGCATAGTTTGGTTCCAAGGGAACCAAGCAATGTGGGTGCCTCCATGTTGGCTGGTACTGGAAATAAAGTACTACCAAAACACAAGTCCTCCCGAATTATGAGCCTGGCGCCAACGGCGCCACAACTGGCACCAAGAGGGCTTCAGCAAAGGATGCCTGAGTTTGTTTGAGACCCGATCCAAGGCCCCTCTTGGCCCAAGTGAAATGTGCAGAAAATTTGGGTTTTTTGCCACATTTCGGACTTTGCCAGGGTTTCTGGGTAATAAATTCTGGGCCGATTTGTGCAAGTCAGACCTCTGCGCATTCCCACGGGTGTCCTCTTTTCGGAAATGCATGGGGTTCCCTGTTTTCCTTGGTGGCTTGGACACCCTAGGCCCATATGTGTATGGTGTGCCCGTCTGGAAAAATTGTGAAATTCAGCTGTCGTAACAGACTTGGTGTTACCCGTGTTTTAGGCTTTCCCCTTGGTGCCCAGGTAGGTGCACCCGCAGATGTGAGGTACTGTTTTCATCGGGACACCTGTGGGAACGCGGGACGGTAGACCATGTGTTGTTGGCGGCGTGTTTCGGTGGTTGAGCCGAGTGAAATGTGCGGAAAATTAGTTTTTTTCGCCACATTTCAGACTTTGCTGGGGTGTCTGGGTAATGCATTCTGGCCCGATTTGCGCCAGTCAGACCTCTGCGGATTTCCACGGGTGTCCTCTTTTTGGAAATGCATGGGGTTCCCTGTTTTCCTTGGTGGCTTGGACACCCGAGGCCCATATCTGTATGGTGTGCCTGTCTGGAAAAATCGTGAAAATCAGCTGTCTGAAAAAACTTGGGGTTGGGGGTGTTTTCGGCTTTCCCCTTGGCGCCCAGGTAGGTGCACGATGCAGGAAGGTATGACATTTGTGGTGTTTGTGTGGTTTTCATAACGTTTCAACCCATTTGCTGGTGCTCTCTGTCACACAACTCTTTAATTTCCCAAATGTGCCCTACATTTAGTCGCTGCTTTAGGCACCATACACTTTTCTAACCTACCCTTGAAAAGGTGTGCCTGTGCTCTTTCAAAAAATGTATGCTTGCCGTTCCTCACCACATTGGTTTTCCTGATTTACACATGCTAAGTACGTCTGTTCAGGCCGTATGCATAAAACTCCTGTGTACCATGGCTCAGTGTTTGGCTTGTGGTAAGGCTTGTTTTGTGAAACACTACAAAAATGCGTGCTTTCCTAACTGCAAGAGTCGGGGGAATGTAGCTTAGCATTGTCTTTCTCAAAATTCATAGAAGCCATTGCCGTACCAAGCCAACCATGTCCACCACATACCTTTTTTTTCTGTCATTTTCCCACGTTTTCCCCAAACTATGGCATTTTCCCCTACCTAGTTGTTGCCTGTCCTGCGCAAATCACCCCATCCTAAACTTAGAATTTTGTCTACTTTTCAGAAATGTATGCCTTTCTGTCCTCCAATTCGGCTTTCCTACCCTTTCCTTCCATTCCCTCCATGCATGTTCAATTGGCAAAAATGGCCAAATTCGCCTACCTCTCACAAAACGGTTGATAACCACATCAAAATAATTATTTTTGTTTCCACTCAACCTGTTCTTGAAAGCCAGAAAATTGGGGAATCCAGCAAAGGAAACCATTTGTTACAAGGAAAAAAAAAACACAGGCTTCTTTGTACATTATTTTATTGTCATTTTTTGAAAAAACACATGTTCCCCCTTTTTGGTTATTTTCTCTCACCCCCCTACAGCAACCTAGGATTCCTGGGTGGCATTACAACCACCTACATGTGGGAGAAAAAGGGGCCAAATTTGGCCCAGATATCTCATGTAACAAAAAGGTTACAAGGCATTGAATGGCAACATACCGAAATCACCAAAAAAGGCCTTGGCACTGGGGGGGAAAAACCCATGGCACTTAAAGGGTTAAAGGTGTCATTAATTGTCTGTTGTGACTTGCGTAAAGTGCCGCAGATATTCTCTCTTGCACAGCCATGACAACAGCCTGCTTGGCATGTCCCCTTCTGCGTTTGCTCTAGCAGTTTTCACAGTGTGGTTGAATTTTGATAGTGTCATGACCGCTGCCTCCAAGGAGTCAGACCCAGCCCAACATCCTTGGAAACAGGGTCACAACTTCCATTCCAGGCACCAGCCGGTCCCCACAGGGGCCTTTTGGACCTTGTCCTGGCGCCAGTGGCGCCAGGCTCATAAGGGAACCCAGTCCCGGCACAGGAAGCGCCGGGCTCATATTGAGAGGAATGGTGCTTGGGTGGACCTACCTGCTGCAGACCATGCTGCTCACTTACCTGTAGGATGATATCCTCATCCATTCCTGGCTGGAACTACTTTACCTTCTGGGTGTGGCCAGCACCACTCCCTGGGACTGGATACTGGAACTGTTCTGGAAGCTGGAACTTCTTTCTTGTCTGGGCGAGGCTGTGGAAGGAGACACCTAAGCACTCCAGTGGCCTATTTAAACCACACCCGATCAGTGCAACGTGCTTCGCGTTATTCTGCACTAGCAGCAGGACGCTCACCGTGTCAGCTCCAGAGAATCTTCAGCTTCTGCATCTGTGAATAAGAAATCTTCAGTCTTACCTCCCGGAAGATCAGTCTTCAGTCTTCAGCAGCGTCTGAAAGAGAACAAGGACACCAGGTTAGGACAAGACAAAACCAGCGCAGCACTTACCTCGTCCATCGGAGCATCCCGAGGCCGCGTGCCGCACTCTTCATACACCAGCAATCCTGCGGAAACAAAGGACATTGGTTAGTGAACCTCCGTGATTATTCTGCTTACCTGTGCCACGTACGCCTCGATCTTCGTCAGGCGCTGTTTGTCCGCATCTGCTAAAACAAGAAGGACATCATTAGGGGCACTGTACGCCATCACTACTCACGTGCCTTCTAGCTGTCATCGGCTTGCCCATTCTCCGGCACGTACCTCGGCGTCCATCTCCACGCCGACTGCTACGGCTACCTGAAAAAGGGAAAAGAGACATTAAGAAGTGCATTTAACTTCGAAAGGGAAAAGAGACATTAAGAAGTGCATTTAACTTCGAATAACATTCTTTTTACTTACGTGCCTTCACGAGCTCCGGCATTCTTCTCGCTTACCTTATCTACATACCGGACCTGCAATGGCGAGAGACATTTAAGGGGTCATATAAATAAAACTCCATATTCAAGCAATCACCGTTCGTGCAGCTAACGACGGCCTTGCTCCCTGACTTCATCCTCTGCAATCAAGAGGCTGGGCAATTAACCAGTGAAGCAACTGGCATCAGCACCCCTGCACAGACGCAGGATGGAGAGCTCCGCTTTCACCTATATAAGGTGAGCACATTCAGCCTACGAGTAACGTGGGGAGTCCAGAAAAGGGGAAGGTCAGATTGGCCAACCAGACATACATTAACCCCTTGTTCTCCTACTTGCAGACACCTCACCCTCCAGGTCAAAATTACGGTGAGGAGAGGGTCTATCCAGGGTGTTACCAGAGGCCTGCGCGTGACCCTAGAAGACACTGAAATCTCCAAGCCCGGACCTGCGCCTCCGAGGGATTCAGGTGAGCGTTACAGAACGCGAAGCCTACCGCAAAATTCCCACCCATGCGCAATGGAAACCTCGGACACAGATCAGTTGGCCCAATTGCTTGGGGCACTGAGAGCTGAAGTACAGGCATCCCGCCAAGAGACAAATGCTTTACGAAGGGAGTTGATTGTTTCAAAAGAACGAACGGATGATCTGGCCAGACAGTTGTTACACACACAAGCGGGACAGACGCCTCTGCCTGCCTCGGGAGGGAACTACACTCCTACAGCCTCAAATAATCCGGTGCAAATTAATCTGCCAGGGAATGTGCCTTTGGCCCCGCCCAAACGTTTTTCAGGTGATCCAAAACGGTTTGCAGTATTCATCAATCAATGCCGCTTGCACTTTCTGTGTAGACCCGCCGCATTCCCAACTGACCAAACCAAAGTAGCGTTCGTACTTTCCTATCTTAGCGGTAGTGCTGCAGATTGGTCCGTTCCTCTTGTGACACAAGATGATCCGTTCCTCCATAACTTTCAAGATTTCCAGACCAGTATGGAAAAGTTGTTCGCAAGACACTCACAGGGGCAGGCCT
Source organism: Ambystoma mexicanum (assembly GCF_040938575.1). Classification (NCBI taxonomy): domain Eukaryota; kingdom Metazoa; phylum Chordata; class Amphibia; order Caudata; family Ambystomatidae; genus Ambystoma; species Ambystoma mexicanum. The sequence goes on from NC_090922.1 coordinate 620,593,677, forward strand.
TGGACAATGAACTCCTATCACTAAGACAAGGGAATCAGGATCTCCTAGCATACATAGCATCTTTTAACAGACTGGTGGTTGAGACTAGGTGGCCTGAGGATAAGAGAATCACGCTTTTCTACAGAGGGCTGCGTGGAGAACTTAAAGATGTCTTAGCACAGGTGGTGAATCCCCCACAAGATTGTTCCGATTATATCGACCTAGTAGTCCAATTAGATCACCGGCTACAGAACAGGAAGACCGATCGTTCCAGATTTGAAACCCAAAAATTTTCAAGACCTCAGAGCTCCGCTAAAGGAACTGATTCCGTGGAGCCCATGCAGATAGGGGTTGTTAAAGGACCATTAACCCAAAAGGAACGGGAAAGGAGAAGACAATTACAGCTGTGCCTCTACTGTGGGAATTCCGGACATTTCCTTCGTGATTGTTCAATGAAACCGGTCAAGAAGGCTGTAGGAGCTTCCGATAAGAATGCTGAAAAACTAGAATCGGGAAATGACCTCGCCCGACAAGTGTAGAGGTCCGCTTGCCGAGCGTTAAAACCAGTTTCTTGACCTCGCATTTGGTAATGCCTATGGTCCTCAAAAGTCCAGATCGACCAGATCGCATGCATGCAATTAAAGCATACATTGATAGCGGAGCGATCGGTAACTATGTAGATCAAGATATGGCAACCAGGATGAATCTTCCTCTATGTTCTAAGATGGTTAAAGACATAATTACTACAGTGGATGGTACAGAAATAGCTTCCGGACCGGTTTCTCACACCACCATGGAAGTGATGTTGCTATGCCAAGATGGACATCGGGAGAAGATCGTGTTTGATGTAATCAAGGCCCCGCAGTTTCAAGTAATCCTGGGAATTCCTTGGTTGGAAAAGCACAATCCTCAGATAGACTGGCGAGCCAAGGTAATCCAGTTTCCAGAATGCGTCCCAACTTGCTACCCTCGACCCGATATCAGGCTAGCAGCCATCGCTTCCGAGAGCCCCCAATTGCCTCCAGAATACCAAGAGTTCCGCGACGTCTTCCAGAAAGATCAGGCCAATACCTTGCCCCCGCATCGGTCATACGACTGCCAGATAGACCTAATACCTGGATCTACTCCTCCGTGCAGTAGAATATATGCTCTCACTGAGCCAGAAAATCTCCATCTCAGGCAATACCTGGACCAGTACCTGGCTAACGGATTCATTCGTCCCTCGAAATCTCCAGTTTCTTCAGCTTTGTTCTTCGTTCCGAAAAAAGAAGGTGACCTGAGAACATGTATCGATTATCGCGCCCTGAACCAGATTACAGTCAAAAATAGATATCCTTTGCCTCTGATTCCCGAATTATTGGACTAAGTTAAAGGAGCCTGCATATACACAAAGCTAGATCTCAGAGGAGCTTACCACTTGGTACGCATTAAGGAGGGTGACGAATGGAAGACGGCCTTTCGCACTAAATACGGATTGTTTGAGTATCAAGTAATGCCCTTTGGACTATGTAACGCACCGGCCGCCTTTCAGTTCTTTATGAATGACGTTTTCCGAGAACTTATTGATGTATGCGTAATTGTTTATATCGATGATATCCTGGTATACTCATCCTCAGAAGCTGAGCACCGAAGACATGTCACAGCGGTTCTACAGAGACTTCGCCAACACCGTTTGTTTGCTAAATTGGAGAAGTGTACTTTTCATGTAAAGGAAGTCGAATTCTTGGGGTTCATCTTGTCACCCAATGGAGTTCACATGGACTCAAGAAAGGTGGACGCTATCACCAAATGGCCGTCCCCAACTTCCGTGAAAGGAGTACAGAGCATGTTGGGCTTCGCTAATTTTTACCGGAGATTCATTCCAGAATTTTCTCGAGTAGTTCAACCCATCACGGTCCTTCTGAAAAAGAATAAAAAATTCGAGTGGACTCCAGAGGCCGAACAAGCCTTCCAAGAATTGAAAGCTAAATTTGTCTCCGCTCCAGTCTTAAAGCATCCTCGTCCAGAACTTCCGTATATCGTCGAAACAGACGCATCCAGCCTCGCAATGGGGGCTGTGCTATCACAAAGAGATCCCGAAACACACCAATTACACCCTGTGGCATTTTGGTCCCGCAAATTTTCGGCCCCCGAAATCAACTATACAATTACGGACAAAGAACTTCTGGCAATTAAGTCCGCCTTTAAGGCCTGGCGGCATTATCTCCTGGGAGCCCGGCACACTGTCACTGTAATCACTGATCATCGCAACCTCCAGTATCTGAAGTCAGCCAAGGCCCAATCTTCGAGACAACTCCGCTGGGCATTATTCTTCGCGGAATTTGATTTTGTGATCACATATCGGCCAGGCAATAAGAACGGAAAAGCAGATGCCCTTTCCCGAATAGGGGTAGACGAACACACAGCTAATTCAGAGCCGGTACCAATAATCCCCGAACAAAAGATACTGGGAGTGATCAACACGCTATCCCTTGAAGATATCGAAGCAGAAGTCAGTCAACTAATAACTCCTGAAGATTCATTGAATTGGCAACTGAAAGGGAAAGATTTTACGATAGATCAGAATCTATTGTATTTCCAAGGAAGACTATATTTGCCATGTGTTGACTTACAGAAGCAGGTCATCACCTGCTACCATGATTCTCTAATAGAAGGACATCCTGGGGTGGGCAAAACCCTAGAGAAAATCAAAAGACATTTTTGGTGGCCGACTTGGAGAAAAGACATTAAAGATATTGTGGCTTCTTGCGGCATCTGCGCACAAAACAAGAGTCAAAAGGAAAGACCAGCAGGTCTGCTACATCCAATAGACATTCCACCATGCCCTTGGCATACTCTCTCAATGGATTTTATCACGGATTTACCCTCCTGCTCCGGATATAACACAATTCTAGTAATCGTGGACCTTTTTTCAAAAATGGCTCATTTTATTCCACTGAAAGGTTTACCCACAGCTCCCGTTTTGGCCCGAGAATTCCTTGAAAACATCGTCCGGTTGCACGGTTTCCCTTCAGTGTTAATCCCCGATCGAGGGAGCCAATTTATTTCCCATTTTTGGCGAAGTTGTTGTCGTTTAGCGCAAATTGATGTACGACTTTCCACCAGCCATCACCCCCAAACTGACGGGCAGACTGAGAGGACTAACCAAACTCTGGAACAATATCTACGCTGTATGTTGCAACAATCGGAGGGCACTTGGAAGGATGTCCTTTGGATTGCTGAATACGCCTACAACAATTCAATCCATTCAGGAACTGGAAAAACCCCTTTCTTTCTGCTGTATGGAAGTCATCCTCGAACCTCTAATTTGGATCCACCTCAAGCTCTCGGAACGCCCGCTGTAGACCATCTGCATGCGACAATAACTCAAGCATTTAAGGAAGCCACAGCTCACCTTCAACGAGCCAAGGAAATGTATAAGAAAGGAGCGGATCAACATCGAAAAGAGGCCCCTCAATACCAAGTAGGAGATCAAGTCTGGCTGTCCACGAAGCATTTATCCCTAAAAGGACCATGCACCTTCAACCCAAGATATTTAGGACCCTACACGATCACGGCTGTGATAAATCCGGTGGCTGTGAAATTGGAGCTACCTACTCGGATGAAGATACATCCCGTTTTCCATGTTTCTCTCCTTAAACCTATGCAACCCGGAACCTGTTTGACTAATCCTCCAGAGCCAATTCAGGTGGATGGAGAACTCGAATTTGAAATTCGAAACATCTTGTTTTCCAAAATTTCCAAATCGAAACTGTACTACCTGATTGATTGGAAGGGATTTGGCCCCCAGGAGAGATCTTGGGAGCCTTCAGAATATGTCCACCTCGTCTAGTCAGGAAGTTTCATCGGACTTTTCCCAACAAGCCAAAGCCTCCGGAGAAGACAAGCTTGGGAGGGGCCTTGAAGGGGGGTGCTGTCATGACCGCTGCCTCCAAGGAGTGAGACCCAGCCCAACATCCTTGGAAACAGGGTCACAACTTCCATTCCAGGCACCAGCCGGTCCCCACAGGGGCATTTTGGACCTTGTCCTGGCGCTAGTGGCGCCAGGCTCATAAGGGAACCCAGTCCCGGCACAGGAAGCGCCGGGCTCATATTGAGAGGAATGGTGCTTGGGTGGACCTACCTGCTGCAGACCATGCTGCTCACTTACCTGTAGGATGATATCCTCATCCATTCCTGGCTGGAACTACTTTACCTTCTGGGTGTGGCCAGCACCACTCCCTGGGACTGGATACTGGAACTGTTCTGGAAGCTGGAACTTCTTTCTTGTCTGGGCGAGGCTGTGGAAGGAGACACCTAAGCACTCCAGTGGCCTATTTAAACCACACCCGATCAGTGCAACGTGCTTCGCGTTATTCTGCACTAGCAGCAGGACGCTCACCGTGTCAGCTCCAGAGAATCTTCAGCTTCTGCATCTGTGAATAAGAAATCTTCAGTCTTACCTCCCGGAAGATCAGTCTTCAGTCTTCAGCAGCGTCTGAAAGAGAACAAGGACACCAGGTTAGGACAAGACAAAACCAGCGCAGCACTTACCTCATCCATCGGAGCATCCAGAGGCCGCGTGCCGCACTCTTCATACTCCGGCAATCATGCGGAAACAAAGGACATTGGTTAGTGAACCTCCGTGATTATTCTGCTTACCTGTGCCACGTACGCCTCGATCTTCGTCAGGCGCTGTTTGTCCGCACCTGCTAAAACAAGAAGGACATCATTAGGGGCACTGTACGCCATCACTACTCACGTGCTTTCTAGCTGTCATCGGCTTGCCCATTCTCCGGCACGTACCTCGGCGTCCATCTCCACGCCGACTGCTACGGCTACCTGAAAAAGGGAAAAGAGACATTAAGAAGTGCATTTAACTTCGAAAGGGAAAAGAGACATTAAGAAGTGCATTTAACTTCGAATAACATTCTTTTACTTACGTGCCTTCACGAGCTCCGACATTCTTCTCGCTTACCTTATCTACATACCGGACCTGCAATGGCGAGAGACATTTAAGGGGTCATATAAATAAAACTCCATATTCAAGCAATCACCGTTCGTGCAGCTAACGACGGCCTTGCTCCCTGACTTCATCCTCTGCAATCAAGAGGCTGGGCAATTAACCAGTGAAGCAACTGGCATCAGCACCCCTGCACAGACGCAGGATGGAGAGCTCTGCTTTCACCTATATAAGGTGAGCACATTCAGCCTACGAGTAACGTGGGGAGTCCAGAAAAGGGGAAGGTCAGATTGGCCAACCAGACATACATTAACCCCTTGTTCTCCTACTTGCAGACACCTCACCCTCCAGGTCAAAATTACGGTGAGGAGAGGGTCTATCCAGGGTGTTACCAGAGGCCTGCGCGTGACCCTAGAAGACACTGAAATCTCCAAGCCCGGACCTGCGCCTCCGAGGGATTCAGGTGAGCGTTACAGATAGCCTCCCCCATGCGTCTTGGCAGTTACGTCTGACCTCTCCTAGTCTTACTTCCTCCCCTCTGCTTCCTAGTGCACAAGTTTCCATCTGTTTAATATCCTCCTACCACTGCTCGAGTTCTGCCCTCAGAGTTTTTCTGATACCTCGCGCACTGTCAATAACCTCCCCCCTCACCACCACCTTCATTGCCTCATACACTGTGCTCCAATCCCTTACGCTACCCACATTTCTTTCCATGTACTCCTGCAGTTTGTTCTTAAAGGCATGGGCTAGTAAAAATTTTTATTGTCCCTACGGGTCGGCCATGTTTTTTTAAGCCTAAGTGGCTCGATTTTAGAAAACTTTCCTATGGACCTTACCCGGTTTTCGTCCATTAAACGCACGCGAAAACAAGCACCAGGGCGCCGCCATTTTCTGATAATCCTATCACTTGCTGCATCGCCCTGGCTGACCTGCTTTTGCGGCACTAAATCAATTCCCCCGCCCCTGAGCCTGACATTATCCAAACATTCATATTCCCCGCCTCTCTCCGTGACGTTACTGTGCTGCGTAGACAAACGCGCCCAGTCGTCTTCTGCGCGACTCCACACAGAACCCGGAAACCAACACAGACCATCTCACAAAACAGCGCGCCACAATTCGGAATATGAAACTGTACTTTAAAATCAAACAGCAACACGGTACATTTGGTAAAGTACATTTATTTTACATTAAATGTTTAGAGAATATTCAGCAATTGCCATATGAACTCCGAAAGCCATTTATTTTCTTTTATCTGTATCCGCCATGGTACACAGGGTGTTGCTTTTCGTTAAAAGAAGTACTTTGGAAGCACGGTGAACCGCAAGGCTGTTCCATCAACTAGGCACTAGTCCATCGTAAAGGTTGATATGTTGCTTCTAGCCACTAGTACAGCGTAAGGGCATGTGGGCCCTTGGCGATCGTCCCATAAAATTGTCAGTGTGCTCCAGTTGTTCACACGAAGCTGCAGGTGTCTACTGTAAAAGCCATCTGCTGGTGTCTCAAACTGATGGCAGTAGCAGAAGGGGAGCAAATACCTGTTATGAAAACAAAAAAATTATAATTAGTCTCGCCAGCCGATCTTCATTAATATTACTTATTTTATTTATTACAGCCGATCAGAAACTATTTGCTTGCAAGGATAGTTCAATGGAGTATGTTCGGCTCTAAAATCAATGCAAAAAGTAATGAAATAAATCGAGGCCAAAACACAATGATAAACGACAGTTAGTCTACATGCGTGAGGAATGATATGATATATGATATGGCATTTGTAACGCGCCTATACTCAAGTGTTTCTAGGCGCGACGAGGCAGGTGGGGAACAAGGGCAGACAGACAACGATCCTACTAGGCCAGGTGTCTTTCTGATCGCGCATGGGGAAGGGGCGAGGGGGGGTTAAAGTGCTGTACATGGTTAGTTGAATAAAAATTAAATAATAGGGCCAGCTGGTGGCAAGTGCAAGGTAAATGCCGGGAGAAGGGGCTGAAGGATACAGAGACAGTCCCGTAGTGCAGGTAGGCAGTGCAGGGAAAAGTGGCTGGGCCAAGGACCGAGATCAGTGAGACCAGTGGACCTGCATGCCCATGTGCCCACTACGAACACGTTTTCCTTGCTTTTCCTAGCTCTTCATTCATTCATTTATTCATGCATCCATTAATTAAATCTTCATTCCGGTATAAAAGCGTGTAAAGATTTACTTACATTATATTTGAAATTTGCATTGTGTCTCTTCGTAATGCAGTCTGTAAAACGGACCGTGCTCTTGACAACGATTTTTTGTATACTGAACTAAAATGAAACTCGGTCTAGTTTCTGAATTTTCTGCCTTATCGTCTCTTACGTTATTGCACACCCCCTTCAAATGTAGTTCTTTCGGCATGGTCCCTGTCTCAAGGTAAAAAAACAATAGACCCTTATACTTCCAGTGCAACTTATGGGCCTCATCTGGGCGCGAGCTGAAAATCAAAGCCGATGTCCTTCGCATTCTTTATTTGCAACATCACGTAGTATAGGCATCTGTGAGAACTTGAAGTTTAGAATCCGTCTATGTAGTGCGCCTCAATGTGCAAATGCGAACTGGCTTCTCTCCCAAATGCCACGGCCCGCTTGGCTGGCAAGTGCCCCAGTTTTGTCCCCGTTGTCTGCGAGCTTTGCAGCCTAAATTGAGACATTTAATTTTTGGCGGAAGGTCAGGGAAAGTATAAAGTACCACATGAGTTGAGTTAAAAGTGAGATTTATTGTTTGTTTGTTTTATTATTTGCAATACGCAAGCCTCCCTCCGTTAACAGTGCGCAGCATTTACATTTACATGAGATGAGACATGAGAAAAATATATACATACACATATATGAGGTGAATAGAGAGAATTCAAAGATGACACCCAGCTTGTTCGCCACCCATGATGGTGAAGGTAGGGGTTAGGGTTACAGGTACACTGTACAATAACATTTATTTACAAAAAGACAACCGTATTGCAATTATTTAAACCGGGATTTGTACTTCACAACCAGCTGTGCTTCGGGTGGGCATGGCACAGTCGCAATGTTCGGTGGCAATGGATCACTGCTCTGCACAGAAACGTCCAAAATTCCATATCTGTGCTTCTCTAACACAGCAACAATAAGACCTTTCACAAAGTCGAACTGCATTTCATCATAGACTGGTTTGATCACCCATTGCTTACTTCGTTTTGAAAACACCTTAGTGTAGCGAGGCATCCTTACTTTACCCCTAGTCCTAGATTGTTCACGTCCGACATTGCTGTTATGGGCCAAGACCGCTAGTAGAGTGCGATGTTTCATGCCCCGAAAGCTAAAATGCAAGCGCTTTGGCCTGTACTTTAGGCACATATTGTGGAACACCTCCAAATCTCCTATGTGACAGAATTCTGTCAGTCCTCTCAAATCTCTTGATAGAGTTTTGTCGAAAACAATCTTCTCAATGGCTTTGTGTGTCGGTGAAGATGGAATTAACCGCTTCTTCTTCCGTTCCTCCCCTGGGGACAAAGGGCCATGTTCACATTGGTGGAAATGTTGATTTGCTGTCCAGCGGTGAACGTTGGTACAGTGGTGCATCAGTGACCGCCATTTTTCAAGTAGTATTTCCACTGACCCTTCACAAGTTTTTGAGCTCCACCAAAGATGGTTGGTGATAGAATGGGACCACTGCAAAATACTTTCAAAACCTTTTTTTTTCCCTGCAGCCGAGATTTTCTTATTGATTGATTTAGCAAGATGCCATACGTCAAATTGATGTTTAATATGTGGGAACTGCTCTCTCATTGTCTTGGCAATTGAAACGTGTCTGTCCGTGGCTATGAGGTCGATGTGCATTCCCCTTGATTGTAGATATTCCACTGATTTTATAAATCCTAGTTTCTCCATGGCCACTGACGATATACATTGTATTACCTGCACGACCACCGAACTCACAATTTTCTTACTATCCATGTCCTGAAAGTGGTAGGTGCAGTACTTGGCAGTAAATCCAGGGCTGTCACACTGTCCATCGCCGGCTAGCCTGAATCGTTTGCCTTCGAATGTACTTGCTAGAGACAATTGTTCAATTTTCCAAGCATCACTAATGGCCGGAAACAGATAATCACATTGGTACATGTAGTACAGCGCTTTAGAAATGAAATGGAGTCCCACAAACTGAAAGAAAGCCTCTAACTTTCTAAAACTGGAGCCACTAAAAAGTGATGCAGCGGCACACAGTAGATTGCCTGCTGGCAGTTTCCCCAGCATCGGTTGTGCAGACCATGAGAACCTATGATTTAATCTACAGGCGGCATTTATTTTGACATTACTGCCTTTTATTTGACGAGTCACATTAATCAATGGCTTCCCACATACTTTCCCTCTAATGGAATGCACACATTTCAGCATACTTATCATTTCCATCAAACAACTGTCGAATACAATGTATTTGCTCTCTTTCATTAGACTGTCATCCTCCGTCAACGTTGGTTCGGCCTTTGACGTTGTGGAGATTTCAACACATTAGAAAGTAATATCGCTGCTATCAAGTTCTGATGCGTCTATGGATGCTGCGGCTGTTTCATTCTCTGTAATTTCGACATCTATTACTTCAACATTGATGGGAGAACACAACAATGTCGACAGGTTTTTTGGTGGCAAATTTTTGGCGGGTGTAGATTGTGTGAATTGATCTGCAACTACTTCAGAGCTATCTTCAATACATTCAATAACATCTTCTTGTGGTGGTGCGGTCGCACTGTAGCTATGGTGCAATGCAACTTTGCTGTAGTCTCCAAACGCAGTTAATTCATGTTCTGGCCATTGGACATGAGCATCTCGAGCCTGAACACGCCTCGCCTCAATTAATAGTTCCTCCATAGTGTACATGGTTTGGCAAGCAACATCTCTCATTCGCTTCACTGTCTGTGTATGTATAGTTCTGACACCCAGGGTAACTGGAGGAGAGATTGGAAAAGGGATGTTCAGTTTAAACACAAGATAAAGTGTAGTCCAATTGACTGGAAAAAAACATAAAATAGTCCCCAGCACAAACATTTTTTTAAAGTTATGAACTGTTTGTAACTAACCTTTTTTGGTTTTTTTTCTTTGCAACTTTTTTGACTCGACCTTCAACATCTGCACGCTGTAGCTCCGATTTGTTTCCGCATGTCCTCCCTTCCTCTTGCGCTGCAATGACTATATTTTCTGTATGCGCATAGACAGCACGGAATGAGGCTCCATCGTCTCCCTGAAACATAGTACTTTCATTACTATGTATCAAAATATTGTTAGCATAAAACACACGTGAGGACGAACACATGGGTACATCCCAATAGCCAAACACGATTTAAACATTGTGTGCAACAATCAAACGACAAGTATTCGACCAGTGATGATCTATTTCGATGGAGCTGTCAGTATCCATACCTCTGGCTCTGCATGGACTGCCATGAATGGTTGTATTGGAGAGGAGGCATCCGCATCGCCCTGAAACACAGTACTTGCATTAGTATGCTTTTCAATATTGGAAACATAACACACACTTGGGGTCGACGGCACAGGTACATATAAAGAGATAACCACAAATGATGCATTGTCCAAAAGAATCAAGGAAAATCTAAATATGATCACATTTCATCGACTTATTTCTCCGATTCCTTTACATCTGCATCATCTAAATGAGATGTTGTGATTGTGGTGGAAGCTCAGTCGTCTCCCTGAAACGCAGTACTTGGATTAGTATGGTTTTCAATATTGGAAACATAACACACACTTGGGGTCGAACGCACAGGTACATATAAAGAGATAACCACAAATGATGCATTGTCCAAAAGAATCAAGGAAAATCTAAATATGATCACATTTCATCGACTTATTTCTCCGATTTATTTACATCTGCATCATCTAAATTGGATGTTGTGATTGTAGGGGAAGCTTTGTCATCTCCCTGAAACACAGCACTTGCGTTAATAGGGAAGAAAGTATAGCAAATGGAATCACGTTATATGATCACGCATGATGGAGCTGTCAGTATCCATACCTCGTGCTGCTGAAGAATATCTATGGATGTTGCAAATGTAGTGCGCACTTCCGAAAACTGTTGCGCCGATTCGTATACGCATGGTCCCGCTTCCACTTCCCCTGGAATTACTTGAATGTCAGGCTCTGCATCAAGTGCAGGGGTTGACGCTCCACCAACTGCCTGAAACATAGTACTTGCATTAGTGAGGATTACAATAGTGAAAACATAACACACACCTAGGGTCGACAGCACAGGTACATATCAACGGCTAACCACGAATGAAACATTGTGTAGAACAATCAAACGACAAGAATTCCAGCTCTGATGATGACGCTCGATGTCAGTATCCATACCTCCTGCTGGTGAAGAACATCTAGAAATGTTGTAGATGTGGTGGACGCTTCAGCATCTCCCTGAAAGACAGTACTTGCATTAGTATGGATAACACTAATTATAACTGAAAACAAACACCAGTTGACGATAACTAAGGTGTATATCAATTGGAAAGCACTAACCAAACATTCGGTAAAATAATTACACGATAAAATAAAACTATTACTTGACATGCATAAAACAAGTCTGTAGCGGATTAGCCTGGTAAGATTACCTGATACGCGCTAGAAGTGGTTGATAACTGCGACCACGTCAAGGATGTAGAATGTAGAATGTTCTTGCTTCAGATTGCTTCAGATTCAAGGGATAGTCAAGAAGTTGTAAAGGTAAATTAATGATTGATAATGAAATGCCAATATTAAAAATAGCCATGTAAGGCGACAGAATACTTGAAAAATGCTCAATACAGCACAGTTCCCTGTTCCCATATATATATACATTGCATTGCTTTTGTGGGTTATGAAATCGAAAAAGAATATATTGATAAATATCATTATTCAAAAAACTATACACTCATATCAATATCGAAAGGGATAGAACACCTACAATATCAATTAATCAGTTCGGCTACCTACACACTACCGCAAGGCCTAAAGCTAAATCCGGACACTTGACTCATCGGTGGCGGAATGTGGACGAATAGAGTGGGAATAGCGTTTTCGAGCAATTTCCGTGTCGTTCGCCGTTTATTCTTCTTTGTTACCCAAGATGTTGTGTACATGTCCAAGGAAAAGTGCCGGCTGCAGATGCGGTATAGATCACCCCTCTTGTCCTGTAAGACTTGTTGGACTCTACTTTCCAGCTCATCCAGTGGATATCCGCAATGTCTGACCCATTCTTCTCAGTTTTCGGGAATACATGCATTGTAGTGCCTTCAGATTTCGCATGGGTCTTCAAAAGGCAACCGCTAATCGAACAGGCAGGCAGTGTTGATAAATCTGAAAAGTAAATATCGACATTATTATACAATCTTCAAGAATAACGATTTGATACAAAAGTAAATGAATCATACAATGATCAATGCAAGGTTTGTTTTGGTCGCAGGAACTATACCAGTTCATTATGTGCGGCTTAGTATTTGCATAAATTGCAGAAATGTATAAATGATGTGACTAAAATCTGAACATGTGACTCGTCCCTTGAATGCTCTGTCTTGCACGAGAAGGAAACATGCTTACATTATAGACTGGACCCCCGAAGGATGCAATTCGATAACAACAGACACAGATGAAAATAAATAGATCTATTGATAGCATAGCAATGGAAACTCAAGTCAATAGCAATGAGACCAATGAACATAGCACTATTGTGTACTCTACTCGCAAATAGATAGAAATTAAAAAATCTGCGAAATATGACTAGGATACATGGCCTTACCTTGACCAACAAACAGTTGGATTCAGCAAGCAGAGCAGTATGTTGCAGGAGAATAGGTAGGTGGCCACAGGTAGCACACTGATGGGTTTTCTCTAAGCGGTCACAGAAGTTCACGGATAGCACGATGACGAGCAGATTAGCGTAGATCTCAGTGGTTGCCAGGTAACACGTTCAGGAGTTGACTTGCAAAGCACAAAGATGTTCTCATGAGACATATCAAGTGGTTTATAAAGTATTAGAAACAGGGCTGTGTTTGTGAATGAATGACGTATCTATGTCGTGGTCTTAGGGAGGCGGCCTGCTTGAAGGGGGGGCCTGGCTGGAGACACGGGGTCTGAGGAGGCCATGTGAGCGATGGCCCCTGGGCGTGGGATACCTTTTGAAGTGTACATGCTGTTTGGCACCTTGGCCGTTTGCGCCCGTCACAGCCCCCCATGTCAGCGCTCATCCCCGGGTGCGAACCGCCTTTGATAGAGGGGGGTGGGATGGATGGGCCTGGGGCGTGCAGATAAGGCACAGGAAGACTGCTGAATGGAGACAAACTTATGTGGGTTGCAGGGGCGGCGGCCTGCATCAAGGGGAGGCCTGGCTGGAGACACGGGGTCTGAGGAGGCCATGTGACCGATGGCCCCTTGGCGTGGGATACCTTTTGAAGTGTGCATGCAGTTTGGCACCTTGGCCTTTCGCGCCCCTGACAGCCCCCCATGCCAGCGCTCATCCCCGGGTGCGAACCGCCTTTGATAGAGGGGGGTGGGATGGATGGGCCTGGGGCGTGCAGATAAGGCACAGGAAGACTGCTGAATGGAGAAACACTTATGTGGATTGCAGGGGGGCGGCCTGCTTCAAGGGGAGGCCTGGCTGGAGACACGGGGTCTGAGGAGGCCATGTGACCGATGGCCCCTTGGCGTGGGATACCTTTTGAAGTGTACATGCAGTTTGGCACCTTGGCCTTTCGCGCCCCTGACAGCCCCCCATGCCAGCGCTCATCCCCTGGCGCGAACCGCCTTTGATAGTATATCGTTGCTTATCAATAACAAATGCCACATACCGGAGATTCTTGTGAGCACAGACCCACACTTCAACCGGTGTATTATAGTGGTCAAGACCCTTAGGCCTGTATCATCCAATGGTAATTGTTAGTATAGATATATGTGTGACTTTTATAGAGACATAACCTACTGAAAGACTTTGAACAAGTGTTATTTAGTGCATGCATTATCGAGAATATGTTATGTTAGCTTAGATAGATAGTGACCACCCTGCTTCACAGCGACCAGACCTTCACCCATTCGGAGCACAGATGTCTGACGTCCATCCTTGAATGGAGACACACTTGATTCATTTAAAAAATCGAAACAACCGTTGTTAAAATATATGTGGTGTTTTATTTTGTATCTTATTTTCATGACACAAAAATACAAGACTTTAAAAATTATACAGGTCAGGTTGCAGCACAGCGAGAGAAAATCCCCTGTACTGACCGCTGTCACTCGGGAACGTTTCTCTAATGGCACGAATGGCACAGGCGGGTATCACTCTTCGAACGCGGTGTCCAAGCCTCCCGTGGAGCCACCATGTAAAGGAACGATAGGCCACCAGCCTGTACCACCTGTGAAAAGGAATGAAACAAACTGTTTTTAAATGACCAAGATAAGTTTAATAAACTTTTGTTGTCAATGACAATTCTTGTAACTAATGGCATTCTACACGGACAAATGCTATCTAGACAATGCACACTATTGAACGACTTACATGCGTTACAATGATATGTAGATGTAATTTTGGATATAGTAGAAGAACATGAAATAGGAGTGGCATGACAAGCAGGGTATACTTACTCGTTACTCGGATTAGGAGGACGAACAGTTGCGCGAAGTTCGTGCATAAACACCATCATTATCCTCAACACGGCCCGTGTGAGGCAGGCTGCCCTGAAGTCTGGCAGCTCGGTGATGCGTTGCGGTCGTGGCTCGCCTTCCGAAATGTAGGCCAGGCATCCCGAGTTTTCTCGGCAGCAGCAGTTCTCCTCCTCGGTCGGCATTAGCTTGCACCGATTGCATGTGCACCAGGTGGAGACGCCGTCCATGCGACTAGGCCCAGGCTCTTCATCTGTTGATTCGTCCTGCCAACTGCCGTCCAAATCCCCATCGTTTTCGCGTGCTTCCCTTTCCAGTAGTTCCTCCTCGGTATACTCGGGCTCGTAGGGCATTATTGTAGCCATTGTGTGGTAAACAAAGTAAAATAATTTACCGAGATGGTACAGGTGTTCACTCGGGCTACAAGCGGCGAAGGTAGCTGACCAGAGCACAGAAACGAGTCACAGAATACTCTAAGTAACACAGAGAGAGGAATGGAATCGAAAATCTGCTGCTGTGTGTTGTGAAACGGTCTGTTTATACTTATTGAGGAAAGAGGCGTCCTGCCATTTCCATGGCGACACGTCATTAGCTGAAGTGCAACGAATGTTGACACAAGACGTGCTTTGGCGTTGGGAAATGGGCGGTACGAGTCTGCTGATGACAGGCTCAGGGGCGGGGGATATGATTTAGTGCCGCAAAAGCAGGTCAGCCAGGGCGATGGGGGAAATGATAGGATTATCACAAAATGGCAGCTCCCTGGTGCTTGTTTTTGCGTGCGTTTAATGGACGAAAACTCAGGTAAGGTCCATAGGAAAGTTTTCTAAAATCGAGCCACTTAGGCTTAAAAAAACATGGCCGACCCGTAGGGACAATAAAAGGTTTTACTAGACCATGCCTTTAAGTTCGTCTCTGAAAGCTTGGTCCGTCAGGGCATCTGTAGGCATGCGGCATAACGGTATAGGGGGCCTTGGGCCCAACATCCTCCATTCTACCAGTAGCGGTGAGTGATCCGAGACCGACCTGCCCAAATATTGCACCGATTCTACATGTGCCAGGTGGGTCTTGAAATAGGAATAACCTCTGTCATCAGGGTGCAGTTCCCTCCACACATCTGCCAGGTCTAGGTGCCCAATTAATGCATTCAGTGGAACAGTGGCTGCCGCTACCCGGTTCACTGGCGGGCTAAACCTATCCAGATCCAAGTCCCTAACACAATTAAAGTTGCCCCCCTCAGATGAAAAAACAATCTCGGTACGGGGCAATTTTAGTGCATAGCGTGTTGAGATGTGCTGGGATCCTGTGGTTAGGGAAATGGGAGTTAACTATGCATGTTTCCATTTGCACTATGTGTCCCCTTAATATTAGGTATCTTCCATCTGCGTCAGCCTCCATCTCTAGCAGTTGGAAGGGCACACTAGGGTTTACCCATCGTAAAGACACCACAAGCATATTTAGAGTAAGCCATTGCTCCCCCCCCAATGTTCCTTCACCTTAGCCATAGCACCCACTGTTAGATGGGTTTCTTGCAGTAGTGCAATGGACACTTTTATCCTGGTGAGAAGGGATTTCACTCGGTTCCTGCGTAAGCATGTACCCATTCCCTGTATGTTCCATTTTAGTACCTTAACATTAGCTGCCATGGCTGTTCAAAGTAGACCCCCTTAGCTTCCCCTCAGCCTCACAGACCCCCCAAAATATGCGCACAGCCCTCTTTACCCTCCATCTCAGTGTCTCTAGCCCCCTTTTACTCCCCAACATCTCAAGTGTCCATCCTATTGTTCTTGCCTGTACAAGTGAAGAACTCTGAACATTCTGAACAGCAACCAAAACCAAACAACTACGCCCAGCGGCTGCACCTCCCTCGCAGCGCTCAGGCGCCTTGCATCGTCATGACCCATCCGGGTCCTTGTATGCAGGCTAAACCGTGCCAGCAACTGGCCGATACCAACTGTTTCGTGGGATAGGCCTGCGAGCCTAGGTCAAGTAGCCTGGCATCCCTCCCATCGAACTTGAGCTTATTTAATGTAGTTACAGTGACTACCATTTACCATTCAGTCAAACCATAATAACTATTTCAGCAAATTGCCGTTTTACCCCGCTCCCACCACCCCCTTTGATCGAGGTGCCGCTCAAGTGACAGCTTCTTCTCATCAGTCAGGTTATTATGTGCCAGCCACATTGTAGCAGCTGCCGGAGTTTCAAGGAAAACAGCGCCACCATTGTAGTTCACCTTAAGTCTGGACGGGTACATAAGCATATATTTGAGTCTGGCTTTGATTGGCACAAAGGAGTTCCTTGCTCTTTAAACTGTTGGCGTATAATCTAGATATATGGCTATTTTAGCGTTGTCGCGGCAGATCTCTCCCCCTTCGCTCGAGAATTTCAGAATCATTTCTCTGTCCTGGAAATTCAGTATCCTTGCGATCATTGGGCGGGGGTGCGTTCCCGGCAGTGGCCGTTTTTTGAAGGGATCTGTGGGCCCTCTGCACCACAAAACCCTGTGAGAGTCAGCCAGCACCAATCTCCTGTAGCAGTAAGGTTTCCATGAATCCCGTGGGGTTGGGGCCCTCCATCCCCTCCGGAATACCCAGCAAGCGCACATTGTTTCACCGGGCGTGCCCTTCAGTGTTCTCTGAACGTGCTTCCAGTGCTGCGTTTCTCCTTTCCAGATCTTTCAACCTTGTTTCCAGTTTCTTCGTGGTCTCTGTGGTTTCCTTTAGTCCAGTCTCCGTGGCTGTCACTCTTTCTGCCAGGCTACCCATGTCTGGTCTCATCAGCTGCATGTCAACTTTGACCTCTTTGATTTTGGTGTCTATGAATGATCGTTATGCTGCAATTGCTTCCAGCACTTGGCTATTTTTGTCACCAGCCTCCTGCATCCTCTGTTCATTCTGCATTGCAACACCACCTTGTGATGGTTCACGGGGTCTGGCTGCGTTGAAGGAGTCCATAATTGTGGACTTTCTTTTCCCTTTGGATGGGGACATGCCATGCTTTGCTTACGGTTACGCGGAAATAGGCTCCTAGCTAAAGCCTGGTGTCTAACTTTCCTGCCGTTGTGCAGTCATCTGCTTTTGTGGGAGAGTTCCTGGGCCGTATCCGATCTGTGCTGCGCCCTCTATTTTCGTTCATTAGGCCACTTTTGTAACAGTTTGAGGTCGCTCTTGCTCGGATGCTAGTGCCATTTTCGCACTGGTCTTTAAGGCTACAGTGCCTCCCAGTGCAGGCGTCACAGTTTTTGGGCCAGGGCGTCACTTAGTGCCAATGCCTGCCCCTTCGCTCTTTGGTACTGGGCACTTCCCTTGTCAGTCCACTGTGTGTCGTCTACATGCTTCAAATGCAGGTCTCGTGGGCCCACCTACTGCACAGTCCCTCCTCCTACATTAATTCATGCTTGCAGTGGCTCAGCTGTTTACATTAAGTGTTAGCACTCATTCAATCCGGCCCATCCACCCACTCAACCCTAACAGCTTGTCCCTGCTGTCGGGCATGGCAGTGTGCCCTCTCCCCCACAACTCTAGCAGTCTGCTCTGACCTTTGTTCGGCGAGGTATTGTGTCCAGCTCCACACTTCGGGTACCCCTTAGTAGTTGCGCTCCATGCTTGAGCCCCGCCGGCTTCGCAGCTCTGCAGGTGTTGCTGCCACTTCCAGTTCTTTACGGCCCCTCTGCCACACTGCGGGGAATGCCAGTCCCTCATCGCTGTGTAGCAGTACACCGGTTCTTCCTGCCTGGATGGTTGTGTGCCTTTAGGTTGCGCATGCCAGGCTATGTCGCTTGCGCTATGGCTGGGCCGCCCTCACCCCGTTCCCAGCAGCTTTGGATCGCCTTGCCCTGTTCCTTATGTCTCCTGGGTCTCGGGCTGCACTGTGTTCAGTCCATAGTACGCAGTTGAAACAGCTGCTTCCATGCATATCAATGCGTCTTTCCAATAATCAGCCCGGTGGCAATGGCGGCGTACCCCCAGCCTTACTCTAATGCTTCCCAGTTGCTCTAGCACAGCCTGGCATCGTGCTGCTCAGCATGTCCACACGCCCTCGTCTCTGCTTCGCAGGTTCTTTTATTGTCACATTATCGTTAGGCCCTCTCTGTTACAGAGTTCATGCGGGTGTGCTGCTGTCTGGGAAAGGAGACCCCTAAACGTTGCCGCTTAACTCACAAAACAGTACCGCGGGTGCCAATGTGGCTATGTTTGCTCGGTGCGGTCAGGTTTGGACACAGGCGCTGGCTTGCACGAGCCGTCTCGGGATGTGTTTCGCCTTGTTCAGTGCTGAGTGTTGATCTAGTTGTTCCCTTTACAGTGTGCACCCCGCCGACCTCAGCAGCTTCCCGAGGACAGAACTGCGTGTTCCCGGGACCTCTACGTTGTTTGCAGCTCCCCAAGACCAGTGTCATCTGTCTATGCAGGTTCCTGGGTCTTTCCACCCCTGATCATTCGTCAGGGGTGCTCACTGCCATAGTGCAACCGATGCCCGTGGTTTTATTGGGGTCGCTACCTCCGTCGGACACTGTGACACTGCTGGACACGTTCCCAGTAGTGCCTGCAGCTTCCAGCATCCACAATCTACTGGCCCGGCTCAGCGGTAATTCTCTGTCTGCCTCCAACGGTTCAGCCTTGTCCAGCCTCATCCTGCACCCTGCAGTTGTTGTGCAAGCCTCGCCTGGCACGTTGCAAGGACTGCGACGTCTTGCCTCTCGTGGTTGGGGTTCCCATGGTGTGCCGCTGCTCCTCACCCCAGCGGTCCTTCAGGTTGGCACCACCTTCTGTCCATGCCCGTCCGCTCCTGCGTTGCTCCAGCTGCACTCTCCAGGTTGGGGGCGATCTGGTTCCCTTTCCGCACCTTCAGCCCCGCGGGCTCCACACTGGTTACGGCCCCTTCTCCTCCTCATTGCCAAGCTGCGTCAGTGTCTGCCATTTTGCCTGCACCGGGACACTCGCTTATGGGCTGATTTTCTCAGCTTATGGTTCCGATTCTCTCGAGTTTCACGCAGCTGAGCCGGGGAATCGCTTCATACGTCCATAGATGTGCTTGGTAGCACGTAGATCACCGTTCACTGCTAACATTCAGGATCTCGAATAGGATCATGACGGGAGCTCTATCCAGGCACCTCTTTACTCCATGGGCTCAAGCCATGCCCCTCCTTCAGTGCAAGGGTACATTCGGTATGGCTCTTTGAGTGCATAACGTCTGTCATACACTTGATGCTGTATGGGAACACTGCAGGTGGTCCCATTTATTTCTCTTCTCCGACTGTTGCAGTATGAAGGCAGCGAGGGGGCGGAAACTGGCGAAATAGCATCTACCTGCTCCTCAGAAAGAGGACTTTAGAGCGGTCCCTCTGGTGAGAGGAAGAGGGCAGCAAAGAGGGTGCAGTGCAGCCCCTGGCACGACGGAACACAAGACGGAGGAGGGAACGCCTCACCCGAGAAGAGAAGAGCAGGAAGGGTTTGGTGCGGCCCTGCCGAGAATATGACACAGGAGTATCTGGGTGAATGCCCCATTCTGGTCTGAGGAGGATCTGCCTGGCTCGAGCGGGCATATGCAACATGAATGGTATATGGCTGGGGAGGATGAAGGGGTGAGGAGGAGGATTGTTTGGTGTGGGAGGTGAGGGGCCAAGGTGAGTGGGTTGGAAGAGAAAGGGGACAACGTGGTGAGAGGTTTGGGGGGACGGGGCTGGGGATAAGAGGAGTATGGGAAGAATGCAGAGAAGATGGGCTGGATGCTGAGGTTTTTTGTCTCTGTAGTAGGAGCCCGCTCTTTGAGGACATGGAAAAATGGTCGAAGCTCACCCTGTCGTGGTTGGGTAGGTTGAATGCCGTTAAAATGACATTCCTCCCCAAGTTGTTGTACCTTTATCAGGCGCTGCCCATTGCAATGTCGGAGGCCCACTTTACTGAGACGAAGCGTCGGCTGGATAAATATATATGGGAGGAACAGGAACAAAGGGTGTCCTACAGGGTGCTGATGCATCCAAAGAAGCGAGGGGTGGGGTTGCACAATTTAGGGAGCTGATCTCATACCTGAGAGCAGATACGCAAATGCAATGGGTGCATATTGCAATTTTACTGAGGCCAGTAATGGTAGGGGAGTGGTTATGGGCGCCCCTAACAGCGATTCCGCAGAAGGTGCATGAGCATTGCATTTTGGGCCCGCTGTGGAGAGCAAAGGGGAAATGATAGGAGTTACGACATGGCCTTGCCGCTGAGCCACATATGGGCACTCCTGATACGGGATGACATTCCAGACGATGCATGGTTTCAAGGTTGGTATGAGACAGGGCTGGAAAGGTTGGGGCAGGTTATGAAGGGAGAGGAGTTTATAGGCCTGCCTGCACTGGAGGAGGGTTTGGGCATAGGTCCACTGTCAGTGTTTAAATACTTGCACTTAAAATAAAGCCAGGTTGGGAGAGGGACCTGACGGCCACCAAGGAGATACTGGGAATGAAGGTATCTATGAAGGGTTTGAGCTCCAAATTATATTAGGCATTGCTGGCAGCCCAGGGAGGGGACACAGAAATGCACAAGATGGGAGAAGGACATGGGGGTAGATCTGGATGTTCAGCAGTGGGAAATGTTATGCAAGTACAGACACAGGACATAGATTGCCTGTCAATACAAATTGCATGGCAATAAGCTATTGTATAGATGGCAGTGGGACCCAGGTGAGGTTGTCAAATGTGTATTTGGGAACAGACCCTAAATGTTGGAGGGGCTGTTGTCAGAAGGGTGGATTATTGGCATATTTGGTGGGGATGTGCAAAAGTACATGATTGTTCGAAAGAGGTCCTGGGGTGGATAAAATCCCTGGAGGCATTGAGAGACCTCTTGTCTCCAGGCTGGTGCTATCTGGCGTTGAGGAGCTGGAGGGATGGATGAAGGAGGCTCCTGCATATGGCTCATTTTCTTTTGCTAGCCACACGGGCATGCCTGCAGGGGGATGGGAGAGGACTTTGCTCTCCACTGAGCACCAGTGGGCCCTAAAAGCCTGGGTTATTTTTGAGATGGAACTGCTGACTGGTGAGCTGCATGATAAGTGGCCAACATGTTCTCTGGAGTGAACGCCCTTTCTTGATAAGTACGGTCACGACTGAGGACACCTTAGGTGAATGTGAGCGACACGAGGTAAAAGGAGGGGGAGTATTCACATGGCACCCACAAGGAGATTGAGAGTATAGGTGACTGGAGCCCGTGGGCCAGAAGCCCAATTTGAGGATGGTGTGCAGACTCCATCGCAAAGGATGAGACATTGAGTTGCAGTGTCTCGGACCTAGGATATTTTATGTTTTACCCGCATTATGTGCAGCTCTGGCGGGAGTGGGAGGGTGAAGTTGAGGGTGGGTGTTTCGTTGGGGAAAGTTCAGGTGGAAGGGGAAAAAAGAAAAAAGGCTGGTTGTTGAAATGTGAAAATATGCGATTGTGCTATAAATTGCTGCCAATAAAAATGGAAATTAAAAAAATAAATAATAATTATATATGAATGTGATTAGGAAGTATTTACAAGTTTCTGAGGTTTTGCTTGGATGAGGTACAACAAGGAGGTCAGGGCAAGGATGGGGGAGGACAAGCAAGCGGTGTGGGGGGAGATTGACATGGACTTGTGGTTGCAGTGGATGGCACGGTTTATGGTCATTGCATCGAAAAAGATGCATCAAAATGGCAATGCATCGAAAAAGATGTATTGGAAATAAAAGCATTGAAATTCTATGTTTTACATTAAAAGTACATATCCATCGAAACTTTTCCATCGAATGGATATGTACTTTTAAATGTAAAAGATAGCATTTCGATGCGTTTATTTTCTACATTAAAACGTTACATGTAACTGTGCAGTGCAGAAATGTTGGCACTGGCCAGCTCCTTGTAACGTTTTAATGTTTTTTTTTTATATTGGGGGGGTCCCCCCCAGCCTCCTCATACCCCGCGCCATCCCCCTTAACCCTAAACCTAATCTAACCCTTAATCTAACCCTAAATCTAACCCTAGCCCCAACCCTAACCCTTAATCTAACCCTTAATCTAACCCTAGCCCCAACCCTAACCCCTAACCCTATCCATCAAAATTAACCATCGAAAATTATTAAATGAATATGCTTTTCGATGGAAAGGCAATTCAATGAATAATTTTCGATGGAAAGGTATTCGATGGAAAGGTGTTAGATGGAAAGACCAGATACTGGATGGCGCACACACGCCCCGCCCCAATACTTTATACAGCGTGCAGTTTTCCTGTGCCTTACCAGCTCTTTCCTGGTCGCCCCCCCCTCGATGGGACGGGAGGGAGGAGGCAGAGGACAGCCGTCGGTGGCATGCTGGACCTTTAATAAAGAGGGTTACTCTTGGCCAGTGTTCAAATTCAGACATGAGTGCGACCGATGTGCAGGACGGCATCCTGTCATGTAATGTTTTGCGACAGGAGAGAGATGGGTGTGGGGAAAGGCCTATACTCTAGTTAAGGAGTATGTACTGGAGGAATGGCTCAGTTTTTACCCGGATTTGGAAGGGGCCAGATTTTGGGTGTGCGTTTCCGGTAGGGTTTTAATTTGGGGTGCCAGGGGCAGAGGATGCGGCAGAGGGTGGAAAATCTGAAGTCACTCAGGAGAATTCAGAGGTGGTAAAGGCGAAGCTGCAGAAGTAGGTGGCTGATGGAAGGGTGGTGGGCAGTTTCTGGATTTTCCGGGTGGTGTCCCCCTTAGGGATTGTGCCTAAGTAGCCGGTGAGTACAGGTACGTTCACCACTTGTCATAGCCAGAGGGCATGTCCGTGAATGATTTCATTGCCCCGGAGGTTTGCAGGCTGTCCTAGGAAAGTGTGGATCATGCAGTGGGTTTGGTGAGGAAGCGAGGGTGTGGTGCGCTTCTATGGGCAAATTTGACATCAAGTCGGCTTTTCGTTTGTTGCCATTGCATCAATAGGATTTTTGGTTACTTGGGATGCAGTTTGAGGGTCAAATTTACTTTGACAAATCATTGCCAATGGGCTGCACAGTGTCATGTGCATTGTTTGAGTATTTTAGCTCCTTTCGGCAGTGGGTGTTCACTTACAGTTCTGGTTTTGGGAGAGTTTGGCAGTATTTGGATGATTTCTTGTTCATCAGTGAGGCTGGCGAGAGCAGGAGTGCCAGCGAATTCTGAACGTTTTTCAGTTGTTGATGTTCGAGTTGGGCGTGCCATTGGCAGAGGATAAGACTGACGGGCCGGCATTGGTTCTGAACTTTCTGGGAATTGAGCTGGATTCAGTGGCCATGACCTCACACTTGCCGGACGACAAGGTGAGCAAGCTGGTACAGTTGCTGGATTGGGCAGTAGCAGCGCATAAGTTTACGCTGGTGGAGATGCAGAGACTGTTAGGGCATCTCAATTTTGCGTGTCAGCTGTGGCCCCGGGTCGCTCTTTTTGTAGAAATATGGCCCATTCTATGGCTGAGGCGAAGCACCCACATTACAGGGTGAGTGTTTCAGGGGATGTCGGAGAGGAGTGTAGAGTATGACTGAGATTTCTGGAACAGTTTAATGGTGTGTCTTTGTGGCTGCAAGGGCACCCAGTGAATTGGGAGGTGCAGGTTTTCTCCGATGCACCTGGTGCTGGAGGATTTGGCATGTACTGGAGGGGCAGATGGAGCGGAGAGGTGGCCCAAGCAGTGGAAGGGGGGCATAGCTTTCCTGGAATTTTTCCCGTTGCTAGTGGCGTTGTACTTGAGGGGAAGAGAGTTGTGGAATAACAAAGTGAATTTCAACATGGATAACGAAGCAGTAGTCAACATTGTGAACAAGCAGTCAGCCAGGGACCAGAGGGTGGCCAGGCTAATGAGGGAATTTGTGCTCAGGGGCCTGAAGTGGAAAGTGGTGTTTAGGGTGACGCAAACACCAGGTAAGGATAACCGCATTGCTGATGCGTTATTTCGTTTTCAGTGGCAGAGTTTCAGTGACTGACATGGGAAGCAGAGGTGGAGGGGCACCGGATCCCAGAGGAGCTATGGCAGCTAGGAGATTGTGAGTCCTGCATTTAGTAGAAGGTTCACTGGCTCCAGCATCGCGGGCTGCATACAGGAGAGCCTGGTTGGAGTTTCTGAAGGGGGATATGCACTTGGAAGGGGATGGAGGCTGCGGAGGAGAGAAGGAGGGAGGATGTGATTGACCTTATATTGAGCTGTGTGGGGAAAGGATGGTTCTGGGCAATGATAGCGGGGAAGCTTGCGGGCATTGCTTTTTATGTGAAGTTTTTCTGCGGTTTTCAGCCTAGTGGGAGGGAAATGGCACATAGGATTTTGGAAGGATAGGCTGGGGAAAAAGGGAGGTGGAAGGACGGCAGGAGGCCTGTGTCGGCAGTCCTGTTGGGTAGGCTGTCCCAGGTTCTGGAGGTCATATGCTGGTCGCTGTGGAAAAGAGACATGTTTTCGTTGTGTTTTATGTGGTTGTTTTTTGGGGTATTTCAGGTGTCAGAGTTGGTACTGAGGGGGCGAGAAGAGGAGGCCTGATGTGGAGGTATGTATGCCTGTCAGAGGACAGCGTGGTTTTCAAAATTTGCAAATAAAAGACGATCAGTTGGGCAGTGGTTGTTGGGTGCATTTGGATAGGGTTAGTAGGGAGTTGTGTCCGGTGAAGGCAAGACTATTATGGTGGGAGAGATCTAAGGGAAGGTTTGGTTTTTCAGCATGAGAACGGGGCAGGGGTGACGGCTGCCCAGGTTTTGGGGGTGATGAGGAAGGCTCTGTTGGCGGTGGGCGAGAAGGTGGAAGATTTCGGGACTCATACGTTCAGGATGGGGGTGGTGTCTGAAGGGAGCAGGATGGGGTTGTCCGAAGAGAAAGTGAAGAGCCTGAGATGCTGGAGATCGGCAAAATATAAGGGGTACATCAGAGATGTGGGGAAAGGGGGCTCTTAGGGAACAAAGGAATGGGGTAGGAGGGGAACATCAGAGTAAGGCTCATTTGTCTTTTTCTTTGCAGATTTGTATTGGAGGAGTGGTGAACTGCCTCAGATATGGATACTCGGACACTTCATAGTGAAATGAGCAGGGAAAGATGCAGCAAGAAGGGTTTTTGGTACCCAGTTAGGGTGTAGTTATGATTTGGCTCTGTTGAGATGGTCTGGGGTTGGGGGTGCTCAGATGGAACCAACTGTTGCCAATGCTGCTGGGTATGAGGGTGTTTCACAGGGTGCCGGCGGCTCTGGTGTTACATTCAGGGGAGAAGGATCTGGTTAGGGAGACAGATGTGGCACTGTTAAAGAAGATGAAGAGGGACCTTAGTTGGTTGAGGTAATCTGGGCAGGGGTTGTTTTGGTTTGGACCGAGTTGATGCAAACGAGGGTATGGAGGGGAGCTGTGAAGGAGGGGGCGGTGGAACAGACTAGCAAGGAGATTTACAGGTAGATATTGAAGTTCTGCAGGTCTAAAGGGGTGCAGATGCTTGCGCACCAAGAGATCAGATATGAGGCCTTTCATTTGTTTCTGGAGGGTGGAGTTAATTTGTCGCTTACGTGGAACTAGTACTATCTGATGGGAGTTAGGTTGCTGGTGGAAGATATCATAAAGGGGTGGAGGTAGAAGGGATTGTGTGGGGTGGGGCAGAAAGAACACCGCAGGGGAGGGTTTTTCTGGTGTCAGGGACATGGCCCTTTGGAGGATGGTTGGGGGAAGAAAAAAGGGGGACTAGCACGGTAAAGGAGGGGGGTGGCACTGTTTGCACAGACAGACTAGCCCAGGGGTTACGAAGAGGGGGAAGAGGTATTGAAGGAGGGGCGTAGCCTCAGGGAGAAAATGGAGGAGAAAACGGGAATAAAGGTTAAGAGGAATTCATGGGGAGCGGAGGGAGCAAGGGCCAGGAAATGATACATTTTTTTATTCATTGTTTTGGTGATTTGATCTGTCGTCTGTAAGGCCAGGTAGTGTCAGGACTGGGGCACTTGGGGGAGTTACTGGGACAATGGGGCAAGTAAAGCCCCTATTGGGGCCTTTGGGAGAGCTGGAGAAACCCTAAGATGCCCTGCCAAGTTTTCCAGGCGTGTTCTCCACCCTTTCTGCAGGTACAAGACCCAGGGAAGGAGAACCGCCCGGAAACTACATTTCCCAGCAGGCCGTGTGCTACACGAGCCTGCTGGGGGAAGAAGGACCACGCCCTCAGTCCTGGCTATCAGCGAGAGAAGATGTGTTCCCCACAAGCTCCTGGAGGCACGCCTACGCAGGGCGCCCGCCCGCCTGCATCCATACCCCAGGCCCCGTGTACACTAAAAAGCTAAGTAGAAGCCTATTCTATTCGGGGACAGCTGATTCTTCGTTGGAAGGGAGATGCACTACGTGCCACCGGGGAATGTTAACTGTTACTGCCTAGAGTCATGAAAACCTTTGGAGGCGCGACCGAAGCATGTTAACCCTTGCATGATATGCATGACTAATTCTTCCCTGATTACAATAGCGGTGAAGTAATCACACCAGTAACCCAGTTTTTAACCCCTCAGGGAACGTTCTACGGAACGGCTTTTCGCACGCACGTGTACTGACTTTACTTTGCTCGTTTCAGCTGCAAAACAAAACAAACCAGTGTGACGGGGCAGCTGCCCATCAATACGAAAAGGCCAGAGGACCACACAGAAGCCAAAGCTAAGTGTATTTGCACACTGAGTGCACATTGTTTGTTGTTGTCCTTGCATGGGGTAATGTGGGGGATCTATTGCCTTGCAAGGTTGGGGCATGCCTACATGAGGTAATGTGGGGAATCTGTCACTGTGCTAATGGGGGGGTCTTGCCTACATGAAGCAATGTGGGAAGGGTGCTAGAGCTGCCCGTGCTTAAAGGTGTTTAGCCAGGTGTTGGTGTAAAAATGTAACTGCCGAGGCAGATACTGGTTAGAGGCTCCAGTACAAAGGCCTTCAACTAAAGAGGACACATAGAGTGTTAGTGGAGTGACTGTGGAGTGAGTGTGCAAGGGCGGAGTCACTTCCACTGGAGCCGGAGCAGGAGTCGAGGAGCATGTTTCCCTAAGTCCCCCTACCCATCCATTATATTTCCCTAAACCTCTCTCCGGTCACCCTGAACTCCCTCTACCTATCCACTCATCTGACCCTAACCCTCTTTCCCCAGAGGGTTGCGTTGGCCTGCGGTTCTAACATCCCAGGTGCCAAGACCCAATGGGGAGGTAGGTGTTTGTGCTGCCTCTGTGCCAGTCAAGAGGATCAAGAACCTGACAGGGAGGCCAGGTTAGCCTGCATTTGTAACCTGTGTGCTGTCGCATTAAAGCAACCTTTTCCACTTCAAGCGAGGCTGGGACTTTTGTGCAGTGAGTCCAAAAATGTGGGTGTTTGCATGACATGCCAGCGGATTACCACGTGACATGACGCAGCTAGTCACAGTGAAATTACTTTCCAGTCCCTACAGGTGCACACACTGAAAATGGGCATGCTTACAAGGTGATTATTCATCCCCTTTAACTGATTAGCATTTAAAAGGTGTTTCTCATCAGAAATCTTTCCAGTGCAGACTGCAAACAACTCAAGCAAAGACAGCCTCTTCACCTGAAGAAATACACAGTTTATCTTGCTAGTTTATGCCAAAGCCACATTTCCATGTCTGTGCCCTTAATCTGTTTGTCTAACGCGGAAGCCACTGATATTTGCTCATTTTGTTTTCTCGGATATTTATGTTTGGGGCCACGGGGGATGGACAGGTGTGTTCGCCATTCTCGTATTGTATATTTAAAACGTGCATGCTAAGAATATTTCTCATTGTTTTAAAACATACTACAATGTCTCAGTGCGTGTTTTCACAACACGTTGCTGCATCTACTGGTACTCCTACGTTCCGTCCCCTTTCCTCCATACTGTATGGGCGTTACTCGCCCTCGCTAGGGACGGGAGATGGAACCTTTTTCAACAGAAAAAAATGTTCTTCCCATTTAAATTTAGAGGCGCGTCGGGGCCCGGCCCTCAGAGCATGCGCTCCCCTGACTCTGCCCACCGGTGCCACTCCTCAGTCCCCTTTTCCACTTTGACGCAAATGGACCGCTTTCATCAGCACTCCTGGGTTTGGCTTCGGCCTTGTAATTCCACGCCCTCTTCCCCCGATTTCTGTCTTTTGTCTTCTGTTTTTTTGGTCTTAATCAGGTACTCTGTCCTCTGGCACCACGCTCCTCCCCGGCACATGTTGACGTCAGTGGGCTTCAGCAGGTATCCAATCTGTGAGGGGCTCTGCTCTATGTCCGACCCCCATGCTCTTTGCCTCCGCTGCCTTGACCCCGAACAGGGCTGGAAGGGCTGTACCGCGTGTGACGTGCTTACACCGCACGCTCTGAAGAACAAGTTAGCTCGGTGGAGGGAGCTCTTCGAGAAGTCGCCTCCAGAGGACTTGAAGAACTTCGTCAGGCACAAGTCAAGGCCCAAGGTAGGGCCATTTTTTTCCATCGCACCCCACAAGGGTGACTCCTTCCCAAGGAAATGTCCAAGCGGGAGGAACCGTTCAGTTTCTCGCACCAACACAGGTACCGGGGATGATTTAGGGGAGCAGGTAGGAGATTGAGTGTCCAGGTGGGACCTGTCTTCACCATGTATGTGGCCTACAGCTTATCCTTCAGCGTCACAGGACAGATCCAACCCGCAACCAGCAAGGCAGAATACGCACAGGCCCCAGCAGCCGCACGCTACTCTGTCAATACCACCTGCCACTCCGCCAGCCTACGAGGACAGGTTTTTTAGAGGTTCAGGGACATGTTGCCTCCAGTCCCACCTCCTGCACCTTTAGTCATTCCTCCTATAGCTCCAGCACCTCAGGCCCCCGCGCAGCCCCAGCTGCCCACGCAAAGTCCTTTGATTCTGGCTTCCCTGCCTCCTACAGTTCAGGCTGTTCCACACCAGCCTCCTCAGCAGCCTCCGGCTACGGTCTCCATAACACAGCCTTTGATGCCCAACAATCCTCCACCTGCTCCGGACCAGCCGGACACCCTAGTGGACATGGATGACACACCATCTTCAGCCAAGCCCTTTCATGAATGTCTCACAGGTTTGGCTGAATACTTGGGGTTTCCACAACCAGAGGTTGAACAACCAGAGGTGGGGGTCTTGGCCGAGGTCCTCACTCTACGCCCCACGGCTAGAACAGGGATTTTCGATGCAGAAGGACGTTGTCGCTTTGGCCAAAAAGGGATGGCTTGAACTCCATTTTGTCAAGCCTACCAATCGGCGCCTCAAAATCAAGTAAAGGCAATTGCAGGGGGATCCACTCTTGCTGTGGGCGCACCCTCAACCACACTAGTCTGTGATTGCTGCGGCCTCACTCTACTCCAAGCCTCAGTTGTCCTTGTGTACCTCGTCTTCGGCTCTTCTAGGCAAGGAGGAGAAGATCTTGGAGGTCTCTGAAAAGGTGGTCTAGTCCAGCCCCTCGCTACACCTTCATCAGTCTAATGCAGACGCCATGCTTGCAGCCGGTAATCGGAGGCTTTGGTGGGAAATAGACGACTTCCTCCCAGAACTTCCGGTGCAAAGTCAGGCTGGTTTCAAGGCGGGGCTGGCAGAAGCGAAGTTGGTGGCCCAGGACATTACGGAGTCCACCGTGGCATGTATAGATACCTCAGGCCATGCCATCTGCATTGCCACAGACATGAGAAGGACGGCCTGGCTACGGGCTACGAAGTTCAACCCGGACATCCATGAAAGCATATTGGACCCTCCATTCGATGGTGGCAATCTTTTTCATTCCACCACTGATGAGGAACTTGATAATAAGAAGAACAGTTCCCAGACAGCTAAATCCTTATCTATCCTCACAAAGGCCACGCCCAAGACGTACAGCCAGACGCATCAGCGTTCTGACAAGGGGCGGGCCTTCAGTGGGTTCCGGGGCTTCCAGGAACAGAGATCAAGACAGCTGGACCAGTGTCCAAGTCAGCACTGCTGCAAGCAACACAAGGTGGGGAGCAAGGTGTTACGCTCACCATAGCTCTGCAGGAGCACCTGGAACCTCTCTCAAGGATCTGGACTGGGACCTCCGGGGGCTGCGGTTGATGCACGGTAACTGCCTCAGTTGTAAGAACACTCGGGTTAGGAAACAGTGTAACAAGGTCCCCACACCCTCCCTGGGACCCAAAACTCTAGGGACTGTGCTCACCTTCTTTATAGAATAAGGGTGCTCTCCATCCTGCCTCCTCTCCAAGCACGGGTGTATGTAGAAAACCAGTTACCTCACTGGTTGTAGACTTGACTCCAGCCCAGACCTGCTGCAGTGTGGATTGCTTTTCTGGCAACATGGTAGTAATCCCACCTAGTCCTTGCCACAGTCTCAATGCGTGCTTTTGCGTTGTGCATACGGTTCCTTTTAATGTTCATTTATTGTTAATGTTATGCCAATGTTACAGTGCGTGTTTCTGCACTGAACACGCTTTTTCCTTGACTGTCTTTTCTTTTTTCTGTGTCGTTCTTTGCGTATGATTTTTCCTTTGCAATATTGCGCGTGGCTACTGTGCTTTCCTTCTTCTTGCACGTAGTTTTCTATGCTTTCTTTCCTTGCGCGCCGCTTCTGTGCCTTTTCTGCTGTCTTTCCTGTTGGTAATGGTTTCCATGCCTTTTTAGATGCAGACTTGTATGCGCGCAATGTTTCAGGCTTGATGCGCGCTGCTTTGCTTGTGAGTGGCACTTACTGTCATTTCTTTCTTGTTTCTGCAGGTTGCGGTGGATTTCCCAGACCGGAGCTGTATCAGAAGACTTGCGGTTTCAAGATCGTTCGCAGGATTGATTCACAGGTAAGTGTGCAAAAACTATAGTCGGGTCCTTGGAATAGCGTTTCCTTCTTCTTTCTTGCAGGAGGTGGTACTGGTGAACGTTACGCTGTCAAGCAGAATAACGCAAAGCAAGGATAACTGGCCTGGGTGTGGCTTATATAGCTGGCACACCCGACCACGCCCAAAGCCTCTCGGACACACCCAAAAGCTTGTCTTCAGCATCCAATGCTGTTTGCTCAGTCCTTCTTCATGTTGGGAGAAAAAACAGGAAGTGATCAGTCCTCAACCCTCACCCATTGGAAAATGGCACGAGCCCCCAAATAACGTCTATGAGGTCTGTGTGTCCCGATGGGGTTTTCTGATGTGTGTGCATATGTGCAGGGGTTGGGGTAGGAGTTTCCCATAGAACTAGTGGTCGTGACACAAGGGCTTCTTTGAGTCCCCCTCCTCAGCCCCAGCCTCAGAAGGAAAGAAGGCATGACACAGCCCTCTGGGTCCACTTATCTACGGTGGGGTGCAGGCTTGCCCTTCATGCACAGTATTGGTGTGCGAGGTTCCCAGATCCATGGATACTATCAGTGGTGTCCATGGGCTACCGCCTACCAGTACCTCCTTCTCCTCCCTCCTCCCTGCAGATTGGGACAACAACTCTGCTGGCAGAGATTTGTTTGCTTGTAGAGAGCCAGGCAGTGGAAGAAGTCCCAGCCTCCCAGCGGGGTATGGGCTTCTACTCAAGGATTTTCACCATATGCAAGAAGAACCAGGCTGGCCTGAGATTTGTGTTGGACCTTTCCACCTTGAACCTGTCCCTACCTCTTCAGAAGCTCAAGATGGTTACCCCAGCAATGACTACGGAGACTCTGTGCAGGGGAGACTTGATGTGCTCCCTGGATCTGAAGGACGCTTACCTACACGTCCCGATTTGGCAGCCTCGTTGATCCTTCCTGAGGTTCAGGATCAGGAACTTCCTTTTCCAATACTAGGTTCTACTCTTTGGCCTCAATTCAGCCCCCAGGGTCTTTACCAGGCTTATGCAGTGGCAGCCCTTCTCCGGGCTCAAGATCACCATGTCTACCCGTACCTGGATGACTGGCTCGTTAGGGCGAGTTCCCCAGAGGCGGTCCATCACACCTCCTCCACCCTCATGAATACACTTCACGAATTGGGATTTCCCATCAATCTATAGAAGTCACAGCTGCAGCCCACGCAGAGTCTAACTCTCCTGGGCCTCATCTGGGACATAAGCTCAGAGAGAGTTTTCCCCACGGAGGACAAGATCACAGCCATCAAGAGAGCTATGGGGCATTTTCTCAGCAGAGCGGTGTTAAGACGGATTTCTGAACTCTGACCTGGTGGGCAGAGGTTCAGAAGGCCAGCCTAGTTTCTTGGAACAGGGTAACCTTCTGGACAAGCCAGACCAATCAAGGTAGCATTGGCAGCAGTCAAGATTAGGTCTCATGAGGGGTGAGGGTGACTGAAAGACCTCAATGAGCACACCGAGTAAAGGACATTTACAAATCACTCCCAGTCAGGTGTAGATATATTGAAAAAACAAATACATTTATTTCAAGACCTTTGAGTTTCAACACACAAATAAAATCACAGTAATACTTCTAAGCCAACACAATCCTATCAATATACATATATACAAGACCAATGGGGTTTAAAGGGTTAATGCACAAAATAGGTCCACAACCTAAAAGGGGAAGAAAATGGGCAGTGCAAATAGTCGTTAGTCCCTTTCTGCATCAAACACAGTCCTAACTGAAAGGCAGTCCAATCCCTAAGAAGAGTGGAGCCTATTGCTCAAATGTACTTGCAATGCTGGCGCACGCGGTAATGCAGATGGGCAAAACAGGGTCTCTTCAAGGGTCTATAGTAGCTCAAGAAGGTGGTTGAGGTGATGCAGAATAAGTTCCTACTATTCGTGGAGGGTCTCCCCAACAGGGTAGAGCAGGTTCCAGAGTCCAGGAATAGTTTGCTAGTTCGCACTAGCAGTGGAAAGGAGAGGGGCCCTCAGGGGCCACTTGTGCATAAAAATGGATGGATGTGCTAGGGGCCATTGGTAAGGGTTGCAATTAGTTACCAACCCCCGCACACTCCGGACCAAACTTCGGCAGTCGTGTCCACTTCGGTTGCAGGTTCAAATGTGGCAATCCTGTGGCTCTGCAGCTTTCAGAAATGAAGATACACCGTTGATTCCCAAATGGGACAGTGGCAATTTCTCCGCTCCTGGTGAATGGATCAGGCCAGTTCTACTGTAGCAGGCCTCAGGCCACAGAGGACCACAGCTGCAATGGACTTGCAAAGTTCGTCGCCACGGCTGAGCGACACGGTAACCGCGTATACTCTGGTTCGGGCACACTCACTTTACTCCAGACATGGGAACGCCAAGTGCATGAAATGTGGTGTGAGAGTGCTGTGAACACTGAGCATGCGATGTACCAAGTTTCAAGGGCCTCCTTGAAACGGCAGCATTAGGGAAAAAGTTCTGTGCAAGCTGGTTAGCCCACTGGTTGGCCCATAGATTTTTCTTACTTGCAGGTTTTGATGAAGGTGCCAAGAATAGTTGGCCCCACTATTCCAATGGGTCGACGGGTCTTCACAGACATTCTAGGATGATCAGATGCAGAGGGGGCCCACCGCACGACAGCGGGCTCAGGGTACCAAATCTTCCAGCGGGTAACCAGCGGTTCCTCGACTCGGCTTCTTAGTTTCAAGATACTTGGATCCTATCCTTCGTTCAATGAGACCTCCAGAGATCGACATGGTATGTGTGTTTGGAGCCTTCTCTTATCCAAAATCTCCTTCACGCCAAAACGAAGAGGACCCAATGGGAGATTTGCTCACATACAGGCATACCATACATGGACCAATCATGGACCACGGTGGTCCCAGGCATTCACAGCACACCAGACTCTCTGGCACCCAGGATGTGTATTGGAACTAGACAGTCCAACCCACATCCTGGGGGCGCACACTCAAGGCATGCAGAAGCCTCTGAAAGCTTGGTGCTTCGTGGGAAAATGCATGCCCAAATAAGGACTGACCTGGGTCGGCTCGACCTGGGGAAGGTGAAGGGGCAAGATGGCCAAAGGACAGGACAAAGAACCTCGTGGCATGGCCATTTTGGAGCCAGGCCACCTAACTGTGCCAAACCCGGTAAACGCGGTTTACTTGGGAGGAAAGGGTTAAAATTACATGAAAAGATAAGCTGCCACCAGCCCTGTCCAAAGCACATTTGCACTTCTCCCAAAAAATCCTTTGAGAGTAACTCGGGCCTTTAAAAATGAATGGGAGACCCAAGTGCACTGTACTGTAAGGTACTTCGTGCACTTGCAACATGTTGCAGAAATGTTGCAACACTGACAAGGACTAAGGGAAACAAAGTCTCCCAGTACTGACTGTCTTTAAGGGCATGTCAGTTCCCCATAACAAAGTGAGCAAAAAGCACACATGTCACAATCACAGACCTTAATTCCGTGGGCCTGGTCTCTTGGCCCCGCCTTAGGGCCCCAAAGCACCATCCAAAGCACTATGGTTGGCCCCAGGCCAGGCTACAAGCAGGGGCAAGGTGGGCTAAAGCATGGGAGGATTGGCGGCATACCAGAATTTCTTGAAGGGAACTGGCATTTATGGGCATTCATGGGTTAATACTGGAGCCTGGGACAGACTTTCAGGGGTTAATAGAATAACATTAGGTACATCCTGTGGCTGCCTGCCCCTTCAAGATGGAGGTATCACTTTTGCTGGCATCCTTGGTTGCAGGCCAGTCTTCTGGGTGTGGCTGGGCTGGCTTACTATAAATAGCCACGCCCAAGCCAAGATCCTCCCTTCGCGTCTTTCTGCTGATGCAGGGTGACGCTCCCGGCATCGTTCATGCAAGGGAAAAAGAAAAGCAACAATCAAAGTCTGCAAGCACGCGGCCCTCCGATCCCCAGCAGCTGTTACCTGAATTCGATCCTCGCAGCGACGTCTCCAGGAACCTCCGTCTCGAGATCAGCTGCAGCCTCCAGGACACCCTCCGGCTCCTCGAACATTACTCCGCTCGTCAGCTGTTGCAGCCGCATGCCGCGTTCTCCGTCCTGTGAGCGGCTTCTCCACGGCAGAATCCCGGCTGCTTAACAGTGCTCCTAGCACTAAGGAAAAAACAAGAAGAAAGGTCAGTGAGCAACTAGGAGCACCGGGAGCGCTCCCTACCAGCACAATATAATCATCAGTGCCTAAAACCAGAGACAACAAAGCGCTTTTAAGACATTTTAAGCAAAAGGTGCAATAAGTGGCATAAGGCACGGATTTGGACATTAAGAGGTCACTAGGCTCCCAAGACACAGCATCATCATAGTGGCGCCAGTACAACACCAAAGGCGCAGCACCACGGCTGAAAAGACCACTGCAAGAGGACTCTCATGTGAGCCTTTGCATCCACCTGGAGAACTCTTCAATAAAGACAATAAAGAACATTCACGCTGCAGCAGGACTGGGCTGAATCTCAACAGCCAGTGAAGTAACTGGCTGCATCTAAAAGCGTCCCCTTTTAGACATAGCAGGATGCAGAGCTTCCTGTAACAGTAAAACAGGGGAGAGAGGACCTGTCACGATGCCTACCCCCGGGGACCCAGACCACGTCCAGCAACCCCGGAAGCAGGCATCAAGTTATCCTAAGCAAGCCCAACAACCCCTGTAGGGGCTATTTGGGTCCAGTCCTGGCGCCTATGGCACCAGGCTCCTATGGAGAGTCAGTCCTGGCGCCATAGGCGCCAGGCTCATAGATTAAAATTTACCTGATGCAGACCATGCTGCAAACTTACCTGATGCAGACCATGCTGCAAGAGCTCCAAGCCAAAAGAGGCTTGGAAGGGACTAATTTACTTAGGGACTATTTTTTACTCGGGCGGGGCTGGGGAGGAATACTTACCTGGGACTACTTTGGAGGCTATTTAAACCACGCCCGAAGAGCAGCACACGCTTTGCGTTATTCTGCATCCAGCAGCGTACCGCTCACTGTGCCTGCAAGTCTGCATTCAGCCTTCTGCCACGCCCGCCTCGAGTTTGGAACTCCTAGAAAAAGAGGGAGAATGAAGGACAAAAGGTTAGAACAAGAGCAATACCTTTAATCCTTACCTGAATTCCCGATCCATCGTGGCTTCGAGCTGGAAGAAAGAAGTTATTTTATGCGCGGCGCCTCGCCTGCTGCAGCGCCGCGCTGAACTCACCGGCCTTCGCAGCATCTTCACATTTCACCGCATCCTCCTGCATGTTCCCGCCGCACTGCGGAACCTAAGGAGAAGACAAGAACAGCAAGGTGAGCTAAGGGAATACACGGAGGAATATTAGTTACCCCCCCATAGACTTACCTGATTTTACCACCGGGCGTACTATTCCTCTTCATGGGTCGGCGCAGCTTCCAATGCATCTTCGCCAAACCCCGGCCCCTAAGGGGAAACAAAAGGACAGCAAGGTGAAACAAAGGGACTAACAAGGGGAACCCTCCTCACCGCAATAGACTTACCTGATTTTACCACCGGAGGTATTATTCCCCAAGACTTCATACTTTCTCTCAGCGCCTGAATGAGGGAGGAAGCAACAGGTTACATATTGACTTTTTTTTATCGAACTGTGTTGGAAAATACAAATCCTTACCAGAATACTACCAGTTGCCACGAGGAACTCTTCATTAGGGTCAAGCTGCAACCTGCAAGGAATCAGATAAGAGTGAAAGTCAGGCATTTGAATTCTTACGAACTTTATACTTACGGCATCTTGCCGGGAATCTCAGAGTCAATATTGTTCCGGAACTCACCAATTCCTTCGAGCCAGTGAAGCAACTGGTTATCAACGCGCCCCTGCGCTCAATGCAGAATGGAGAGCTCATCTTTTCAAACCATCAGGTGAGACTATAAGAGGGAACATCAAAGGCGATCTGTGGGGAGAACAGCGGGGGTGGGGGATTTACGCTCAACTCCACGGGTGGTTAATTCCCTTTCTCCATTTGCAGAAGAATATTCCTACGGGCCAAGCAAACGAAGCTAGGTGGGCCAGTCCAGTCCCTCATCTCAGCCCTACGCGTCACATTGGTGGAGACCGCAGCTGTCCAGTTCCGATCGACGCCTCTGTGGGAGCCAGGTGAGCATAACAGGACCTCAGAGGTTGGGTATTGGTTGGTACCAGGTGGTGGCTCCTTTCTGAACATCGCAGCAGCTGACATTCCTGTAGATTCCCTTTCAGATACATGTTTCACAGTCCAGTTCTCCAGCGCATACCGTAAGAGGCAGTAGTGGAGGATTCCAGGTGCCCCTGCAGAGCTAAGGTGAGCGTTACACCAGAGGAGAGCAGCAGAAGGCTGTGCTCCTCTGGCAAAGTCAGACTATGGTGTTTAAACAAAGCAAAAGGTTGGGGGGTACACAACTGGAGGGAAAATTACACATGGAATGGAAATCTTTCCTAACAAGCGGTGACCTCATCTTGGTGGTACCAGCACCGCTTGGGGATCTCAGCAACATTTTTACTGGCAGTGTCTTACATGAGGCACAAAATGAGAAGATTGCAGCTGCACTTCGCAGCCTCATGGAGTCAGGAGCGGGGTTCCCAAGCAGAGCTTGTCAGTATTCCTCCCTTCCTCCACCAGGACCTTGTCTGATGGAGCATGGACTGCAACTTGCGGATGGGCAGGCCCTTCCGGCAGTCAGCACCACAGCTAAACATTACCACCGATTCCTCCCTGGATGGCTGGGGGGTTACCCTGGATAACCACAGCATCCATGGATTTTGGTCCCTTAAGGAGCAGGAGGCCCATATCAATTGGCTAGAGCTGAAGGCGATCTGGCTTGCGCTCAAAGCCTTCCTGCCGCTTATCAGTGGCAAGACGATCCTCATTCAAACTGACAATTACACCAGCATGTATTACATCAACCAGCAGGGTGGCACCCGGTCTCCTCCCCTGTGCAGTCTGGCAGTCAGCATTTGGGAGTGGGCTCTGGAGAACACCATTCACCTGAGCGCAATCCACCTCCTGGGGGAGTCCAACCTGGAGGCGGACAGACTCAGCAGATTGGGTGTGGACAGTTACAAATGGCAATTGAATGATAAGATCCTTCACGGGATCTTCAGCAGAAGGGGCAGTCCCAGGTGGATCTTTTTGCCACCTGGTACAACAGGAAGTGCCCTCAGTTCGCGCCCTGGCAGGGACAGGGCCTAGGCTTTCTGGGCGACGCCTTACACTTACAGTAGAACAGCATGAGCGCATATGCATTTCCTCCCAATCCCCTGGTCTACAGGGTGATCTGCAAGATAAGGGAGTCACATCACCTCAGCATAATTCTGATAGCTCCCTGGTGACCGGCACAACCATGGTTCTCAGAGCTGCTCAGCCTCTTGGACCAACCTCCAATTCACCTCCCATTGGACCCAGCTCATCTTCTATTGCAGCAGGGAGGCAGGGTCATCCACCCTGTCCCGCAGAAGTTAGCCCTCGCAGTGTGTTTCGTGAGCAGGTCACACTAAGGTATCTGTGTTTGTCGCAGGCTAACCTAGACATCACACAGGGTGCTAGGAGCGATTCTACTAGGAGCCAGTACAAGAGCAAATGGACTAGGTTTTGCCACTGGGCGTAGTCAAAGGAAGTTGATCTGCTAACTTGCACGTTGGATGACCTACTATCCTTCTCTGCACACCTCGTACACGAAGGGGTGCAAATAGACACATGCAGCACCTATTTGGCGGCCATTGGAGCCTACCAGAACTCAGAGTTGGATGTTTTCTCATCCTCCAACCCAGTGGTAAAAAGACAACTGGCTGGCCTCACCAGGCTCTACCCGCATATCAAGAAGCCACACCCTGTGTGGGACCTCAATATAGTGTTGGGCACCCTGGCACACAAACATCAGGCTAGTCACCATTAAGACAGCACTCTTGGTGGGTCTTAAATCTGCACGCTGGGTTAGCGAAATCCAAGCACTGGTGGCTTCAGAACCTTACACTACCTTTCATAGGGACAAGGTGGTCCTGCTAACGCATCCCACATTCTTACCTAAAGTAGTCTCTGCGTTCCAGCTAAATGAGGAAATAGGGTTACCTACTTTTTTCACAAACCCTAAGGACAATGCTCAGAGGTTCTTGCACTGCCTAGATGTCAGGCATGCTTTGAAATTCTATA
Source organism: Ambystoma mexicanum (assembly GCF_040938575.1). Taxonomy (NCBI): domain Eukaryota; kingdom Metazoa; phylum Chordata; class Amphibia; order Caudata; family Ambystomatidae; genus Ambystoma; species Ambystoma mexicanum. Next base: position 620,633,088 of record NC_090922.1, read on the forward strand.
TGGACAGGACCAAGAGCTTCCACAAGTCAGAGGCTCTCTTTGTCACCTTTGGAGGGGGGTCAAGGCCAGGATATCAGGCTTCTAAGGCCTTCATAGCAAGGTGGATGGTTTCGGCCATTAAGGAGACCTATGAGGGGTAGCACAAACCACTTCTGGCGAACATGCATGCCCACGCTACCAGAGCCAAGGCCATGGCAGTCGCATTCCAGAGGCATGTTCCGTAGCAGGTAATCAGCAGGGCGGCCATGTGGGACACTCCTTCAGCCTTCTGCAAACACTACTGTTTGGATGCCGGCTCCAGGTCAGATGCAGCATTCGGACAGGCAGTATTAAGGAACTTGTTTTCGTAAAGAGGGTCACCTCTCCACTCTGGGCCTACATTTGGTTGTAATCGCCCATACAGTATGGAGGAAAGGGGACGGGATGTAGGAGTAATTGTTAGTTACTCACTGTATTGACGAACTTACTCCTAGTCTATAGTCCCCTTTCCTCCATACGTCCCACCTTCCTCCCCCTAATAATGCTGGTGTCATTAGGCAATGTTAATATTGTTGACGGGTCAATGGGGACGGTCGGCGGAGTCAGGTAAGCACATGCTCCCAGGACTGCGCCCCCGCCCGACTCTAAATTTAAAGGGGAAGAAGATTTTTTCTGGTGAAAAAGGTTCAGTCTACCGTATTTAGCGAGGGATGCCTATAGAGTATGGAGGAAAGGGGACTATGGACTAAGAGTATGTTAGTCACTATGCTGAGTAACGTATACTTTTTTGGGCAAAAATGTAATTATCTTGCATTCCCAGGATCCTCATCGAGCACACAAAGGTCACTTTCTGGAAATGCAGTCGTTTGCCACCCAGATCATCGGCAGGTTATGCCCTGCCCCTGCAGTATCGACTAGCTGATTTTCTGACACCGTTTCCTAAAGTAGTTACAAGTTGCCAGTGTTATTTGTAAAGGGAATATTGATCGATTGCTGGACCTATGTCAGTTGTGAGAAAACCGCATTACATAATACCAGCCTTTCATAGTAAACTAACTATACACTATATACGTTTTCATAGAAATATGTTGAGCAATAAGACTCTGGCTTGAGTTTTATTCTGCCCATACAAAGTCCCCATAGCAATGCAGATTAATTTGACCCTAACAATTTCCCCTTGGGTTTTACTTTAAGGAATGTAGCAAGCAGACTGTGTTGCAATATGCACCCGGAAGTGCCTGCAAGTGACTGTTTGGCTGGCTGCCCCGACTTGTTCTCTCCCAACTTGCCATCTGGAACGCTTGCTGGAACGCCTGCTGCCCAACGCGGCGTCCGTCGGCAAGAGGAAGTCTGCAGGCTTTCAAGCTGTCCGTAACTCGCTTGGAGTTGCGAGCGTGACTCAAGACTAAAAGTAACTATCCTATTCTCCCTCTGAAAGACTTAACGTCTCCCTCTGAACTACTTGCACTGTTTGCACTGTTTGTTTTTAGTCTAACAGTGCCTTGTTTCTCGCATTTGCAGAAACCAACTTTGGCTCCGCCCCCTGTCCCGTGGACGTAGCGTGTGGCTAATTGGCTGTATAATAGTACGGGCATCAGCGCACCTGGAAGTGCCTGCAAGTGACTGTTTGGCTGTTCGGCTGTGCGGCGGATGCGTGGGGTGCCCGTATGCGACTCAGAATTTCAAAAAGGGTATTCATGCTGTCTGTTTAAAGCTGTTAGACAGATTATAATTGAATGGAATCGTGTCTGTAAACCTGATACTTTATCCAAGGTAGCCTGGCTAGTTTGACAACTTGCTGTAGGGAGTGAGTGTGTAAATTGGGATTAAGTCCATATACCTGGTATAGATACCCTTATAGCTCTTTACTTTCTTTACTCATTTGTAATAACCAGTAGAGAGTAGATTTACTTTCAATATGGCAACTGGTTTGAGGAGCTTGAAGAAACTACTGGACCCACAATGCATCACTGGGTCAACCCACAATAATGGGACAATAATGTCCTTGTCTATGGACGATGATATGTTGCCACCATATTCACATAACGAGGTGGTGGGAGAGGCCGGCAGAAAAGAGACAGGCCTGCCAATCGATTGTAAAGAGAAGATTCTAAATGAAATGGGAATAATCCCAAAAAATCTGGTAACTGCACTGGTGCATACCTCCGTTACTAGTCATGTCATGTATGATTCAGTACCCAAATATGCCGTAAAGGGTCTTAATTATATTTTACATTCTGATGAGTCGTATGACAATCCTGATGCGGAACCCATGAGACAGATTAATAATGGCATGCATGTGATCTCAATCAAATCGTCAAAGGACAATGCAATAGATTGTTTTATGTTGGGTCCCACCATTGAAGCTGAACTGGGTAAAAGGGTGCGGCTTTCACTTGGTCCCTCGACCCCAGTGAACTACAGAACCATGGGTCGTGAAGATGTATTTATGCTTAGTAATCTGTCTATAAAAAAATCCAAGGTAACACTACCCTATCTGAAATCACAGGAAGATACCAAAACAATGGCACAATGGGAACCTGATTCTTCATCAGACTACCATGTAGAAAAACCCAAAATGAGCTCCCCTAAAAAGAATAGCCCTCAAACGGTCATTGATGCTCGAATTAACCTCGATCTACAAGAGTTTCCGTCGACCCTAAACGACAAAGACAAGGAGTTCTTGTCACCTGTGGTGCAATCAGGTATACTAGAAGGGCCATCACTAAACACTGACTTTCCTGTGATAGCAAGAATTTTGGACCTTCTTGATAAAGGACATGAACGCTCACACTGTGAGATAGGTCTGTGGAAAACAACAATTGAAGAGCTTGTGAACAAACAAACTGAATTGAGGGACTATTATTTACGTGGGAAACAATAGCCAACCTAACAGGGAAGTCCAGTACAGGGATAACCAAGGGGGATAAAGCAACTCAATCCCCTAGTGAGCCTGGTCTATCGGGGAGGGATAAGAGAACCTTTGCCGAGGTTACCACCCCTAAAGTGATGCAAACTACATATTGTCAGACGGATCCCTTACCCCACAATGAAGTGGGGCCCATAAATATGGCCATCTCAATTCGAAAAATTGAACATGATCTTGACGAACTAAAGGATCTTTTTGGGTCCTGGAAACATATGGGGTCTGAAGCTCCTCTTGTTCAGGTTCCAATTATCAATGAGAGACTTGATAGTCCCTCTCCCTTGACTGACTTAATTGACCTTACTGATGAATGTGCCATGGGAGAGGGTGCACAAGCTCAGGAGATAAGAGAAGTCGATGCTCAAGAGAAACCCATAGTTGTATTTACAAAAAGGGAAAAAAGACTAGCTGGGAGAGCTCAGAAAAGAAGGGCCAAAGCCAACTGTATAATAGAAAATAGGAAAATAGCGAAGGATATTGCTAAATCTAAGCAGGACCGCCCCTCGCAGGAAATACCTGATACTCATAGCGATGAGGTGGTCATTGATTTATCCCAATTAAACAAAGAATCGATCATAAACCTGAAGGTATGGCTGGAACCCTAAAGGGCCGAAACAACACCAGCCTAACACCTTAAAAGGTTGGGGACCCAAATCCAAGCAATACTAATACAAATTTCCGAAAAAAATTACAGCAGCCCTCGGATGTGATGATTGTTACCATTCAATCTTCACTCTCTCAATTCTATCCCATGGTTCACAAAACTACATCCATGAATAAACAAAAAAAGATCCCTACCAAGCAGGTTCCAAACTCAGAAAAGGAGTTGGGTGAACCATGGATGATGGGGTTTTTGGGCAAAGATGAACAACTTGTTGAAACCAGTACACATATAAATTTGCCCAGTCTTACTAACAATGTGGCCTCAAATCCAGTAATGTCCAAAAATATTGTAACTCCACCTCTAGCGGCTAGGGAAGTGTTGCCTCAAACATCTCCCGATTTAGCACCTAGTGAAGTGGTAGTACATGATACCCAGAATGTCGATGTCAAACAATTGGAAAATAGGGAAATTCTAATTACCCCTGAGATACCACTCATCCTGGGATGGGAAAGCGACCCAAAAGTTAATGGTAAACTCAATCTAAACCGATCCTCTATGTTAAAAGCATTTCAGTCTATCCCATCGCTAAGAACACTTGGTTCGGATGATATTGATTGGGTGAGACTAACCACGTTCCACAACAATAGAATGATATGTGGATTCCATTCATTGCTGATTATGAAACTTGTGTGGGAGCAGAAGGCGAATTTGTGTATGTTGGCTTATGCCCCTGCTTGTTTCAAACTGATATTGAAGCTAAAACATTTCTTGAAATGCCAACTATGAAAATTAGTAATGACCAACCAAATGTAGTAGTGGGTGCATCAGTACTTACTAATGATGACATGATCAAACAATTAATGGCATTGACAGCTGCTCTGGACGGCTTTAATGGTTTGAATAGTACTCTCTCTAATGCTGTTACCAAAATAACTATGCTACCCCCCTAACCAACTCAGTAATGAGTCTAATATTCTGTGCCATTCATGGAACAGCTGTGGTCTGGCTAATTTGTTTAGATGGTGGGGCACAGCTAAAGACATATGTCATCTGGATATCATTTTATTACAATGCATATGTCACACTTTAATGTAGAAGGTTTTGTATGCCACTCTCAATCTGCTAAAAGAGGGGAATTGGAGAGGCCATCAGGAGGTTTAGCCATCCTCATTAATAACTCCTGCAAGCTAACTTCAAATTTGGTCTTCAATGATGATGCTGTGATTGCTGTTGAGATATCATCTTGCTTGGCTCATGTGAGTCCAATTCTTATTCTATGGCCCTCATTACAACCCTGGCGTTAAGGGGTTAACGGCGCCGCCAAAGGCCCCTTAACGCCTGATTACGAGGTCCCTTTGCGGGTTGGCGATTTTAACGCCTGCTTTTGCAAAAGGGACCTTGGTGCTAAGTACGGTGCCGCAATTTGCAGCACCGTACTTAGTGCCTTCCCCATTCCCTTTGAGCCCTATGGGGCAAAAATGGGAATGGGGAAGGGCCCATGGTGAATGGGGAATTACCGCCCTGCCAACCTTGGAATGGGGCGGTAATTCCGCCATTCACCATGGCGGACCCCGGCATGGACCATGTTGCTAATAGCACCATGGTTTAGCGCCGGGGTCGTAATGAGGCCCTATGTGTTTACTGGAATAGGGTTACCATTACTTACAAAGAGTTGGAAGGTATAATTGATTCAATTTTAGAGGATGCTTTGGGTCGACATGCGAATATTGGTATCTTGGTTGGAGGAGACTTTAACTCATCCTGTTTATATAAAGGACAAAAAAGCTGGACAAAAACTGTTACCGTCTGCTCGAACGGTCAGGAATGGTAAAAAATGGGTAGAATTATTTCTAAATTGGGACATTCAGGTGATCGAAGTTGGTGAACAAACATCCCCGTATACATGGTCACAAGGAGGGTCTTTCTCACATATTGATCTTTTTTTTGTCAACTTCACTGTATCATTTGTGTGATCCGGTTATAATTGAAGATCTGGGTTTTGGGGATCACTGTGCTATTTCCCTTAAACTGGATATTGGATAATGGGGTTATAACTCTTGTCCAGTTCTTAAACTTGTCGATACGGACAGACCTGGACTGTCAGTTAGATGGTCTGCATCCCTCTGCCCTCAGCTTATCTGGCGGATGAAAAATGATCCTATAATTATAGATCAACTGTCCCTGGAAAATGTGGATCCAGTCTATATGGATGTACTTCTAACAAAGCGAACTAACTTCCATTTAACGGCCTTGGTTAGGAAGATGGTTCCTGTCAGTTCCGTTAAGACTCATGAGCATAGCTTTAACATTGAGATATTCAATCTAAAGAAAATAAAAAATGTAAGGCTTAGACATCTTGCAAGAACGGTTACTGACTGGGTCTTTTATGGGGTTTCAAAATCTAGAATTTTGCAGACGTACAAAAACTCACTGAAGAGTCTCAAAGTAACTCAACACCTAAAAGACAACCAAAACATGATGTACCACCTGTTAAAAAATGACACACGTAACATTTGGGCTATACTAAGATCTATAACCCACGAAAATACAGGTTTAAGGGAAAATGCAATTGCGGGTTTTGAATGGGTGGAACACTTTAAGTCAAAATTTACATTGCCTAATGATTTTGCCAAAAGAAAAATATTTCCTCCTACAAATGTTTGGTTGGCCAGCTCTCCGTGGTCCCTCAATGATGTTGAAAGGGCAATCACGAAATTAAATGCATCTAGAGCTGTTGGCCCGGATGGAATTCCAGCATGCCTCTTAAAATCAGATTTACAGTTCTGGGCAAATATTATAAAATATAAAATCGATATGGTATTTGCCACACAAACATTACCTCAATCTTGGTGTGCCTCTACGATCATTCCAATCTATAAAAAGGGCCCTATAAATGACCTGAACAATTTCAGACCGATAGCCTTCACTGATGCCTCTTCGAAAGTATTTTGTCACCTTATCTTGTAAAAGCTTTTGGAGCACATGAATGTCAATGCTACCTTATCAAAATATCAAACTGGTTTTCGTCGCTCAATGGGATGCTCCCTAAATGCTACAATAATATCTCACATTCAATGGAACACAAAACACAATCATACGGGTGCAGTCTATATGGCTTCTCTCGATTTGAGTGCAGCCTTTGATTCAGCGGTGACAGAAATATTGTGGAAATTTATTTTATACATGGGCTTCCCTTCATACCTGGTGTCGCTTATTGCCCTATTGCATACCTCGACTTATTACAAGGTCAGATTGAATCGAGCAGGCGTGACTACCGATGCTATACCAACTAACATCGGACTTAAACAAGGCTGCACTCTTGCTGCGGTACTATTCAATTTATAATTTACCGGTTAATTTGGGGGTGCTTAAGCTCAACTACATGGGATTTGCTGATGATTTATTATTATTTGATAAAACACCTTTTGGTCTCCAAAACTAGTTGAATTCCTTTTCCTTATATGCATCAGAGCATAACCTAAAAGTGAATCAGACTAAATCTAATATACTTGTTTTTACAGATGGGGGAAAAAAGGCATATCGATTTAATTGGGCTATTGATGGCATTCTTATCGAGACAGCAAAATCAGTTAAATATCTTGGTTATATTTTGTCCAATGTATACTCATTGCAATGGTGGAAAATCAAATTGTATGAAAAAGCTAGGCCCCTAATCTCCCAGATGAAAATTATCATGAGTTATTTACTAAAAGTGGAACCATGCATACTATATTTTCTTGATATATGTCTCTATGAGATCGAGGATGTCCTTGATTCTTTACAAGGAGGTATATGGAAGCAAGTATTGGGTTTGGCCACCTCAATTCCAAACGATATCATACGACATGAAATAGGACTCCTTCCCCTATCTGTAAAATGGCATTGGCGGATGCTTAACAATTATGTTAATTTCCTAAAACCACCTGCTAATAGTCTCTATGAAGATCTAAGCAATCAGATGCTGCTTAAGAACCCACCTTCCTTATTAGCATTTGTGGAAAAAATGAAGGATATTATGTCTACTACGCTTATCCCAGAAGAACATCTAATTTTGGGTTTCCCAAGCTGTAAAAGGAAATTACAGCTATACTATTGGTGCTGTCAATCTGACAGAATAGGTTTGTATATCTCGTTTCACGAATATGCACAGATCTGAAGGAAATGGGGATCTTACCCCACTTAAAGCATGGACAGCAATGGATTGATGGCAGCAAAGAATGTCCCAAAACCCTGCTTTCCTGATAGTATAATAACAGGGACAAGAAAGGCCTCAGGGAAACCCAATGGGGCAAAAAACCCTGTTGGCTATAACCAAAAACATTGGTGAAGGCGGGAAGCAAAATCTAGTAAATGGCAGAGAAGTGCTAATGTAGAAATGATGCAGCAGTGGCTCAGCGGAACAGTGGAGGATGAAGCAACGAACAGCAGAGAACACAGGATTAGAAGGCAACGTAAGTAGAGGCGACTGCCATGGAGAAAGCAGAATAATGAAGGTGTTCACCGGGATGCAGCTACAGAGAAAAGGCAGACGGTTCGCATAGAAGTACTCGTTTAGGAAAGACAGAGACAATAGCAGAACGTAGGAACAGAAGAACAATGGGTAGGCTAGTAGTGAACTCACAAAAAGCATCAGGGTTATGGAAGTAGCGACTCGCCGGCATCCAGGTCTTTGCTGTCTTTGAAGTCTTCCTTGTTGGGGATTCGGCTTTCATCAAAGTCATCACGCCGTGCCGCAGCAGCAAGACTGTTGCAATGAAACCCAGAAGTTATTAACAGAAGGAAGCGTGCAATGGACTCGTCTCCCCCGCTGCCAAACTGACCAGATACTGTAGCGGGACATGACAATATAGCTGTTTCAGCCACCACAGCATACTGGGGCCAAACCCAAAACTCTGAAGTGTTAGATGCATACACTCTCAATAAAATGTGTATGGGAGAGGTGTGGGGGGTGTGGCCAGAGAGCACCAGATGAAGGTTTAGCTCTCCGGAGCTCCAAAAAGCAATCTGGAACGGTGCATCGGGAATTGGAATACCCTGTGTGCCTCATCAGTGCTGTGGTGAGGGTTGACCGGGTCCGTGTCTCCCGCTAGCCAGATAACTTCGGCGGTGTAGGACCACGAAAACGGCACCGAGATGACCGCCAACTGATCGTCCTGACTGCCGAAGACCCTGAGATGGCGCAGGGCGGCTCTATCACAGACCCGCAATCCGGACCTTACGGGGAGAAGTTTGACATCACAGGTGATGAGCAGCTTTCCTTGCGCCAGAGGATATATATAGTGCCGCTGAGGTAAACGGCTACCTGCCAGCAGTGAGAGGTGCATCACTGCAGCGGTACATCATGAAGGAGGTGGGGCGCTGATCAGAAGATACTCTACCATGAGCGGGATCTGCACACTGCTGTGGTTTGCAGTCATGGAGTGGGAGCTCTGGCACATCTGCCTAGTTGCCTAATGATTCAACTGAGGCGCACGTACACACAACATTATGAGCCCTGTGACCCAGGTTTGGTGGCCTGACTGCAGTGAGCCTGTGTTCCCCTGGGCTGGGCCCAGCGTATACGTAGAGGCGCTGGGCTCCTCTGGACAGCAGAAGCATGACAAAGAAGGGTGCAGCCGGGCCTGGAAAAGATGTAGGAGCAGGTGAACATTCTTCAAGCTGGCACTAATGTAAATGGTTGGACACTATCTGTGGAGGCCCCTGAACGCCCTTTTTCTGGTGGGGCAGCAAACTTGTGCGGCGATAGCAGAGCACTGGGACAGGAGATGTGGTGGTGGACTGTGGGCCACTCTGAACCCTGCTTAGGGGGTAAGTCGCATCATATTTGAGATTGGGATGGAGCAGTCAACTTCTCAGCAGCAATAGTGATCCCAGTACCATCAGTGAACTCCTAGCATAGAAGACATCCTAGTTTTAGGTGTGAGAGGGAGCCGGGCTGACACGAGAAGCACAAGATGGAGGCTATGGACTGTACACTTGGCAGACAGTTGCAGGTGTAGGCACAAAGCACTTGCTTCCAGCAACAGCACTTCAGTGCCGCACATACACAGTGGACATTATGGTGAAAGGCCAGCAGAGAAAGCAGAGCTATGTAGTCCCAAAACAGACAACAGCTAAGTCGGGAGGAGGAGACAATGACACAGCTGGGGCAAGTACCGATGCAGGTTGTGCAGTCACGATGGAGGATATAGAGAGACCCCTCAACACTCACACCAGAAAAAATACAACCCACTAGGGGAAAAAGGCCCAGCACACCTACAGGTTTAATCTCACAAAAAGAGAAGTACGTACAACCAAAGAACTCTGCTGCCACGGAGCTCTCTGATGAAAACAGCATGAGCAGTAGCTTTTAAGGAACTCATTTTATTTCACAGTTCTACAGTGCACATGGTAACAAGGACATGAGTGAGGTAGATACTTTGGAGAGTGTGATAACTGTGTACTCCTGTTCCTTTTCAAGAGATGTTGGCACCTCCACATCTTTCCCATCCGCGGTATACATTTGTTACCCCCCCCACCCCTTAGCACCTTGCAGCACAAATCACATGAATCCTTGTTCTCTGATCTCCCTGATTAATTGATCACTTTACAGTTTTATGTCCAGGGATCTTTGGCTGGTGAGTGTACTCAAATCTTTATGTCTGAAATTTGCGGTCTCAAGTTGCTATAACTTAAGGGTCCGTACTGGCGAGGTCCTAAAGCCCTCACCCTTCACCTTGTGGGATTGTCCTTTGAAGATTCATTCGGACCTCTCTTGGTTCCTATTGGCCTTGCTGGATACATTCCTGCTGATTTGCATGCACTACTGATAAGATACAATAGAGAACTGTGTGTGTGTTCGGAAAATTAACCTTCAGCAGAACTGTCAGGGCTGCGAATAAAGAGCGCATGCACACCCTTATAACCCTCTGAACTAACTGTAAGCATGCTAGCATAGCGATAGCACTAGCCTCAATTTCAAAATGGCGTCTACCTTCTAAATTGGGGGTTTGCTACACATGTAGTTCTAAGGTTTCAATTGGCTACATTTCCATTGCAATATAACTTCTATAAGTGGGTCCCCCTCCCCCACTTCCAACTCTCCTGCAACCACCTTGTTCTGAATCGCTCCAGGGCCTGGGACTTTCGCCTCTGCCTCCCAACATTTCCCCCTTTTTTTAATCCTATATAACAAACTCTCTTGCCATCCTCTCAGCTTCCTCATATCTAAACGTGCCTTCCTTAGGCACCCACACTCTACATATTGAAAGCAGATTTTCTCCTGCTTGAGCATGCTGCTCTGGAGTGCAGTTAAGTTATATGCAGCCCCATCTCCTTCTAAATCTACCCAGTGCTCCACATAATTTTCAGCATCAGGTGGGGCCATGGTAACTGTTCGAGGGGGACCAATACTTTGTTCTATTCTCACCATATGGGGGATTATTTGGGTCATTCATTTGTACCTGGCCATCTTTTGTACCGCTGGGTGCACTGCTTACCCCAATTGAAACCATCATCGTTGCACTATGAGGGATCGCCTTAGCACAGCATCGAAGTCCCAACTAGCATGTGCAGAAAATCACCAACATGACCACCACTGGCACTAGCATCTTGACAATCGCTCCCATCCAACATGGTGCCCATGATAAAAAGTTAATCGAACCAATAACTCTCCTGTATCCCAGCTTCCATTCGCATATGTTCTCCGAGGGTTTGCACAACCTCTATTATTTGCATGAGAGTGCCATTCGCTGCATCATTTGGGGGCACGTAAGTGCAATAGGATTTCCCAATTTGTTTTTTATTTACAAACTCATTCACGGCATCATTTGGGAGTAAGTAAGTAGAGCAAGATTCCCCTATTTCTGTACAAACGCCTCACTCCAGTGAGCAGATCGAGCACATACTGGTTCTGCAGCATCATCAACCATCCCTATCTTTCCTCTCTCCTTTCTTTCTACACTCCCTTCTGCTTTCTCCATTCAGCTGATCTCTTCCTACTTACTGTTCCCCCCTCCCCTTGTGCCTCTTCTCGTTTCCGTTTCTTTCAACTCCTTGCCCCCCTACACCGGAACTCTCTACCTCTCTCTAGCCGCTCCATTACCTCCTACTCTTCCTTCTGCGCCTCCTTGAAATCTCTTCTCCTTTTCCCGTCCTGACTTTCCTCATCACTTCCCTTCCTATTCTCTCTCACCTCCATCTTACACTTCCTCTACTCTCCTTGAAACTTCATCTTATTCCTCCCGACTCTTCTTATGTCTCCCCCTACTCCTCCCTCCTTCACTCCTTTTTAACCTAGGTAAATTGTTCTACATACTGTTTTTAATGCTTGTAATTATGCTTCTAGTTATCATGTTCTATGTATTCTTGTTATAATGTAAAGCACTTTGGCGTAAAGAGCTATATAACTTAATAAATGCAAATAAAACCAGATGGCTCTTAGTTCAACCTTGATAGCGTTGAAGCCTTGTTCAGTGTCAGTGCCAGCTGTATTAGTACAAATCTAACTAACTATTTTCAGCCACTTAACATTGGCTGCTGCTTGTATCCCTGGCACTAACAAGGACATGAAAAGTGTCTCTTCTTTATTGTGCAGTCTGTATTGATCAGATATTTCTTTGAGCAATTGAGCTATGTTTGATGATGTATAGTATTGTATTGTATGAGTATTTATAAAGCGCAACAAAGACTGGGTGGCATCAATGCACTAAAAAAAACAGAGAGGCGAGGGTAGCATCCCACATTTAGAACAACAGTGTTTTGAGCTGTTTGCAAAAGATGGATAGAACGTGGTTGTTCCTAATATGAAAGGGAGGGGCTTTCCACAAAGACGGGCCAGAAAGCTCTGCATGCCGCACAGGCACGTCAAAAGCAGAGGACAGACAACAGAAACTGGTTGGAAGAGCAGAGATATCTCTTAGGACTTGTTCTTCCTCTTCATAAGTATGTTTCTCCTTCTCTGGCAGAATTCAGAAGACAGGAGGCTGTAGTGGGGATAAAGAAGCAGTGGGCTCTGGTGATGTTGTGTGGGCACCGAAGCTACCAGGTTTCATGTTTAGGTGTGCTTCTGCAATCACGAGAAGAGCTGAGTGCAGCATAGTCAGCGAGCATAAGCTCCTTTGAAAAAATGTCCATGTAACCAATGTATGTTCATTGATAGTGTTATTTTTAGGACGAAGGATGTCAAGTGCTGGTATATTTAGGTCGCTGATTATTTTCCAAGACAGGTCAAATTGCTTCCAAGTTATGATAGATTCTAGAGATTGGGGTGCAAGCTCAAAGCGAATGCAAGGCATCGGAAAAGATGTTGGTAAAGATAATACTTTCCTCCAAAATATACCTTCCAATTGTTGCCAAATAGTGTTTACAATGTTGATCATTGTTTCCCTGCCGTAGTTAAGAATTGCTAATACTTTCTGCCTATAGAAAGTGATTATCGGTATAAGCGAAGATTTTCCAAATTTTTAATGTAGTGTTCGGCCTTGGCGGGCGAGCAATAGTGCCTTTGATTTTAAATGCTGATTCCAATCTTTTTCAACTGGGTATTGATTTAGCCAGACGCCGAGGTATTTGATTGTTTTCACTTGTAAAAGTTTTTGTTTGTCGAGGAAAAATGATGAGTTGTTAATTTTTTTCGGCTTAGTTGGTCGCGACAAGGACATAACTTTTGTTTTTTGTGCGTTCATTTTCAGTTGATTTGTTGACATATATTCTTCCAGGTTGGAGAGCGCGATCTTAAGTCCTTTTGGTGTTTTTGCTAGTAGGACGATGTCTGCATACATCATGCATGGTAAATGTGTTGCATTCAGTTTTGGCGGATTCATCGAGGGAGTGTAGATGTGTTCTTTGAAGTCTGCTGTAAAAAGATTAAAAAGGGTGGCCGCCAAGGGGCAGCCCTGTTTGAGTCCATTCCATGTTCTGATCTTGTCCGTTAGTAGTGCACCTTCTTTCGACAATTTGATTTGGATGGTGGTATTCGAATATAGCAACTTAATTGGTTTGAGTATGTCACGTGGACACCCACACGAAGACAACTTGTTCCATAAGATGTTTCTGTTTACCATGTCAAACGCTAGTTGTAGGTCAACGAAAGCAGCGTGTATCTGCATTTTGTTCTTGATAGCTTCCTGTTTTAATAAATTGAGCATGAAAAGATTGATGTTTGTTCCAATCTGTTTCACAAATCCAGTTTGTCTTACGGCATATCTTTTTTCTTTCTCTGCCCAAGTGTTAAGATTGCCAAGGAGGATGTTGGCAAGGATCTTCCTGAGGGGGTCAAGTAGCGATATCGGGTGGTAGTTCCATGGGTCTTTTGTCGGTTCTTGTTTGTAAATAGGGATCCAAATCGCTAGCTCCCAAGATCTCGGGATGGTGTTTGTCTAGGTAATTAGTTCGAAGATTTTACCACATATGTCGGCCCATATGTCAGGGTTTCATTTGATGAGCTTGTTGGTAAGCCCGTCTGGTCCCGGAGACCTTGAAGAGTTTAGCCTCTGAATTGCTTTATGAATATCTTCTCTGTCCCATGTTAGTACCTATTTTTATTCGGGTCTGGCTTCTCAGCTTGCGGGAACCTGTGCTTGTGTAGGTCAGTGAAATATGCAGTCCAGCTCGCCTCTGGTACATCTGAGATCATCATGTCTTGTCATGGGGCTTGTGGGTGTAAAAGGGACCATAGCTGTCTTGTGTTGTGTTTTTTTAGCGATTGCAGCATCCTTTCAGCATCATGTTGTTGTAGCATCATCTTGGTATTTTTCATCCAATTTATGTGCCGTTGTTTGGCCAGTCTAATCATCTTGTTTTTATCTGGATGGTTCTGTAGCTTTATGTGTTTAAAGTTCCTCCTCAGTTCTTTCTTTGTTCAGCCACCTGTGGGTTATAAGCATGGATATGCATTTGCATATTGTTTTTTTTAAAGTTGTGTAGCTTGTCTCAATGGAGAGAGTAGCCATTCATAATTCATTTTCAGGAGTCCATCAAGTTTTGAGGCCAAAAAAGTGTCTGGTAGTTTTTCCAGTGCTCTTTGATTTATTCAGAGCCTATTCATCCCTGTATTGATTTCCAAGTGTGTTAGGATGATTTTTTTAATTCTTAGGATTTTGTAATGTCCAGGACCTTGTCATGATGTAGTGGTCACTACTCATAGATTTGAAGTTTTTGCTGTTATTGATTTTGTCATAGATTCTCTTTGATGTATATATGTAATCAATTATTGCGGTCGTGGTGCCCCGGGCCCATGTAGCAGTTGGCCGGCCTGTTCTTATGTCTAGGCTATCAGAGCAGTATAGATTTCTGTTTGCTGTGTCTTTGTTCCACCGCCTGGCGCGTGGAGAAAGCATGTTTTCTTCAAGCTTGTGTCCCCCTGTGTCGAACAGATGTAGGTTTAAATCTCTGCACACTATGAAGTCTATGTGGAAGAATTTCTCAGCTTCATGGTCTATTGCTGAGAAAACCGTAAATAAAGGCTTAGTCAGAAATAGCGACCGGATTCCAGTGGAGATTCAGTATGCCCCAAGTTTCCTTCCCTGTGGGGCAAGTAGTGTGATAGTTATGGTACTGTATGGGGCACAGTTGTTTGACTACAGTTATTTGGGGCCATGGGTGAAGGTTTGTTGTTTCAAGTAATTCCAAGTTAACTCCAGTTTTGATCAGAGTAATGAGGCCTGTGGAAGGCCGGCCTCTTATTTTATGTATCGCTGTATTCATCAGAGTTATGAAACCATTGCACACTGGTTGTTCATGGATCCAAGATTCTTGTATACAAATTATATGATGATTTGCTAAATCCTGTCTTTTTGAATGAAATAGATGGGCGTGCCCACAGATGTTCCATGAGCATAACGTGAAGTTGGAGATATCAGCAGTGTTTGATTGTTACTGTTGGTTGTTTTGTTTTTCTAGTTACGTGGGTGAAGTGTATTCCATATCCCTCCAAATAAAATGCTTTGTGTAGGCAGTACGTTGTTTGTGGTGGCTGGTATCGTACTGACTGTAACCTTCATTTTGGGTCTGGTTTTCACTGTGTCCCTGATTTTCAATGGGGGACGCTTGGATGTGTTCACTCTCATCATTTTTTTCTGCCGGATGTTGGGGTGAATATTCCTTGCTTGTAAGGTGGTCATGTAAATGCAGTGCATTATTTTCTCGGTCTATTGTGAGATCGAACCCCAGCTGCTGAAATTGGGTCTTATTGTCAGTCATAAGCTTTACCGTAGTTGAAGATGTGAGATCTATCCGCACTCGGTCTAATCTTGATTCATCAGTAAATTCGATGATTTGTATGCCTTGAGATATTTTTAATTTCAGTTTTGGTATGGCGTGCAGGAGTCGCAGAACATTAGTCCTGTTAAGGATCAGTCCATTATGTTGAGGCTCAATTCTGGTCAGTTTAATCCTATTTACATTTTGGTATTTCCGTAGATAGACGAAATGTAGAAGTTTGAGTGTCGCTTGCGTGTTTATTTCGGGCGGGAGCAGGATTGGTTGGTTCCTTCCATGTGAATTCCGTCTGCTGCTCTCTTCCCGTGACTGGTCGTTTCAACTTGAGTATTCAGATTCTTGCGTCTGGTCTGTTTTGTCGAGCTCAGAATTGGAGTCAGAGATTTCTTCGCATTTTAGATCGATCCTGGATGAATGTTTTCAATGTCCTTCTTTGTATTGATCTATAATGATAAGCGAGCACTGGCTCATTTGTATTTGCGCTTCCTCAGAGTTGTCAATCTCTTTGTAGATGTATATTGACATATTCATTAATTCATCTATTTGGGCCTGATTATTTAGTATTATTGGGTGGACTTCTGGTGGCACAATTGTGTTGGTGATTAATGGTAGTGGACCCCGTTGCGTACTTTGTTGAGTATGGTTTCCTCTTTTTGGATTTGATTCTTGTGTCAGTGCTTTAGGAATGGTCAGATTTCGAAGAAATGCACGAGAACCATTTTGTCTTCTTTTTGGTTTGGTCGCTGGGTTTTTGTTTGCTTTTGATAAAACAGCCTTACTACTTTGTGAGAATATGTCATAGTTTTCTGGGCCTTTGATCTCTGTCTTTTCTTTCTTTTTGCCCATCGTATTTGTTGGACCAGTTTTGTTCGTAGAAGCTGTGATGGCAACTGTTTGTGGTCATTTAAATTGATCAAATTTCCAACAGGAGTGGTTACGTGATTGGAGGTGCTTTCTGTTGTAGATTGGGTGTTCTGGTTCTCAGTTGGTGGTCCTCTTCCATGTATTACCTCTTGGAGTGGTTGTGAAGTTCTGTAATTAAATTCGCTAGCCGACAGTCTTATATTGGCTGTGCATGTATTGGCAGCCGTCATCATTGCAATTAGCGCATTGGTAATTTCTTTTTTTTCTACTTGGTCGATTCACGCAATGTCGAAGAGGCGTGATTGCCACATTTGGCTAGCTTGTGATTCTATATTGAGGCGCTCTTGTATTTTGTTCATAAGCAACTCTGTATGGATTTGTTTTGAGTGAATTAGAGTAAGCAATGTTGCTTGATCCTTGATAGTGTCGACATTTGCTTCTTGTATTTTCATAAATGGAATCAGAGACTGTGAAATTATTGCAAAGAGCATATTTTGTAAATCAAGCATGGTGGTTGGTATGGGAGCTTGTTCTTGTTGCAATGCAGGTTCACATCTGCATTTAGTATGTGTGGAATCATCTTTTTCTTTGTGTGCTTCAATGTTATCCCATAGCTCTGGGATATTTTGTACATTGTTAGGAGTGCTTGTGGTGTTCTTTCTTGAAAGGGGCTGTGGATCTTTTGGCCCTCTACTGATAGAGCGTGTTGTGCTGGGCGGGTTGTACGTATGTGAGTTCTTTATATCGCGCACCTTTCCAAAAACTTCTCTTCTTTTTTCATGGTTTTCCATTAAGTTCTCTATTTCAGCAATATCTAAAGATAGGCGTGCCATTCGTTGATTTTGTGGAATACTACTCAGTTGTGCTGGCACTTGTGAGTGTCTCCGCCTCTTGTATAGTGATTGCCAATCGTCGCTTGGCTAATTTGGCTTTATCATTTTGGGAGATGTCTGTCATGCACGATTCATGCATGATTGTTGGTCATTTTGTGGTTCAAAGTGTTGTTCGTCTTCTTTGACAGGCAGTTGTCCATTACCCAGATCTTGAGTATGAGTTTGAGCCCTTGAGGTTTCAGACGTATGATTAGATTGAATGTCTCTGCTCTGGATTTCAGCCACAGAGTATTTTGTAGAGTTAGGCGTCTGGAAAGCGTTGGTGTTCTGTCCTGTTGTGGGGTTCAAAACTGTTAGGTTTACTTTAGTTTGCTTCTGTTTCCCCGGGGTTTTTGGAGATTGAGTCTTAGGTGTAGCCTGATGTACCTTTAATGGGGAGATTTTTCTCTGCTCTCTGCTTTTAAACGTATTTGGGGCCTCAGGTTTATGTGTGGGGCAATTCTGCACATCTTCAATCCGTTGGGCATTCTCCTCGATCGATGAAGTTGAGGCCAGAGGTAGGAAGTCACTGACCTGGTGGGGAGCTGTTTGCATTTCCCTGTGTGGAAGGACCGGGCATGAGCTCAGTTGTTTATTTAGGGTGATTTATGGTTTTGCCTGTTTTTGGGGGAGTCCGCTATAGATTGTGTCTTTGTTCACTGTCTTGTTTGTGGCCTCACCATATTTTCCTGTTGCTCACGACCCAGAAGTGTGATGGGCATCCTGGAGTCTTTTGCTATCCAGTTGTACCGGGCCCAGTGGGCTGAACAGGTGTGTATTTTCACTGCTTTTCTTTTACGTAGTATGGCTAGTCAGGGTACTGCTGATTGTGTTCATCTTTTCGTTTTTGTACTTCTTCTGTTCTGGTAGAAAAAGTTTATTTAAAATGGGCGTTAGCCGTTTGCTCTTGATGAGTGCGACTGAGACGGTCTATTAGTGTATTTCGGGTCGAGCAAGTCCAGTTTAATGCACTGACGTGGATTCCGCTTTGGAAGCTAAGCGGGTTCCTTTGTTCCGCACGTGTGGGTCAAAGGCTGTGAGCCTGCAGTCCCCACAGGTGCGCGCTGATTGTTTTGTGCACATAGCGCTAACCGTTAGACGAGAAGGTAATCACCAGGCGATGTCTCGGCGGGTATGAGCGGCACTGCGAAATGGGAACACAATGGTTTAGCTCGGGGAGGGGGCGTTGTCACATTACTTTTGTAATGCCAGGGGGTCGGGCCCAGGTTCCCGGACTGCACTGACTGCTTACACTCACAACCACACTCTGCAGCCCGCTCCACTGAATGGCTTGGTATAAGTAGATACTGGCTCCTCCTCCAGGAAACGGTGAAAATGGTAGAAAGGCTGTCGTTGACTGCACTGTCTGCTTAGACTCATGGCCACACTCCGTCCTAAAAATAACACTATCAATGAACATACATTGGTTGCATGGAAAAATGTTTTGGAAGACAAAAGATTAGCAACTGACATCTCAATGGATATGCTTCTGCACCGCCCACAAAAAGCAAAAAAGAAAATAGCTCTCAATGACTGGATTGCCACGATTGAATTGAAAATCCCAATACCAACTAGATCTACCCTGCCATCTCGATAGGAGGCCAATAAACAACTTTCCGACTTACCTGAAGATGTTTCCATTCCAGCAAATACGCAACACCTTCATGAGATTTCGACTTAATATTCTCTCGACACGCGAAATCATGCCAAAAAGGAAACTGATCCCGCCCGACCAACGGTACTGCCGTTTTTGCAACCAAAATGACACGATAGAAAGTCTACACCACATAATAATGATCTGCTCTGCATTGACTGAAAAGAGAAATCGATACAGAAACATGTTCATTAAATCACAAAGCTAGTGTCACGACCCTCGTCCAAAACTCCCTCTGGCAAACCCATTGGCCAGGTGGAGTCAGGACTCGGGCCTCTAGAGCCTGACATCCTCTTCAAAAGCCCTCATGGGGCCAGTCCTGGCGCCTATGGCGCCAGGCTCATACACCATGAAAAACAATGTGCTTGGGAACTACTTTATTGTATTGTCAGCCAACATGGAGGCATTCACATAGCTTGGTTCTTAAGAACCAAGCTATGCGGTCTAGTGTTTTGGGTGTGGTAGCCTAGGGACTACTTTACCTGGACTATTTTGTTGGGGCTATTTAAACCACACCCGAGCAAGACAACACGCTTCGCGTTACTTTGCAGCTTGCAATGTGACGCTCACCGTGTCTAGCTATTCCCTCGAACCTCGGAGAAGCAGAACCTGCAAGGAGACAAAAGGAACATCATTAGCAGCAGCATCTTACCTGCAGTCTTCATCTTTAAACACTCGCAGCTACTGAGAACAGCTTCCTCGAATCTGCACACCTCCCGGACAGAACGACCTGAAAGAGGAAGATAGAGGCAACATTAAAGAAAGCAGTTGAGACATTTACAAATTACGAACTGCT